>NW_006769660.1:790875-793009 GCF_000442215.2 Lipotes vexillifer
CCTGCTGCTCCTTCAAGCTGTTTCAGCTCAGCCTCATGTGCAGCTACCCAAAACGTGGCTGTCACGCTTCTTTTCCAAAGACCACACTCCTGCTAAAAAAGGGTTCGACGCCCATACAGGTTCCACTGAAGATTGAGCCTGGCCCACAACAAGCCAGCTCCTCCCTGACACCCTTTTGAGCTCAAAGGCCCACTGCAAGGGCGCGTGAGGAGGAAACCAGACGGGTCCTGTCGGGGAGTAATAGGAGAAGACAATACTTCTTTGGAAAGGAAACTCATTCTCTGCTTGTGGACACACCTCTTCGACAATGCATTGATGCTATTTGAATGCTTTGAAAGTTCTAAACTACTCCCCAGTTATGTACTTTAGCTTACAAAAAAATTACACAATTAGGTATGTTCATTGTAAGAAAAAATAGAGAATAGATGAAGAACAAGAAAAAAGAATGAGTTATAATCCCTCCAGATTTTTTTCCATGGACATATGCTTACAAAGTGGGAGAATAGGATTTTACAGATTTCAATTTTACCATAATCATCTTTCAATATCCATTATATACATCTCAAGCATCATGTGTAGAGTTTGTGGGATGTTTTTCCTAAAAGAATTCCCTGTTGCCAAGCTTTCAGATTGCTTCTGAGCTTTCTCTGCTTTAAGCATCACTGCAGTGACTTGAGCCATGAGCAGATCAGTGGAGAGGAAGAGCTTTAGGTTCAGAGTGGCTCCAAATCCTAAATAGCTGTGTAACTTGGACACTTGGACCTATTTTATAAAATCCTCTCATGCCTCATTTTGCCATCTGTTTCAGGGGAGAGTAATTGTAAGAACATAGCTCGTTGGCCTGTTCTGAGCCTTAAGCGAGAAAATATATGTAAAGTGCTGAGCACTGTGCCTGCCTCATTTTGAGCAGCCAATAAAAGTTGGCTGTGATTAAATAACTCATCATATGATTACTTCTTTAGAACATATTTCTAGAAAGGGAATCAAAGGGTCACGGTGCCCAAACATTCTTGAAGGTTTTTATCCATATTGCTAATTGTCTTCTAAGCTCCTCTCCCACCAGTGAGTAAGAGTGGGAGAGCCTGCCTCCCTCTCTTTGGCACGTGGTCCTTTTTCACAGAAGGCAGCATGGGGTAATGGAAAGGGCCCTAAGCTTGGAGACAAAAACTCTGAGGTGTAGTCCCAGCTTTGCTACTTATTCGGTAACCATGTGACCTTGAACTCTCAGCTCTCTGACCCTCAGTGTCTTCATCTGTTAAGAAAGCAGGTAGCAGTATTCACCCCCAAAGGCCATATAGTAGAGTCAGTAAATAACTTATGAAAGTACTTTATCAACTATTTCTAGTCATCCCCATGTGAAGCACTTCAGCTTACCTGGGATCTGGCTCTAGCTAAACCTAGAATCTTTAGAAAGTAGACTTCTAATTCAATTCAATTTAACATTTTTTGAACACCTATTATGTGTCAGATACTGAGCAAAACACTGAAGCCAGAGACAGAAACACTAGAAATAGGGGATTTGAGAAGATGGCGGAAGAGTTAAGACGCGGAGATCACCTTCCTCCCCACAGATACACCAGAAATACATCTACACGTGGAACTGCTCCTATAGAACATCCACTGAACGCTGGCAGAAGACCTCAGACCTCCCAAAAGGCAAGAAACCCCCCGCGTACCTGGTTAGGGCGAAAGAAAAAAGAAAAATCAGAGACAAAAGAATAGGGACGGTACCTGCACCAGTGGGAGGGAGCTGTGAAGGAGGAAAGGTGTCCACACACTAGGAGCCCCTTCGCGGGCGGAGACTGCGGGTGGCTGAGGGGAGAAGCTTCGGAGCCGCGGGGGAGAGCGCAGCCACAGGGGTGCGGAGGACAAAGCGGAGAGATTCCCGCACAGAGGATCGGTGCCTACCGGCACTCACCAGCCCGAGAGGCTTGTCTGCTCACCCGCCGGGGCGGGCGGGGCTGGGAGCTCAGGCTCGGGCTTCGGGCTTCGGTCGGAGCGCAGGGAGAGGACTGGGGTTGGCGGCGTGAACACAGCCTGCAGGGGTTTAGTGCGCCACGGCTGGCCGGGAGGGAGTCCGGGGAAAAGTCTGGACCTGCCGAAGAGGCAAGAGACTTTTTCTTCCCTCTTAGTT
>NW_006769660.1:793051-803246 GCF_000442215.2 Lipotes vexillifer
GCGCTGAATAAAGAAACTCCAGAGATGAGTGCAAGCCGCAGCTAAAAGCGCAGACCCCAGAGACGGGCAGGAGACGCTAAGGCTGCTGCTGCCGCCACCAAGAAGCCTGTGTGCGAGCACAGGTCACTCTCCACACCTCCCTTCCCAGAGCCTGTGCAGCCCGCCACTGCCAGGGTCCCGTGATGCAGGAACAACTTCCCCTGGAGAACGCACGGCACCTCAGGCTGGCGCAACGTCACGCTGTCCTCTGCTGCCGCAGGCCCGCCCCGCACTCCGTGCCCCTCCCTCCTCCCGGCCTGAGTGAGCCAGAACCCCCGAATCAGCGGCTCCTTTAACCGCGTCCAGTGTGGGCGGGAACAGACTCCCTCAGGCGACCTACACGCAGAGGCGGGGCCGAATCCAAAGCTGAACCCTGGGAGCTGTGCGAACGAAGAAGAGAAAGGGAAATCTCTCCCAACAGCCTCAGAAGCAGCGGATTAAAGCTCCACAATCAACTTGATGTACCCTGCATCTGTGAAATACATGAATAGACAACGAATCATCCCAAATTGAGGAGGTGGACTTTGGGAGCAAGATAGATTATTTTTTTCCCCTTTTCCTCTTTTTGTGTGTATGTGTATGCTTCTGTGTGAGATTTTATCTGTATAGCTTTGCTTTCACCATTTGTCCTAGGGCTCTGTCTGTCCTGGGTTTTTTTTCTTTTTTTTTTACTTAAAAAAAAAATTTTTTTTTTCAGGGCTTCCCTGGTGGCGCAGTGGTTGGGAGTCCGCCTGCCGATGCAGGAGACGCGGGTTCGTACCCCGGTCCGGTAGGATCCCACATGCCGCGGAGCAGCTGGGCCCGTGAGCCATGGCTGCTGAGCCTGCGCAGAGCCTGTGCTCCACAGCGGGAGAGGCCACAACAGTGAGAGGCCCGCGTACCGCAAAAAAAAAAAAAAAAAAAAATTTCTTAATAATTATTTTTTATTTTAATAACTTTATTTTATTTTATCTGCTTTCTTTCTTTCTTTCTATTTTTTCTCCCTTTTATTCTGAGCCGTGTGGAGGACAGGCTCTTGGTGCTCCACCCAGGCATCAGGGCTGTGCCACTGACGTGGGAGAGCTAACTTCAAGACAATGGTCCACCAGAGACCTCCCCGCTCCATCTAATATCAAATGGCGAAAATCTCCCAGAGATCTCCATCTCAACACAAACACCCAGCTTCACTCAACAACCAGCAAGCTACAGTGCAGGACACCCTATGCCAAACACCTAGCAACACAGGAACACAGCCCCATCCATTAGCAGAGAGGCTGCCTAAAATCATAAGAAAGCCACAGACATCCCAAAACACATCACCAGACGTGGAACTGCCCACCAGAAAGACAAGATCCAGCCTCATCCACCAGAACACAGGCACTAGTCCACTCCACCAGGAAACCTACACAACCCACTGAACCAACCATAGCCACTGGGGACAGACACCAAAAACAACGGGAACTACAAACCTGCAGCCTGCAAAAAGGAGACCCCAAACACAGTAAGATAAGAAAAATGAGAAGACCGAAAAACACAGAGCAGATGAAGGAGCAAGATAAAAACCCACCAGACCTAACAAATGAAGAGGAAATAGGCAGTCTACCTGAAACAGAATTCAGAATAATGATAGTAAAGATGATCCAAAATCTTGGAAATAGAATAGAGAAAATGCAAGAAACATTTAACAAGGACCTAGAAGAACTAAAGAGGAAACAAGCAATGAGGAACAACACAATACATGAAATTAAAAATACTCTGAAAGGGATCAATAGCAGACTAACTGAGGCAGAAGAACAGATAAGTGACCTGGAAGATAAAATAGTGGAAGTAACTACTGCAGAGCAGAATAAAGAAAAAAGAATGAAAAGAACTGAGGACAGTCTCAGAGACCTCTGGGACAACATTAAACACACCAACATTCGAATTGTAGGGGTCTCAGAAGAAGAAGAGATAAAGAAAGGGACTAAGAAAATATTTGAAGAGATTATAGTTGAAAACTTCCCTAATATGGGAAAGAAAATAGTTAATCAAGTCCAGGAAGCACAGAGAGTCCCATACAGGATAAATCCAAGGAGAAACATGCCAAGACACATATTAATCAAACTATCAAAAATTAAATACAAAGAAAACATATTAAAAGCAGCAAGGGAAAAACAACAAATAACACACAAGGGAATCCCCATAAGGTTAACAGCTGATCTCTCAGCAGAAACTCTACAAGCCAGAAGGGAGTGGCAGGACATACTGAAAGTGATGAAGGAGAAAAACCTGCAACCAAGATTACTCTACCCAGCAAGGATCTCATTCAGATTTGATGGAGAAATTAAAACCTTTACAGACAAGCAAAAGCTGAGAGAGTTCAGCACCACCAAACCAGCTTTACAACAAATGCTAAAGGAACTTCTCTAGGCAAGAAACACAAGAGAAGGAAAAGACCTACAATAACAAACCCAAAACAATTAAGAAAATGGGAATAGGAACATACATATCGATAATTACCTTAAATGTAAATGGATTAAATGCTCCCACCAAAAGACACAGACTGGCTGAATGGATACAAAAACAAGACCTGTATATATGCTGTCTACAAGAGACCCACTTCAGACCTAGGGACACATACAGACTGAAAGTGAGGGGATGGAAAAAGATATTCCATGCAAATGGAAATCAAAGCAAAGCAGGAGTACCAATTCTCATATCAGACAAAATAGACTTTAAAATAAAGACTATTACAAGAGACAGAGAAGGACACTACATAATGGTCAAGGGATTGATCCAAAAAGAAGATATAACAATTGTAAATATTTATGCACCCAACATAGGAGCACCTCAATACATAAGGCAAATGCTAACAGCCATAAAAGGGGAAATCGACAGTAACACAATCATAGTAGGGGACTTTAACACCCCACTTTCACCAATGGACAGATCATCCAAAATGAAAATAAATAAGGAAACACGAGCTTTAACTGATACATTAAACAAGATGGACTTATTTTATATTTATAAGACATTCCAACCAAAAACAACAGAATACACATTTTTCTCAAGTGTTCATGGAACATTCTCCAGGATAGATCATATCTTGGGTCACAGATCTAGCCTTCGTAAATTTAAGAAAATTGAAATCGTATCAAGTACCTTTTCCGACCACAACACTGTGAGACTAGATATCAATTACAGGAAAAGATCTGTAAAAAATACAAACACATGGATGCTAAACAATACACTACCTAATAACGAAGTGATCACTGAAGAAATCAAAGAGGAAATCAAAAAATACCTACCTACAAACAAATGACAATGGAGACATGACGACCCAAAACCTATGGGATGCAGCAAAAGCAGTTCTAAGAGGGAAGTTTATAGCAATACAATCCTACCTTAAGAAACAGGAAACATCTCAAATAAACAACCTAAGCTTGCACCTAAAACAATTAGAGAAAGAACAAAAAACCCCCAAAGTTAGCAGAAAGAAAGAAATCATAAAGATCAGATCAGAAATAAATGAAAAAGAAATGAAGGAAACGATAGCAAAGATCAATAAAACTAAAACGTGGTTCTTTGAGAAGATAAACAAAATTGATAAACCATTAGCTAGACTCATTAAGAAAAAAACAAAGAAGACTCAAATCAGTAGAATTAGAAATGAAAAGGAGAAGTAAGAATTGACACTGCAGAAATACAAAGGATCATGAGAGATTACTGCAAGCAGCTATATGCCAATAAAATGGATAACCTGGAAGAAATCAATAAATTCTTAGAAATGCACAACCCACCGAAGATGAACCAAGAAGAAATAGAAAATATGAACAGACCAATCACAAACACTGAAATTGAAACTGTGATTAAAAATCTTCCAACAAACAAAAACCCAGGACCAGATGGCTTCACAGGCAAATTCTATCAAATATTTAGAGAAGGGCTAACACCTATCCTTCTCAAGCTCTTCTAAAATATAGCAGAGGGAGGAACACTCCAAAACTCATTCTATGAGGCCACCATCTCCCTGATACCAAAACCAGACAAAGATGTCACAAAGAAATAAAACTACAGGCCAATATCACTGATGAACATAGATGCAAAAACCCTCAACAAAATACTAGCAAACAGAATCCAACAGCACATTAAAAGGATCATACACCATGATCAAGTGGGGTTTGTTCCAGGAATGCAAGGATTCTTCAGTATATGCAAATCAATCAATGCGATACACCATATTAACAAATTGAAGGAGAAAAACCATATGATCATCTCAGTAGATGCAGAGAAAGCTTTCGACAAAATTCAACACCCATTTATGATAAAAACCCTCCAGAAAGTAGGCATAGAGGGAACTTTCCTCAACATAATAAAGGCCATATATGACAAACCCACAGCCAACATCGTCCTCAATGTGAAAAACTGAAACCATTTCCACTAAGATCAGGAACAAGACAAGGTTGCCCACTCTCACCACTCTTATTCAACATAGTTTTGGAAGTTTTAGCCACAGCTTTCAGAGATGAAAAAGAAATAAAAGGAATCCAAATCGGAAAAGAAGAAGTAAAGCTGTCACTGTTTGCAGATGACATGATACTATACACAGAGAATCCTAAAGATGCTACCAGAAAACTACTAGAACTAATCAATGAATTTGGTACAGTAGCAGGATACAAAATTAATGCACAGAAATCTCTGGCATTCTTACTCACTAATGATGAAAAATCTGAAAGTGAAATTCAGAAAACACTCCCATTTACCATTGCAACAAAAAGAATAAAGTATCTAGGAACAAACCTACCTAAGGAGACAAAAGACCTGTATGCAGAAAATTATAAGACACTGATGAAAGAAATTAAAGATGATATAAATACCATGTTCTTGGATTGGAAGAATCAACATTGTGAAAATGACTCTACTACCCAAAGCAATCTAGAGATTCAGTGCAATCCCTCTCAAACTACCACTGGCATTTTTCACAGAACTAGAACAAAAAATTTCACAATTTGTATGGAAACACAAAAGACCCTGAATAGCCAAAGCAATCTTGACAACGATAATGGAGCTGGAGGAATCAGACTCCCTGACTTCAGACTATACTACAAAACTACAGTAATCAAGACAGTATGGTACTGGCACAAAAACAGAAATATAGATCAATGGAACAGGATGGAAAGCCCAGAGATAAACCCACACACATATGGTCACCTTATCTTTGATAAAGGAGGCAATAATATACCATGGAGAAAAGACAGCCTCTTCAATAAGTGGTGCTGGGAAAACTGGACAGGTGCATGTAAAAGTATGAAATTAGAACACTCCCTCACGCCATACACAAAAATAAACTCAAAATGGATTAAAGACCTAAATGTAAGGCCAGACACTATCAAACTCTTAGAGGAAAACATAGGCAGAACACTCTATGACATAAATCACAGCAAGATCCTTTTTGACCCACCTCCTAGAGAAATGGAAATAAAAACAAAAATAAACAAATGGGACCTAATGAAACTTCAAAGCTTTTGCACAGCAAAGGAAACCATAAACAAGACCAAAAGACAACCCTCAGAATGGGAGAAAATATTTGCAAATGAAGCAACTGACAAAGGATTAATCTCCAAAATTTACAAGCAGCTCATGCAGCTCAATAACAATAAAACAAACAACCCAATCCAGAAATGGGCAGAAGACCTAAATAGACATTTCTCCAAGGAAGACACACAGATTGCCAACAAACACATGAAAGAATGTTCAACATCATTAATTATTAGAGAAATGCAAATCAAAACTACAATGAGATATCATCTCACATCAGTCAGAATGGCCATCATCAAAAAATCTAGAAACAATAAATGCTGGAGAGGGTGTGGAGAAAAGGGAACACTCTTGCACTGTTGGTGGGAAGGTAAATTGATACAGCCACTATGGAGAACAGTATGGAGGTTCCTTAAAAAACTAAAAATAGAACTACCACATGACACAGCAATCCCGCTACTGGGCATATACCCTGAGAAAACCATAATTCAAGAAGAGTCATGTACCAAAATGTTCATTTCAGCTCTACTTACAATAGCCAGGACATGGAAGCAACCTAAGTGTCCATCGACAGATGAAGGGATAAAGAAGACGTGGCACATATATACAATGGAATATTACTCAGCCATAAAAAGAAATTGAGTTATTTGTAGTGAGGTGGATGGACCTAGAGTCTGTCATATAGAGTGAAGTAAGTCAGAAAGAGAAAAACAAATACTATATGCTAACACATATATGTGGAATCTAAGAAAAAAATAAAAAACAAACAAACAAAAAGTCATGAAGAACCTAGGGGTAAGACGGGAATAAAGACAGAGACCTACTAGAGAATGGACTTGAGGATATGCAGAGAGGGAAGGGTAAGCTGTGACAAAGTGAGAGAGTGGCTTGGACATATATACACTACCAAACGTAAAATAGATAGCTAGTTGGAAGCAGCCGCATAGCACAGGGAGATCAGCTAGATGGTTTGTTACCACCTAGAGGGGTGGGATAGGGAGCGTGGGAGGGAGGGAGACACAAGAGGGAAGAGATATGGGAACATATGTATATGTATAACTGAATAACTTTGTTATAAAGCAGAAACTAACACACCATTGTAAAGCAATTCTACTCCAATAAAGATGTTAAAAAAAAAAAAAAGAAACGATAGAAATAGGCACCAGGTAAAAATGTAGCTGAGAGGGACTCCTCAGGAGAGCTGGGGAGGGTACACATATTTAACAATCTAAATAAAATTAGGACAGATTTTAAAACTTTGTTTTATCCTTTCAAATCCCATCAAAGTTTTTTATCCAAGTTGCCGAACTATCACCCCAAGGTTAGAAAGAAATTGAGGGATGGGGAGATATTTCTGAACACTCAAACATCAATTACAAAAAGAAAGGAAATAAAACAAGAGAAGCACACCTAAGAATTTCTGCCTGGTTCTGAATCTCAGAAAGTATGCCTCTGAGCCCTTCATATCCACATACTTGATGGTGGCATCTGCCCATGAGTATCTGGGCTTTTATGGCCAGAGAGAAGGGCCAGGGCCAGGGAGGATGCACTGTGGGCCCCGGCACACACATACCCTCTTCTCTACCAGCCCGGACAGACCAGCCTCACCACCAACTCCCGTCTCATTCGTATTCTCAGCCCTCACAAGCTCCTTTTCTGTCTTAATCAGCTCTGATCTGCTTTTAGCAGACAATAATAGGAATAAAGAGCAGCATAGATTTTTGGCATGTGTATGCTTTTTTCCCCCCCCAATCTTCTCTCCAAAAAAAAAAAAAAAAAAAAAAAGTCTCTCTTTTACAGGCTTCTATTGTTTTAGAAAAGAAAAAAAAAATTACAGCAGGAAGAACTGTGACCATAACAGACGACATCTTCTTACA
Organism: Lipotes vexillifer; assembly: GCF_000442215.2. Classification (NCBI taxonomy): domain Eukaryota; kingdom Metazoa; phylum Chordata; class Mammalia; order Artiodactyla; family Lipotidae; genus Lipotes; species Lipotes vexillifer. Next base: position 800,464 of record NW_006769660.1, read on the forward strand.
GCAAAGCTGCATATTTCATTATCGGCAGGACCTATCTTAATTTACGGTAGACATTGCTGGGCTTGCATTTTATGTTAAAATAATGGAAATGCTTCCTTATGAAACCTGTAATGAAAAACATAAATAGTGTATCTTTTCATGATTAACACTGACTAATTCTACTGGTGCTGAGTAGCATGTGCTGAAGAGATGGATTATCTCCGAAACATAATTTTACTAAGCACTGCTATGTAATTTGTTCAGCATTTAGTAATAAGTATGTCTAATAAAATATGAAAAAAATATTTAGAAAATGAACCATAATTTTAATATAATTTTAATTAATGGGAGTGCAATTGCAGTGGTTTAAATTACATTCCCAGTGGTAAGAAGCCTTTCAAACCTAATTTGTAAGCCAAGATGGTGGCTCTAATGACTGGCAGCAAAGTTTCTTCAACAGATTTCATGGGGCATGATCCAAAGATAATAGGTTCTCAGCCCAATGACAATCCAATTACAATGCCAATCAAAGCCAACTTCATGCACTCTAATTATCAGATTTAGCTGTCAGCTCAAATACAAACAGAACACTTTTATTTAAATAAAAATTTAATTTAGGAAAAAAAAAAGACGACTTCATGTGTGATTTATTGAGACTGCCAGAGCAATCTAACTTATTTCCCTGGTAATATAATAAAATCAGTCTTGTATTTAAAAAAAAAGAAAAGAAAACTTTTTCTCCCCCACCCATTCTTCTGTATCTGCTACGTTATATTATTAAGAGTTAATTTAAGCAAAAAAGCATAACCTAACATGGCAGCAGATATTTGCCAACTAGAAGTAGGTTAAATAGAGTATCAAGGTCTCAGTGAGACAACATTCCAAGTGAATAAATGGCCAAACCTAATTAGTTTTTACTAGTCATCAGGAGAAATCGTGTTTCAACTAAAATCTACTTACATAGGCCTGAAGCTCCGGACATTGGCTTTTCTCTTCATTCAATCATGTTAGAAACGTGGGCAGGGCAGAAAAAGAGGTAAGGCAAACAAGACCCCCATTAAAATGAATTTAAGACATCTGATATTCAAATCACAAGGAGTAATAACCTAGAGCATCAGTAATGGGTAGCAATCGCTCCCCACCGCAGCCCAGTACTGGATCTCAGCTCTTGTTATAGGTTTCCCATTAGGATGAAGAGTGACGAGCATCTCTTGGCAGTCCCAACTAAAAACGTTGTGTGAGCCACGGGTGTAACTGTACACTTTCCAGTAGCCCCATTTAAAAAACAGCAGGAAGGGGCCTCCCTGGTGGCGCAGTGGTTGAGAGTCCGCCTGCCGATGCAGGGGATGCGGGTTCGGGCCCCGGTCCGGGCGGGTCCCACATGAGGTGGCGCAGTGGTTGAGAGTCCGCCTGCCGATGCAGGGGATGCGGGTTCGTGCCCCGGACCGGGAAGATCCCACATGCCGCGGAGCGGCTGGGCCCGTGAGCCGTGGCCGCTGAGCCTGCGCGTCGGGAGCCTGTGCTCCGCAACGGGAGAGGCCACAACAGTGAGAGGCCCGTGTACCGCAAAAAAAAAAAAAAAAAAAAAAAAATACCAGCAGGAAGAAGCAGGAACTTAACTTTGGTAATATATTTTACCTAACTCAGTATATCTAAAATATTATCATTTCAATAGCTAATCAATATTTTAAAAATTATTAATGAGAAGTCTTACATTTTTTTTGTCAGAGGAAGCCTTCAAAATCAGTGTGTATTCTACAGTGCCAGCACACCTCAATTCAGTCACATTTCATGTGTCCAATGGCCACATGTGGTTAGTGGCCACTGCACTGGGTAATGCAGTCTCAGAGTCTGGCCCAAAAGGTAGGCAAGGAAGCAACTGCCTTGGAGGTTTCATTGTATGATTCCAAAGACCATACCCCCGGGAAAAAAATTGTTTGTTTACTGGTTTCTGAAGAACCGAAAATCGCCTCCAGTTTTTTATTTTCTTAAAGCTGGATGGATGTGCTTCCAAAGAAAAACAAACCAACAAACAAAAACACATTATAGGGAGAGAGTTTGGGGAGATTTTTTTCTTTTCCAAACTGTGACTAGTGAACATGTAATAATAATGTTACACAATCTTTTTATAATATAGACTTGCAGAAAATTAAGACATGCCTGGGGGTCTTTGAAAGGAAGGCAAGGGTATAACATGAGGACAGCAGTAATGGTGAGGTGCAGGGGACCATGGTCAAGCTTTGCCTCCACAAGCTTTCTTCTAAGTGCGTGATTACAGATGGAAGTGTCTCAAAACCCTCTTCTAGGATCTCCCTTGTTCAGCTAGGGGTGCTCTGTAAGCCCACAGTCAAGGACATATGTGCCCATAGTGACACTCTCCCAGACCTCTTCCCATCCTTACTCCTGAGGCCAAGATGGTACCCTGAATGCCCACCTCCACACTTCCTAAATTCTTCTCCAGTTTAAAAGGCACTTAAAATTTCCACACCTACCACATAGTATTATACAAGAATCACAGCAGGTTAAAACAAAGAGTTAATTTGTTTCATCTTACATACTTGGAGTTGGGAGTCACTTGAATTGCACAGGCAAATAGATGTAAACATATGCAAATCAGGGTTTCTCCAGATAAACTGAGTGGGGGAAAAAAAAAGCCTTATAGGGCTTCCCTGGTGGCGCAGTGGTTGGGAGTCCGCCTGTCGATGCAGGGGACGCGGGTTCGTGCCCCGGTCTGGGAGGATCCCATGTGCCGCGGAGCGGCTGGGCCCGTGAGCCATGGCTGCTGAGCCTGCGCGTCCGGAGCC
>NW_006769660.1:803330-821357 GCF_000442215.2 Lipotes vexillifer
AAAAAAAAAAAAAAAAAAAAAAGCCTTATAGTAGTAGTAATACTCAGGGATTTTGTGGTGTTTAAGAAGAAATTATTTCCTTCCTTCAATTCCAAATGTGAGTAGCTTTCTCAGTCCTGTCTGAATGAAACCAAAAGTTACCAGACTTTAAAGAACAATGATTTTTTAAAAGATTTTAGTCAGGTTGAGATCATGCTATATTTAAGCTTTAATCATTGCATCTTAAATACAACTCTTCCAGGAAAAACTGAAAACTTCCTTACCAGAGGACAAAGGAGTTCTCCAAATAAATCTTAGCTTTAGGTCTGACAATAACATAATTAAAAGTGCTTCTAAGAACAGAAAGAGTAATAATACACTGCAGAAATGTGAAGGGGACAGATAGCAAAAAAACACAGAGCTCTTGCTTATTATTTTCAATAATAGTAATATATATTATGGTACTTTTGCATGTATTATCCCACTCTACTTCCAGAATCAATCCATATCCTTGTCACCATTGACTTTGTTCTTACAGCAATGCTCTGAGGCAGCAGAACCAGATTTATCATCCCCCGTTTGGATATGACTTCTTAAGTTCTAGCTCTTGTGTGTAATGTCTTTTTCCACATAAAGAACAAATCTAGCCACTTCCTGGATAAGTGCACCTGACGAGACCAAAGACACCTCACCCTCACATGTCTATGTCAATCACAATTATTCTCATAAAACCTGTCCTTCGGGAGTGCCTTTCAGTCCATGGCATCTGTCGTCTCATTTGGCAAACAGAACACCAAGTAATACTCAAACCCTCTCTCTTTCCCAATTTTACCTTCAACTTGACAGGCACCAAGTTATATGCAGATACCTTTAAAAAGATCAGATCCCAATCCTTCACAGTAACAGAGAGAGAGAATCACCACTAGTGAAGGCTATCTGGAACTCACAGCCTCCCACTCATATCCTGAGACTCATCTTAACCCTGGGGAACTCATGCTAATTACTGTTACCAAGGCCCCCATTGCATGGTTTAGCCCAACATGGATACACAACTTTTTCTTCAATTCCCCAAAGCCCAGCTGAGACAAAGTGAAAACAAGATTCCACTAAGCAAAGATAAAAGAAAGGAAATAAATACAAGAATAACAAGCAACTAAAGTCTAATGTATGAGATACGGCTCAGTCAATTTTAGTGTGGTGCCCTCTGGGGATGGCTGGTGCTTCCTAACTCCCAAATTGCAGCCAGCAGTAGATGGTCCTCCCCATCACTGAAAAGTGTACCCAAAATCCCCAGCACTGTTGCCTCCCATAAAGGGCTGACGTGAAAGAAAGAGATCTGAAAGAGACTAGCCTCCTTCTAGCCTGGTTGTAATCCTTCCCATGAACTTCATCTCCCTACATGAGGGCCTCAACTTCCCAAATGTCCGTTAGGGAGACCACCTCAGCCTCCAATACTCACGGAGGCCTGGGATTACTTTACAATCTCAAAAGAACTCAGCAATCAAAATCCAACACTATAAATCTTAACACAGGACTTGTATATATGCGGTGGCAGGAGGTCTGTTCTTCATTCAAGTCCAGCATTTTCAAACTATCTCTCAACTCTGTCCTTTTCTCTACCCACCCTCCCAAAGTCGGTCATTGCTATTTTCTTTCATAATAAGGTCTATGAGGTTTTTTAAAATGATAAATGTTAATTCATGTTCATTTTAAGAAATCGGCAAAATAATCAGAAATCCAAAGACAAAACCAGAAGTCATCCATATTCCTATGATGTCCACCATGTCTTATCTGAATGCGTGTAGTGGTCCATCAGTTCTTCCAGATTCCAGCCTCTCCCCACTCCAGTGCAGCCGCTGCCTTACATTCACTTCACATGCATGAAACATTCAGTAAAAACTTTTACTGATTAGCTCACATCACTGAAAAAGACTCAGATCTTTTCACAGAGATCACAGTTATTTTACTCTCCTGCTTGAAAACCTACGGCTCCCCCACTGCCTTTGGAATATACTCCAAACACCTCAGAGCAACACCTCAGCTCCTTTTCAACAGACGTTGTCAGATGAGTTGCCCACACCACCATGCCCTCCTGCATCCATACATCTTGTCCTCCAGCGACAGTGCACGCACTGCAATTCTTCCAGGCACGTCTCTGCTCTTGTAGACATCACTTCCTCTACCTGGATCTCCATCTCCTACACATGCACACACACCGCCACCAGCACCACCGCCATACGATCACCGCCCAGGGAAGACAGCAAGCACTCAAGAAATACATGTTAAATAAAATGAATAAAATATTACATTGTACTGGGTTCACCTGAGATCAAGAGATTTAAATGCGTACGTAGCACTTCGAATTTAAAATGACCATTTGAGGAGGACAGGGTAAGATTGGAACAAATTGTTTTTTAAGTTATATTCACAAAGACTCTTAACATCATGTACAACAGGTGAAGTGCCTCTTGGAGGATGTGAGGTGGAAGGGATGCCACGGTCTCTTGTTTGGATTGGAAGAGCTGGTTGGAGGAAGTTCCATAATTATGCCAATATGTTTGCCTGGAGGAGGTGGGATTTCAGAAACTCACAGCCTAAACAGAGTGCTTTTGGCAGATAGTACCAGGAGGCTATTTCAGGCAAAAATGGAAGCTGGGCAGAAAAGTTTAGGTAAAACTGGTATTTTGGGTTGAATCGTCAAAGATGCCTGTAAAGACCAGGGAGGAGAGACTGGGACATGAACAGGCTCAGAGATTGTTCAAAAAAACCTACTACTTTAAGACTTTTTGCAACTTGGTAGGAACATCTTAGATGTCTTGCTAGGAAAACAACAACAGCAACTTTTCATTCGGTATTATGTCCTGCAATGGCACAACTGTCTTAAACTAATCCAACACTTCGGCTGTGCCTTACTTCACCACATCTCTGGCTTTGCTCTGGCCTTTCCCTCCCGACTCATTCTCTACTCTCCCAGTACCTCCATTCTCCAGCTTTGTGGTCTCCTTGGGCAGCTGACCCTCTGTTTCATCTTCCGGTGGCACCTCACCTCCTCTCTCTTGGCTTGGCGCTGCTAACACTGACTCCCGCTGACTCTTTGGGATTCTAATCTTCCTTCCCTGGCTTGGTGCCGGGGCCCTCTGTCTTACTGTACTCCGTGGGGTAGTTGAGAAGTTATAAGTAGGAATTCTAAGGACATTCCCACCCTCATTGTCCAGCCTCCTGAAGACAAGGGTGAGTCAATGGAAAACTTCAAGGAAAAGTTTGAAAACCTAAGTCTTAATATGAAGCACGGGACACGCACGGGACAATATGAGCAGACCTATCGCATAAGTACTTTCAAAAACAGGTTTTAGGAAGGAGATACTAATAATTTTTATTTTATATATATATTTATTTTATTTTATTTTATTTTGCGGTACACGGGCCTCTCACTGTTGTGGCCTCTCCCCCTGCGGAGCGCAGGCTCCGGACGCGCAGGCTCAGCGGCCATGGCTCACGGGCCCAGCCGCTCCGCGGCATGTGGGATCTTTCCGGACCGGGGCACGAACTTGCGTCCCCTGCATCGGCAGGCGGACTCTCAACCACTGTGCCACCAGGAAAGCCCTTACTAATCATTTTTAGATGGACAACATCACTGATTGAGGAGGATGTGTCCTGCATTTTTTTTTTTTTTTTACAAAGAACCTAAGCCTTTCCTTCCACCAGAGAGGAGATCCCACTAACTTCGCCCTGCTCCGACCTCATGCCTTTCTCTTTCTCCTCCAGGACCTCACACCATCCGATCACTCCTCACTCCTCACCCTCGGTAGTTCCCCTGGCTTCTTCTCTTCATCTACAGACAAGCATAAAGTCACCAGATTCTTTAAAATAAGCAAACAATGCTGCCCCTTCCTGAGCACAGCTCCTTTTGGCACAGCTCTTTTCTTTCCGTTTAAAGTTTAATGAAGAGTAGTTTATAATAATTTCCTCTCTATGTTTTTCGTATATCGAAATTTTCATTCCTGTCCTCCCTCGAAATTCTATGGAAGATAGAATCACTATCACTTTTCTAAGGGACAGAAGCACATTCCTACCTGCCTGCCAGGAAGTTTTGATTGACTTTCTTCTGAAAATCAGTATATTAAATAATAGTCTTAGCCTTGTCTGTCGTCCCTTCCGATTGTAAATTGATCATAACATCCTCACCTTACAGACTGTGTCATTTCATTTCCAAGGGAGTCGATATGTATCATTGCACTGATACAATCAAGTCTATGGAATTGACATTAGCTCTATTCCCAATGTGTCTACTGCAAGCCCTTGGAACATGGGTTGCCTCCCCCAACTTCTGTCACCTCTATGGCTGGACACCTTGTATGAATAGTTTCTGAAGAGTGCATCAGTTTTCTAAGAGACAGCTGAGTCCCTTGTATCCTAACTGGTTTTTACTAACCCCTTCCACTTGGGGACTAGCCTATACCCCCATGTCTATTGCCACTGATTTCTCCAAAATGATTGAGACCCCAAGCATCCTTATTACCAGTGATCAGCGTACTTCTACTGCCATGACTGGATTCATTTTAATTCTGTATTTGCTCATTCATGGCAGCCTTAGAGCCCAGTTAGTTCCATTCCACTAGCCCTTTGTCTAGTATGGCCATGGGTCCCTCCTTCCTGTCGATGGCTGAAGTCCAAGAGTACTTTCATCAATGGTGCCATCTGAATTGTGTGCTATGTACAACCTTTCTCATTGCATTTTCTTTCCAAAGAAAATCCAACATCCCTGTCTCTGTTTATGAGAGCTGGCTCAAAATGGAGTCGGCTTCCCATTCCTTTCCCTCCGTGTTTCCAATCCGTTTGCAAGTTTACAGACTCCCTCATCACATTCATCCATTCTCTTCCCTCCATTCTCACTTCCCCTAGTAGATTTGTGGTCCTCGTTACCTTCTGAGCTATTGCTAGAGACCCTCCCTGGATACCCCCTCTAACTCCAACATTTTTCTGTTCCACTTTCAATCCTTCTATAGTTCTCATCACAACTCTCTCATATTTAATAACTTTTAGAGATAGCCCATTCTCACCAATTTTGAGACAAATTAATATGCCTGGCATTTAAAGTCCTTCCCAAATGTATTTCACGCTCAATCTCTATAGTGCTGCTAACCATTTCTCCAACATGCTTCCCTTTCCCATCTCTGTGCCTCTGTTTGTACCGTTATCTCTGCTTGGAGTATCCTAATCTCCATGAATAAAAATACTACCTATCCTTCAAGGTTCTTTACATGAAATCTCTCTAGATTTTCTTAAGCAAAAGTGGCTACTTCTACTTTTAAACCCCTGTAACATCTGGTTTATCCCTCTCCTGCAGCTCTTATAATTCTTCCTGCATCCTATCTCTTTTTATCCTTGTTTTATCCATCTTAAAGGACTTCAGTCTCCCTTATGGCAGATGTGGTGGCAAAATTATAAAATGAACCTCCAAGATTCCTGGTCGCTGGTGTATATACACCTCCAAGTTACTCAATCAAGCATTAATCTAAGTACTGCTGTTAAGATTTTACAAATGGAATTAAGGTCCCAAATCAGTTGACATTAAGATAGAAAGATTATCTGGGTGGTCATGACTTAATCACATGAGACCTTTAAAGGCAGAAAATTTTCTTCATCAGAAAGGAAAGTCAGAGTATCCGAGTACAAAGGGAATTTGAAGCCTGAGAAGTTCTCATTGCTGGTTTAAAGATAGAGGGGGTCACATGGCAAGGAATGCAGGAAGCTTCTAGGAATCATAAGCAGCCTCCAGTAAGAAAGCCAGAGAGAATATAGGGACCTCAGTCCTGCAACCACAAAGATCTGAATTCTGCCAAGAATGACCTGGAAGTTGATTCTTTCCCAGAGCCTCCAGACAGAAACACAGCCCAGATGACAGCTTGATTTTACCCTGATGAAACCCTGAGCAGAGAACCCAGCCACATTGTGCTGAACTTCTGCCCCACAGAAGCTAATAAATGGGTGTTGATTTAAGCTGATAAATTTGTGGTAATTTATAAAACAGCAATAAAAAAACTAATACAGCAGGGATAATATCTTACTCATGTTATTATATCCAGCAATGCCAAGCTGAGTGACTTGTATATAAGATTACAGCAATACATATTTACCTTCCAATTGCATAAAAAATATTTGGGATGTAATCCCATCAGCAAGAACAAATAGATGGGCATAGTAAAAGGCAAACAGGATGAAGTCTTTGTATTTTTTACCACGGAGAATTTGGGAAATTCTTAATGTATCCACTCTGACAAGGCCACCCTGGAGCACATTTTGAAAATCCTGAGTGTAAGTCCCTAGGACAAACTCAGTTCTGAAAATCTGTCTTGTTTTTTAAGAAATTTATTTTAAGAAATACACGATTTTGGCCATTTGTTGAAAAAACCCTCCTGGTGACATTACTGAACTAGCACCTAGTTCCATACACCTGTGATTGCAGTGAAGGTCCTTGCCATCTACATTTCCAAACCTAGAACTTCAGCTCTTAAATAAAATGACTAATTCTTCCTTTCAGCACTACCACTCTTTTCCCGTTAATTTCTTAAAATGGTTTTTGTCTCTTTTGGTCTCAAAATGTGACCAGACTTGAACGTTGTTGACATTTAAGCATCATATTAATCTTTTTTTTCCCTTGAAGCGAAATGCTAAATCTCAGCCTCCTTGCTCTACACCTGCTATAGAATCTGTGGAGGAGGAGGAAGCTGGCCAGCACACAGAGGGAGACCCACCTTCCCAGCCAAGCTCTCCATCCAAAGAGTTCCAAGGCCCCGCGTGAGTCAATTAACCCACAAAGATTCAGCTTTCTCATTGGCTCCCAACACTGATCCCTCAGAGCTGCTGTCATGTTCTAAGGAAAAACGAAGAACAAAAGACCTTGAAGAGTGTAGAGGGCACAGCACTGTCATTATCCAAAGGGAACCCCTGCCCCTCCCATTGGCCCGTATACTCTGGTAACTGTTTTCAGTGGAACTATGGCAAGATTTGCAGGCAGCTAACATGTGCATGGGACCATCCATAACTTTTGCCTGGGTACAGTCAGATTATTATTTACCCAATAAACCATAACTGCAGTGGAGGCCCAATAATTCAGCATCTGAGAGGGATGTGCTGTGGAAGAGGTCATTATGGTCCATCAGATCAAAAGTTCACCTTTAAAGAAGTGTCCAAATACAAACGTACACAATGGGATGAAGTCACTACAGACTATTTTGCCAAATAATACACATTTTCAAAATTACTGTAGCGCCTATCATATACCTCACTGTGTGCTTATCCCACACATAGAAGGGTTTTTTAAAAAAAAAAATGAAAGAAAATACAAGGGGAAAAAAAGGACATAAACCACCATTTCAAAATAATAAAGATTATATTACAAATGTAGAGAAGCCCCAAAATGTAAAAGGTAAAGACAGGTATTTCTTTCTAATTCACATTGTGCAAGTTGTTTTTATTATTATTACATTTTTTTTTTTACCCCCAAGTCCCATCAGCTGAAAAGATACTGTCAGCCTTCACTCTAAATGTTCTGCATGTTTTCTGTTTGTGTTATTTTAAAAGGTCTGAACAAAGAGCTCGCAGTACTGCAGGCAATTTGGAAAACCACCAAAGTTACAATAGACGGTGAATATCTTTGTTTCTTTCAGTTTTGTTCCACAGAAAGAAATCAAGGCATCCCTCTATGATGTCTGTTTTGTTTTGTTTTTGTAATCACTCCTGCACATGGTGTGTCCATACAGAATGACAAAGGCTGAGGTTCATGAGAATGATAAAATGAAAAGACTCAAAATTCTTAATGTTAAAAGGCTTGATTAGGATACATACCTCAAATTTCATATACAGATTAAATAACTGATACTTATCAAAAGTTTATTTGTATTAATTAATGTTTTCCATTTAGGGGTAGGAGAGTATGCACTAAAAATAAAATCACCATTCTACAATCACCAAGTGAACTCTGGAAATACTCATATGATGGTTTCATTTGTGTGTGTGTGTGTGTGTGTGTTTCTTACCCCCTCCACCAAGTTGTTCTCCCTATTTTCTTCCTCTCTCCTCTCCCCTGCCTCCTTCTCTCCCCCTCCCTCTCCCTTTTTCCCTCTCTTATATTCTCTCTCTCCCTCTTCCCCCCCTCATCTCTCAGCCATGCCCCCTCTTTCTCTCAGACACACAGAGAAAACGTCAGATTAATTATAGTGTCCCTAACTTTTTTGCTTGTTTAGACTCAAGAGTCTAAAGGGCATTTCACAGCCTAGCTCCATCCATTTTAGGATTTTTAAAAGAATGTCTTAATATATTTGCTTACTATTTTATGAAAGCATAAAAATCAGAACCTGCTTTTTTCACTCCTTCCCCCTTTTATCAGGATCAGTATTTTTCTCCCCTTGCCTAGAAATGATCCCTTCAAAAAGTCAGCAAAATATTTTGGCTGTCTTCAGCAGCGCTTTGGGCTTCTCTGTTACAAATTGTATAAACATTTTCCAGACAGGGGAATTTGAAGGGTTTAAATTATTTTTTTAAATGATGTCTGTGTTCTAGCACATTCACATTTGCAGGAGGAAGATGGAGGCAAGGAAAGCTACCACAGAACATAATATGTCTGGAATCAGAGGACTATTGAGCTCTATGCAAATCTGGGAAGGGAGAGTATCTTCCTCATACATTATCTACAGCAAGGATTCTGAGTTTCCCTGGCTGATGAAACGAACGCTCGCGCTGGACGTAGTCTGTCATTCATATTGAGCTCACATATTTTACTTCCTGAAACCAAACAAACACTGATAAACTATTTCAGTGAGCCTTTAATCAAGGTTTCAGCAGCATATGCAGTTGGCAACAGAAAGATCAGTCTGTGGAGCCTGAAATCCTTCCATCATCAAACATACAGAAATAATAATTATATTTATCTGTTTGGTTCAGGCAGCACACCAAGAGTTACCCTTGCCCTAAGGACAGAGAAATCATCAGGCATTGTCATCTCTAAAGAAAAAAAAAATTCCTTAATAACTTGGAGGTTAAATGGTTCTCAATAGTTGTGGGGCTGAGGAAAAGGAAATAAAAATAATACCTTCCTTTTAGCATTTCCCCCTTGTAATGCCATAACAAGCCGTGTTGCATACTAACCAATTAGCACTTCCAATAATAACCCTGAAAGCACTAGTAAGCATCTAGCCTGACCAATGAAAAACTGAGAAGGAAAGAAATTGTTCCATAATTCTGTTTCCCATCCTTACAGGAGCTCTGTGTCTGTGTAAACATATTTCAATCCAACTTATTCCCGAAATAGTTGAAAAATTAGATCAAATAAACAGAGGAGTTGAGTTTGAAAAACATTTTATGGTGGAAGTAATGTATCTTAATTTGGATTCCTACAAAAGCAAAAACTGAGACAAGGGCTTGGTGAACTGTGCTTATTTGGATGTGAGTCCAGGAAGCTGGAGGGAAAGAATGGGATGAATGAGTCAGGAGAGGAGAGAAAGCAAGTCAGGGTGAGTTTTGAGTTGATCATCACTGTGGACACCTGAGGCTTATTTCCTCTGAGGCCCCTCAGGAACCAGAAAGAAATGAACCTCCGAACTGTTCCACTGAAGGATTAGAAACGGGAGCATCAAACCTCTGGTCCAGTTCACAACTGACAGTTGCCCTGACCCTAGAGCTCCCCATCTCCATCCTTCAAGGCTCCACCTATTCATGGCTAAACCAACCAAGGCTTAAGAGAAAGCCCTGGGTAGAGAGGCGGAGGGCAGCAGGAGGTGGGAAGCTAGCGGCAAGCACGGGGAGTGCTTACTAGGGCTGAGTGGGCCAAGGGAACGTGGCTGTGGGCACCAGTATCATCTACTACATATTTCTTGCTCTAGAATAACTTGAGAAGATCATTTTACGTTCCTCTCAAAGAGTAAGTTTAAGCTATCAAGGCATAAAAAGACATGGAGGAAACCTAAATGGATATTACTAAGTGAAGGAAGACAACCTGAAATGGCTACACACTCTATGATTCCCAACTAACTGATGTTCTAGAAAAGGCAAACTATAGAGACAGTAAAACGATCAGTGGTTGCCAGGGGATGGAGGGATGGGGGGCAGGGAAAATGAGTAGGGGGAGCACAGAGGATTTTTAGGGCAGTGAAAATATTCTGTATGATATTATAATGATGGATATATGTTGTTATACATTTGTCCAAATCCACAGAATGTACAACACCAAGAATGAACTGTAATGTAAACTATGGACTTCAGGTTATTATGATGTGTCAGTGTAGGTTCATCAGCTGTAACAAGCACACCACTCTGGTGCGGGATGTTGATAACGGGAGGTGGAGGGGCTGTTCACTTTGGGGAGGGGGCAGGGAGTATACCTGTACCTTCTCAACTTTGCTATGAACCTAAACTGCTCTAAAAACTAAAGTCAACTTTAACAGGTCAATATGAGAGCATTGAGCACAGTCATTAACACTAAATATCACTTACGTGGCATTACCTTTGCAAAACCACTATGTATTCAAAGGAAGACCTTTATTTTCCCCTTCTCCATGTGCCTCAAGACACACTCTCTCCTTTCCTGGTTTTCCTTTTCAGGTCCTCTTTCTCACATTTTTCTTCTTACCTTCTTCTCACTCAACCTGAATGGTTTTTCATTCTCCTCAATTGTCTTTACACTTCCACAGTCTTCAAGAATTATGGAACATGTTCTTAACCCAGTTAAAACAGAAAAACTAGTCCCAAAACTGCCACTAAAGCAATTTTGGGTCATTTGATTATTAAGGTATTAGTTAAAATAAATAAAAGCAAGAGTGTCTGTCTTGTTTGTTACATTGGATATTGGAAAAACATCTAATAAAAATTCTGCTTTGGTCTATTCATAGGGAGGAAGGGGCAGGGAAGGGAAGGAGGAAAAGGGAGAGAGAGAAAGTAAGAAGAAGAAAGAGGGAGGGAGGAAGGAAAAAAGGAAGAAAGGAAGGAAGGAGGGAAGGAAGGGAGGGAGGAAGGAAGGATGGGATGAAGGAAGGGGTCTTTGAAATTTTGTTTGCAGTGTTTCCTGGTCCAGTTATGATGTATCCTATAATCCCATCACTTTGGGATATATCTGCCCATTTTGACACTTTCCCTGGCAAAACACTCCCACCAGCTTCATTATAATGATTGAATCTAGCAGCCATTAGGGTCTCCTGTTAGCACTTACTACAATATCTACAGTTGCCACATCTCTAATTTAAGAGGACACACACCTGCTTTAATTACAGGGCCCTTGAGATATAAGGTAACAAGATATAAGTAACATGACCAGATGAGAGTCAATTGCTGAAATTTTTTCCTGATAAAATGTGTTTAGCTCCAGAGGCTAAAGCTCACTAACTCTTTCCTATACAGCATCAAGATGTCAACAGGAACACGGCTACTGGCAATAACTGAAATGCCTCTCTTCATTGAGAAACTGCCCATACAGTAAACAAAGCCCACAAGACATGGCAGTAGATGTTTAGAGTCATTTCTGGCTTGTTCTGTCATCAGCAGAGAACCTGGACATGAGAAAATTGCAGTGGCATATCTCAGTACAGGTATTATCCCACATTTATGTCTCCCCTCAGTGAACATAATATTATGGGCCGAAGTACCACCCTTGGGATTTAGTCCTCAGTTTGTTTGCTATGTTTTTTAAAATTTATTTTTTATATAACCTTAAAAAGACTAACAAAAATGTATTTTATTGGTTTTCAATCTGCAGCCTTCTATTAATGGGTGACAGGTTGAAGGAAATGACATTACACAAGGACCAGGAACTGTAAGCAGAGCATTCAAGGCATTTCCCAACTCTGTATCATCTCATCTCTAGAATATTCCTGTCATTTAGCAGGTTTTACTGTCACCAGCCCACCTCACTGTAAGAGTCAGGCTAGGACTCAGTGATTTAAGCCAAAAGAGTTTATTTCATGCTCACACAAAGTCTGCTGTGGTTCCCAATGCCTCTCCAAAGTGGTTCCCAACATGAAGTGACTCAGAGATACAAGTTGTTTCCGTCTTGGGTTTCTGCCCTCTCAACCAGGGACCTCCAGGATGGCCTTAACAGGGGGAAAGAGAGCTGGTGGGTCACACACTGACTCCTGAATGCATTGCCTAGAATAAAAATATGTCTGTTCATAGTCCATGGGCCAGAATTATTATAGATATTTATAATATCTGAATATACTCAGATATTCAGGAAACAGTAAATGTCTTTGCTACACTTCTCAATAGTATGCTCTTCACACCCACAACAAAGTAATATTCCTCAAATACTATTTTTATCCTGTTCCTTCCTCTGTAAAAAGCTTAGGAAGATTTTCACAGCACCTGGCATTTTTATGTGACTTAACATCTAGTCATTTTTTCCCAATGTGTTTAAGTCTTCAAGAGGCCATAATTAAGACAATATTTCTGAAAGGGGTAATACTGTGGTCGTGATGAAGATTCTGTAGTCTTGACATAAGGTCAAAGTTCTGGCGAGAAAAAGATCGTAAGATCAGGGAGAGCAGAGCCTATGTCTGTTTTCTTCGCCATTGACTCTTCATCATTATTACCTATTACAATATCAGGAAATATTTTTTAAATGTAATTGAACTGTATAATTTTTCCTGTGGCTAGTTCTGTCTCCCGAAGCAAGTCCAACCTCCTTTCCACTAGCAATGACCTTCCTAGGTGTCCTCTTCTGCTTCTCTCTGACACTGCCCCCCACATACACAGTCACAGGTATAATGATGATGAACAAAACTTGGATTTACAACTTACAAGGCACTTCTACAAATACTATTTTTGAGCCATCAACTCCTCTATAAGATATGCCAAGTAGGTATAATTATTCCACTTTATAAAAGAAGCAGCAGAATGTCAGAAACATTAAATATTTCATACTTCTTCTGACTTTCAGTCCAGGGTTCTTTTCACCATCCCCATATTCACAGGAACTCAGGCCAACATTCTTATGCTGTTCATAGCTCTGCTCCATTCTGCTCCCCTCTACCCTGCCTTGCAATGCTTCCTCCTTACCCTTCCCCCTTCCCCTGAACCCAGAGACCTGGTTCACATTCTGTCTCCTCCAGAATATCCTTTTGACTACTTTACACCAGAACATTCTCCCCTCCTAATTCTGTTTGGATGTATGAGCTATTGCAGGGCTGTCTGCTACGTGCTCTCCGAGTCTTCCCACTAATCAGATTGGAAACTCTTACAGGGAACAATTATGTCTTCCAACCATTTTCTATGCCCCTAAGCATCTAGCAGTATGCTTGGTGCATGGTTGCTGACCATTTCCATTATCCTCTGAAGCAAGAAGAAAAAACATCTGAGTATCATCCATGCTTACTGTAGAACCCAAACTCTAAATGGCACCTGGGGCTGACTTTGCTTACAGACTCCCATGTTGATATCATACAGCTATTAGAGAGTTTAGAGCCATCCTAATTGTAGATAGATCTTAAAAACATCTTGTTTATGAATTCAAAGATTCTTATGAAGAATTAAATACCTATTTTTACTCTAAGGAACATTCTATAAGGATAGAATTTTAAAAAAGAGATAATAAATGGGACAAGAATTATTAGCAAATCTTTTAATAACTAACTGAAAATAGAGAAAGCAAACTGCAAGACTTAACCACTGTCAATTCAGTTCAGTACTCTTCTTCTCACAATAAAACTCGGGGAGGAAGGACAGAGAGATAATTTTATAAAAGGGAGTAGTGGTCCCCAGGGGCGTCAGCCTCAAATTGGTGAACATAATTAAATCTATTTTGAAAAAAATAGTACCTAAATCTTCAGGTACTGGATTTTATATAATATAATAACTACCTATTATGTAAAGCAGAACTTATATTTATTTGTACAAAGGCTGCCTATAGTCCAAGTACCCTGAATTTTGTTAAAGAAGTTTATCTCACCTGTATTTTAGGTAATCCATTTCCTAACAAGCCTTGTTCTCCAGACTCCAAATTAGTCCTCTTTTGTCTTAGATAGTGGGATTACAGAAATTCTATAGTATTGCTGAAGTGAGTTGTTTTTTTTTCCAAAGTACATGAGCTAAATATTTTTTAAAATTAAATTGCCTCATATATGGAACATGCTTGCTCTATTACAGCATATTGCAACAGTAAGATACAGACCCAAACAAAATACTGTTCCTCTAAGTTGCCAGTGGGATTCTGGGGGTGGTGAGGAAAACACATGACATTCTAGTTAAAGAGGGTAGTTGTAATTCTCCGTGCTTATCATCAACATCTTCAAATCACATACTTCCGCAGCCCAGCATTCTCTTGGCTTACACTCATAATTCTTTTCAACTTTAACAGAATGGGCCAGCTAGTGAGTGGGGAAGGAGATAAAGATGTGGGTAAGGTTTCTAAGAGGTTGAGTCAGATATGTATTTAGATATGCAGAAAAAGAATTTCACATTAAGATCAAGAAAAGGGAAACATACTGGCTTATACTCCCCCCTGAAAAGAAAACTCGAAATGTTAAGACAAAGTAGGCCACAATGAAGTTTAACGTATAGATGTTTCCAAATTATTCAGGGCATTTATGCTAATTGTACTGACAAAGAGTTTATGATTATTTTGGTTCCCTCACTCAGAATATTAAAAGATCTGGGCTGACATAAAGAGGTATGTAAAAGTGAAGTTTTATTACAGATGTCAAATTTGTTAAAGAGTGATTCATGCTAGATTACTTTATTGAAGCAAGTAATAAGTTTAATTACAAATCTTTTCAAACCTTTTTTTCTCCTTAACTCAATACAGAAAAGGAAGAAGGTATGGTTTATCTTCAAAGGGAAGGCAAAAATTATGCGTGGGAACAATATGGCAAAAACTAATAATGCCCAGAAGTTTAAAATTTTTAAAAAAGGGAAAAAAAAGGATCAGCAAAATATGGCTGGAACTGGTGATGTATGATTACACCAAGCACTTTTTTGCTGAGGCAGGAAAAAGATTTATGTTCCACTGTAAAACAATGTGTGCAGTGTGAATGATACTGAAAGGTAACTGAACAGAGGCTGATGTGGGAGATAAGGGAGCAAATCCTCACAGAGTCATGTGTTGGGTCAGAGACATGTGGAAGAAAGAATGTTAAACGTCTCTGCACGGGTCCTGGAATGATCACAGATGATTTTTTCACAAGTGTACGCTTTACATTTCCACTCTACATATCTGTTTAGTTTTTTAAAAATTAAAACACATGTAATTCCAAATTTATATGTAAATATCCTTGCGTTAGAAGATTTACTTTTAAAGAGATATGTTGGGTAAGGGGAGGCCCCAGACATTAGGGGCCATTAGAATAAGTACCTGGATTCCAAGTGGGACAGAAGGAACACCCTCCTAATGCACTCAAGGCTGAGCCCCTACAATTCAATTCCAGATGAATTTAGTGCAGTTTTTCAGTTACATTTGATGATGAAGCAGTTGGACTAGCGATGGATAGAATGTAATAACAGACAGTGCCCATTGTAATGGAAACCATGTCATCCATCCTTTCTAATTTTCCAAACCAGATGTATTTTTTCCATCTTTTGGATGTCTGTGTTTCTATTTCTCAAGTTGCATTATAGTAGTTATTTTGCACTCATTTTTTTTCTTTTTCATCACAATTTCTTCCTCATTGGGGAAAAAGGTTAGATCAGCAGAATCTTGCAAACAGGGCAAAGGAAGATACTCAGGCTTTGGAGATGGCCATAGGGTATTTTCAGATAATTTGCATGCCCCAGGCTGAGCATTTTTCTGTGGTAGAGGGCTCTTCAAATCCAGTCTACACGTAATCTTGTCCTATGTTTCCATATTCAGTGTCTTACAAAAATGAATTAAGCAATTGTTAAATTGAGTTGGCCCCATCTTTTTGTGCTGGTTTATAGGAAAGATAAATGAGTTGACAATTAAAGTAAGTATGTACTGGCTGCCTATTATGTGCCCAGCTCTATGGGAAATGCAGGAGAAAAAAGCCTCCTTACCCTCAACCTGAACACCATTGGACAATCAACACAAAGAAGGACTAAACAAGATTTGATTATGGATGTCAGCTCAGATGTCAAGTATAATGAAGGATTATTTGTGGAGCATAGGAAAATAAGTGCAAAAGCAATCTGAGGAGAAATAATAGAAAGTGGGTTGAATTCATCAGAGAAGGCTTCAAGGAATAGATGCAGTAAAAGTCAGGCTTTGAAATATGATACAGGTGCAGATGGACAGAAATTAAAAGGTGAAGGAAGTTACCATTCACTGAGAACCAATTACGGGCCAAGCTGTACTAAGTCAGTGTGATTATACTCATTTCATAATTGAGAGATATGGAATGGAAGAGATTTACAGAGATTTAGTAGTAAGTTTCCCAGGAACAAACCTCTATTAAGTGGTATAGTTTGGATTAAATTCAGGTCTGTCTAACCCCAATGGTTGAACACTCTTCACTACATGGGAAAAGGAATATTAGGAGCAATAAGAAATATGGATGGTGGAGATGATCTGCCTGGCTGGCAAAGCAAAGCATCCTGGACATCATTTAGACCAATTCCTTTGTTTTACAGAGTCTGTGGCCCAAAGAGAGTAGAAAAAAAGGTTAGGTCGGTAGAATCTTGCAAACAGGGCAAAGGAAGTTACTCAAGCTTTGGAGATGGCCGTAGGGTATTTTAAGGTAATTTGCATGCCCCAGGCTGAGCATATTTCTGTGATACAGGGCTTTTCAAATCCAGTCTACTTCTCCCAAAGAAGCTCTGAACATTTGGTGTCTCTCTGGGTTTAAGGAGACACCAGAATTTCTGAGCAAGAAAGAAGAGGCCAGGGCTTCCCCGGTGGCGCAGTGGTTGAGAGTCCGCCTGCCGACGCAGGGGACACGGGTTCGTGCCCCGGTCTGGGAGGATCCCACATGCCGCGGAGCGGCTGGGCCCGTGAGCCATGGCCGCTGAGCCTGCGCGTCGGGAGCCTGTGCTCCACAACGGGAGAGGCCACAACAGTGGGAGGCCCGCGTACCGCAGAAAAATATAAATAAATAAATAAATAAATAAATAAATAAATAAATAAATAAATAAATAATAAATAAATAGAAAGAAGAGGCCAAATGAAGGTGAGCTGCAAACAACAGAGGTACTTCAGTAGGGCTGAATGAGGTGTCTCCTCACCACCTTCAACCTTACCAACCCAGAGACCAGAATGAGTTGACTTCTGGAAGCCCCACATCAAGGAATTCACCAATACTTTATTTTTGGAGAATTGGTTCCATGCCCAGAACTATGCATATAAATCTACAAATCCACAATGGTAGACATCATTTAAAATACTCTGGCTTAGGTAACATAATGTAGGCGTTAAGCTCACAGCCTCTGGCAGCAGACTCCCTGGGTTTCATATCTCATCCTCTCACTTACCAGCAACGTGACCTTGGTCCATATCCCTCTTTGGCCTTCAGTTTCCTGATCTGTAAAATGAGGAAAATAATACCGCCTACCTCACTGGGTTATTGTGAGGATTAATTTAGATTATCCTCGTAAAGCTCTTAGAAAATACCCAGAAGCTAGTAAGTACCTAATAAACATCAAGAATGAGGAGGCGGGGAGGGAAAAATCAGGGCCTCTGCCGCTGTTTGTTGGCGCTACTATAACTGGTCCATTTCAATTTCTTCTTTGATTACCTGTATACTCACAACCAGACTTTACAGATACAAAAATAGCTATTCATAACTGTTTTTGCTGGGTCTGATTCATCAGTATAGTTGGTAGTATTTTATAGAAACATGTTCTAGGTGAGAACATATTAAACTGAAATTCTTCTGGTTCCTTCAATGAACTTCATGCTACAGTGAACCACTAGATCATTCAGGACAGGCCAATATATGCTGTCGTAACAAATAAACCTTGAAATGTCAGTGACTTAACACCCCATCCCACCCTCCACCAGAACACACCCATTTTGACTGGGATAATTCTCTACTAGGTGACCCACAGATGTGGACCACTTCTATCTTGCAATCCTCCATCTAATGTCCTTCACGTCTAATACACCAATGGAAAGAG
>NW_006769660.1:821367-826730 GCF_000442215.2 Lipotes vexillifer
GGGAGGGAGAGAAGAAGAGGAAGAAAGGCAGAAAGAAAGAGCTACAGCAAGAAAGTAGAAGGTCCACCCACTTTTAACTGCCTTAGCCTAGAAGTGACATATGGGTAAGAATGAGTCACATAAACATACCTACATGGACAGGGGCTGGGAAATGAAGAGGACGTGAATAGTTGTTCACTAACATTCTCTAAAGGTGTAACACCCCAGCCTAATTGCTAGGTTTGTAGTTTAAAATTCCTGAACTACAACAGGTGAGGAGACTCCTGGCCCACTGAGACTTCAGTGTTTGGCCCTACTTATGGCAAATGGATATTCCTCAAACAAGGTACGCAGAAGTGAAATATTTTCATGAATAGATTCTGGGATAGAGAAAAGGCCTTCAATAAAGGCCTTTAGTAAAGGACCTCAGCCACTTCTTAACAGATGTTATGAGAAAAAAAAAAAGAATTTTATGAAGAACCTAATAAAAAGTTGGAAGCATTTTATTCTATAAATGCAAAATATTACTATAAGAGCACATACATTGAGACAAAATTTTGCAAGACCTGGACTGCTGCCTATCCCAGGTAGAGAAAGACCTTTCCTGTAACATTAGCTGCATTAAGAGTGTCTCCCTAGCAGAAATTTGAATGTTGGAGCAGAGTTTATTCTCACCCATACTCCTAGGTCATAACCTATTGGTCAGCCATTTCCACTTAAACCAGCTAAAAATGTGTTTCTTTAAACTATGACTCTGGAATCAAGGAATTCATTAAAAAATAATTTTAACTTTCTTTGCCAAAGACTTCTTTTTTCTCAAACATTCTAACAAGTAAACAAGTTGTATTAAAACATGATTAATTTTAAATATGTTGTAAATCAAATATATGTTTGTATGTGTACTCGTATATGTGTAAAAGCACTTTTAATGGCCACCAAACCAATGAGATATGAGCGCAAAATAAAGAATTATTGTGTCAATGAAACTACATTCAATGCTTTGGGAAAACAGATAAAGCTGAGCTACCCCCTCACCCCCCCCCCACACACACACACATACACACACGTGCATGCGCTCGTGCACGAAGGCTATAGTATTAGCTTTGGGAAAAGCCACAACGAAAAAGCTATTAAAAAAAAAAACCTGAAGGATTCTGCTTTCAGATTTCTTGAGAAGGTATCTGTAATTTTTATTCTATTTTAAAGAAATTGGAATTGAAGATGATAAAGGCTAGATCATTAGCATACTTTATGCAAAAAAGACTGAAATTGCAATCACTGGACTCATATTCAAAGTTTTAAGTTAAAATAAAATGCTTCCTATATATAGATATTATTTTTATGACTCTCGATTTTATCAACTTTACCAGTAATTTGAACAACTACCAGTCCCAACCAGGTCAGGTAAGAAGACATTTATTGTACATATATGTATAGATATTTCTGTCTTCAGTGAAGAACATCATGAGCAAATCAGGGGTACCACATTAAGTTGATTTTATTAAAATCAAAAGCGTGAAACTTATCATTTAAGTCAGAATCAGCAGCCTTAGCACAGGTAATTAAGTTCCTGGAAATATTGTAAAAAACTCAAGAACCTCCATTACTACCTTTGAGGCCCTGTAGAAGTCTGTAGTTTGGCACTAGGGAAATTTCCAACTTAACATAACATAGATTTAACATAGCAAAACCCTACAGGTAAACGTTATATGGCTTTATCAAGCAATAAACAAAGATATGTTTGCATATAAACATTGTATATAATATATATACATATATTATACACATATACATACACATACAAAAACCATATACATGTATATATATTTATATCCTTACCAGTTGTATTTCTTTATTGATCACCTCTTTTTTTAAGGGTTTAATAAGATCTTCCATCCACAGCTGAATAGAAGCAAAAACTCAGGTCTGGGTGACTCCAGTTCCTCTCAGGTTTTCATATACTTCTCACGACTATCCTTCCTGGTGAGGCACTGGGACTTAAAGCTAATGTCTGATGCCTTCTGGGCCAAAAAGAGGGTACTCAATTCCCTGGGGAGATATTTGTTTCACGTTCTTTCTTTTTGTCTGTTTGTTTCCCAAATACAAGCTTATAGGCATTACCCAGTGGAAATGAATTGACTGAGAATGGATTCTAGCCTCACATACCAAAGATTGGGACTCATAGCTCCAAGAACACCATCTTGTCCTCCCTACGGTCTTGCTTTCTTTCCAAGCTCATCACCTTGTAGATCACACTCACTAGGTAATTTTGCTAGGCACTGGAACACACAGAAAGCAGGATAGGACACAGACCCTATTCTTGATAAACTCAAGCAATAGTTATAGACAGATAAACATACTTCCAACAGAACATGGCTAGTCAAGTAGTAGAAGTAGGTACACAATGTTACAAGATAGGAATACAAGCCTGAGAAATCTTCATAGAGGCAGTGATACTCGCTTTGTGCTTAATCTTAAAGGGAAACAGGAAATTTTCTTAGATGAGAAGAGGAGAAAAGCTGAGAGTGAAGAAGAGGTGTAAGTGGATTTTGAGCAGAAGAAATAACATAAGAGTAAGGGCCAGCTGCAAAGTAGAGCCTCCCATCCAATACCAGCTTCCTCATCCCTCATCTGGGTCTTCATAACCTGCTCTCAATCTCAGGTCTCACTGGTCCTTCCCTTCCTTCTTAGCCCTCCAGCCCCAAGGAAGCCTCAACTCTCCACTCTCTACCCACAGAACTCTGAGAAGGCCTATGTATCCTGTCCCAAAAGATTTTAGGATAAATGTATACTCTGAGGACAGAATATCCTTAGGGGAAAATCTGTCAACAAGGAGTGAAACATTCCATTCTCCTGGATGTTTTCCTAGTTCCTTTAAAGAAACAAAAACAAAAACTTACCCTTATGCCACAGCTGCAGGACAAGTAACAAAATCAACTGTATTTAATATGCAAAAGCTTGGCTTGCATTAAAACTGCTGCAATCCCAGCAATAAAGAACTTTCCAGGAAATTGTAATTAATGGATATATTCATTCCACACACACAAAAATTATTGAACATCTACTACATCCCTTAACTATTTCTTGTCTGGATTAAGTAGTCATATTAATTTTAGATTAATTATTGGAGTAGGGGACACATGGTGGAGTAGATTGCTTTCCCACACTAATTTGCATATACATTTTTATCAAATAGAGCATCTTGAGGTACTGGTAATCCATGGAAAACATGTGGGGAAATTCTGATCAAGTCTGGATTTCTCTCATTCATCTAATCATTCAGCTTCTACTTGAATTATCCTCAAGGTAGGTCAATCAGAGGCAACTTATTTTATTGATCATTACTGTTATGGGTAGTGTTGGCTGAAATTAATAATAGTGGTTATTATTATTGCTATTATCCTGACCCCAAATCTGCCACGTTGAATCATCCTTTCCTTTGTCCTAGTTTTGCCTCCTAACCTTGATGAATTAGTAAAAAGCAAGATCTGGTATTATGGAAGTGGTACCTAAATTAAACAGACTAAAACAGTGAAGAAACCAGATATTTTACATTCAAACTGAAGCTGGAAAATCAATGCATTGTTTCTCTTCACATTATAACATTCAAAACTGACTTATTTTTAAATGCATCAGATATGGCTATTTAGTAGTACTCTATGCAAGTGTGGGTATCAAGGAGCCAGCCCCTGCTGCCTGAGAGTTCAGAAACTGTTTTCCATAAGCTAAGGGTGAGTGGTCTCTGTCTAGCCGTAAAGATTGATCTCTAAGAACCTAAGAGACATCTTCGGATTTTGTTTCCTGAGAAGAAATCATGATTTCACATTTGGTCTAAAAACAGCCTTTTCCAACAAATATATCAACATCATCACAAAAAAGCACAAACTTTCCTTGGAGACTGGAATTGAGCTATAGACATGAAGCCTGTACTAGCAGCCTGAGAAATGCAACTTGCAGCTTCCAGTCATTGCTGGTCAAATGGAATTTAATGTGAGCTTGACGAGTATCCCGAAAGGAAAAAGGCACCCTCGTTTTGCAGCCTTCATCAGCATTTGTTTCCGAATCACCCCAAGTCTTTTCCTCCTTTAATAATCAAATAATTCTCTAGCCTTTCATGATTTTTGCCATATATATCTTTTTGGATATCTAATTAACACTGTGATTTTTGTTCCACATATGTTGTGTAATAGTGGATTCTGCCCTATCCTTACAAAACATGTTAAGCTTAATAAATATATTTATGAGAATTACTTTGTATAGTCCTTATGCAATCAGCCATGCTGGGTATGATGGCCCAAGACGATGAAAACCCATTGACTTTTTGTAGCAAATTAAGTCTACCACCTAATCGGTGAACCCTGCTAAGCTTTTGAATTATGAGGAGAGCCAGAAGCTCAGTTAGAACACTCAAATGAATTATATCAATTCATAAACTTGTTCATGTCCAGATTTCATTAGCCACACATTAACAGCATTTTATGTTTATTACTGCTCTGACATAATCTATAAATAACTGAAATGTTAATCATAGTGTTCTGCCGGGCATCATCATTTAATCATAAAGAGATACATTATTATAAACTATAATAGATAATAACAAGTCTGGGTCAATGGCCACATATTAAAAGATCACAATTATATCCTATAAGGGTATGTACCTCATACATTTGGTGACACATAGGTCCATATCTAATCACTTGCAAATGTTTCCCCTTTGACATACTTATAGTACAAGGTGACACAATTAAGAAAATATGCTTGTAAAACACTACAATCCTTGAGCACCAAAGTAAACAGAGAACAATTGATAGTGGGAGAAAATATCTTGCCAATGCCAGTTCAATTAACTCTTTATTGGTAGGTTTGTTTTTCAACAGAAAGGGAATTCACGTTCCTAACATATGGGAGAACCAAAAAAAGAAAACAAGAAGATGTGCAGCTGATCAAAACGTAACTAGAAAAGCTATTAAATAAAAGTTAAATTCAGTTACAATTGAGTTAAAATTGTAAAACAAAGCCTAACTACTGATCCAAGTCCTATTAATGGTTTATTGCAAACTGTAACATAGTAATCTTATATTACATTATAAAATAATTTCATGTAGGAATATTCACACTTCTTCCCAAGAAGTAATAACTTTCAAACTCAGCAAAGCTAACAATTTCGAATGACCCTGCTATTAATGTTCATGCCATGATGTCGTCATCACTGTGGTGTTTTGACTAGTTGATGACAGAGCACTGATCAAGTTTGGATATTGATTTAACAAGATGATGGGGTCATTACCTTTGCAGCTTATGTGGTTCCTGTGTTTTTGCTTCAGGAAAATATCCTGATGAAATACCAGCTGCTTACACAAATAATTTCTAAAATAGATTACCAG
>NW_006769660.1:826786-866607 GCF_000442215.2 Lipotes vexillifer
GAGTCCAAGAAATGACAGATTATTAAACTATTTTATGCCTAGAATTAGCCACTAATTTAAAGCCTTAGTTGAACAGGACGCAGAGATAGTGTCTGTCATTGCAAGCACTTGCACCTCAGAGCTCAGGGTGAATCGAGGGAGATAAAGAAAGGAATGTAAAACACTATGGAAACCAACCTCTGGAGACTTAATATTCTGATCAGCTCACCTCCGAACATCTGGCTCTTAAATGTTCAAGCACAAAAACAAGAGAGCTAATGAAAGCAGCACATATTATCTCTCCCATCAATGTACCTCACAAACACCTGCTAAAATTAAAACAAATTGAATCTTGATTGCTGATTAAGTACCCCTTCTTTAGCTAGATATTCTGTCATTATTTGCCCTGGCGCACAATGCGTAAACTGATGAATGGCGAGTGGTGGGCTGCGGCAGCAAAGGTGGATACAAGGCGATTCAAAGTAGATGAATATAAATGGTAGCAGATTAACTTTGTGTACTCTAACCCAGCAAAAAAGTGAGTTTTCACCCCCACACCACCCCCCAAAAATGAAAGTGCTAAAACTGCATTTAAAATAGAAAGGTGAGTCTGTGCATTATAATATACCGCCTCCCTCCAGCAAAGTTCCTTGTAAGTCAGGTCTTGCTGCATTTAATTTACTCACCACAGCCTGGCGACTGAGCTTAAAAAGTACTTTTGACCCGTATTACTGAATGCTTTTATTCAGTTTCTTAGCTGGTGCAAATGCTTTTTTTTTTTTTTTTTTCGCTTTGCTTTTTATTTATTTATTTTTTGCATCTGCAAACCTTTCCAGACACAAGCCGGTAATACCAAAAACAGAACCTCCCAAGACACATTTCATTTGTCCATATCTGAAACAAATACTTGGACTGTGGTTCAAAAAAAAAAAAAAAAGTTCCACAATTTACTGCCAATAAACCAAGAGACTATTCAACGTGCACATTTCAGTTAGAATAAAAATACCCATTCAAGTTTTCATCACACACATATAAACACCTTCCTATGCGAACACTGATGACAGATGTGTGGCTAATCTACCATGTTAACTTCATTTGAGAAACTGTGGTTTTGTTCAAACTTTATTAGCTAAACTCGAATTGATCCTGATAAATTTTAACTCAACATTTTACCTGGTTCAAGTATATTTACAGAATTCATACAACTCAACAGCTCCTCTGTATTTGCAATACATTCACATAAATTTCCTGTTAAAATAATCAACTTGTATTTGTTTCAATGTCTTTCAATTAAAACAAACAACAAAAAAAGGAGTGGAGTGAGAGAAAAATAGCAGTGTGTAAATCCTTTCTAACACTACAACCTACACAACCTGGTTTCATTTATTTATTTATTTATTTGACTAACACGCTAAGGTCACAACAGCACATATGTTTGGCATATGCATTTCATCATTGATGATTATACTCTACCCAAAAAGTAGCTGCAAAATGATAGTTATGCCAAAGGGCTAGGTTCCTCCAAGATCTCCTATTGGGCATTAAAACAAAAGGAAAGAAATGTCCATGAATCACTTATTGCTCCTTGACTTTTTTTCTTATTGCATTCTAAATTATTTAAATATACTATTAGGCATCATATTGGAAAAAACAGATGTTTTCTAATTATGAACTGATTTTACAGTGTGATGGTGTCACATATTTAAATTACAAATACACATTTTTAGCATTCCAGCTGTGCTTTACAAGAGTTTAATTTGCTTCTTCTGATATGTCACATTGCACCTGCCTTTTTAAAACTCCTATAAATGTAAAACATTACTCAAACACAATTATTAAGACATGTTGAAGAATTCTAAAGATTCTGAACAGCTTATAGAAGATGAATTTTATATAAAGATTCAATAATGAATCTACCAAATGTGTATTTGGAGTAACATTTACAAATATTTTTAGAGGAATATAAATTTGGACTGATGATCTGTATATGGATATATGAATATATAGTAGAATATAGAATTTGATTTTATTTGTATAGCACCTTTCCTATTAACTATATCTTCAAGCACAATGATACAAACTTGAGTTTAAAATACCTGCTGTGCCTTTACAACATGAAAATAAACATTCAGCATCTATTAAGAACTTAAAGAGAACTTCTATTGGATGGGAAGTAAGAAGGTACTTTGCCCAGAGCTTGAGCATTAGTTAAATTATCATTCTTTCTCTTTTTAGGGACAACTCTATGGTACAATCGGATTGATCAATCATTTCAGAAAAAAATTCTAAATATTGAAAATTTAAATTAATTAAAATTTTTCTATAAAATCAATGACCAATGAGTCAATAGTGATGGACCCATTTTTCCTAGATGTGAGGTAGGGTTTCCTAGGTGCACTTGAGTTTGGTGTGAAACATTCGATCCACATAAACTTCAGTGATTTCCCAGGATTTAAATCGTCATGCAATGAATGTTAAAACAAATAAATCCACATACATATGCGAGTGAAGATACATGCATAGGCAAAAGAACGAACAACTAACTAGGTCTTAATATGAGGTTTTATAAAAAAAATATGGAAATGGACTATATGTTTTATTTCTGAGATCCACAGAAATATTTTTAACTTTAAAATAAATAATAAAGTCAGAGAAATTCATC
The DNA here is from genome assembly GCF_000442215.2 of Lipotes vexillifer. Taxonomy (NCBI): domain Eukaryota; kingdom Metazoa; phylum Chordata; class Mammalia; order Artiodactyla; family Lipotidae; genus Lipotes; species Lipotes vexillifer. Next base: position 829,428 of record NW_006769660.1, read on the forward strand.
TATATGTATAATCTATATATAAAATCATATAAAGGAATATTTCTTTTATACTTCTTATACATATACGAGGTATTATTTCCCAGTATACTCCCTAGAAATAACAATTATTGTTTCAGAAATGTATATTCATATTAAAAGTGACTATGAGAGAACAGCTGAAGAGGAAATAAACCAGATGTAAGTTATTCACCCAACCTTGTTGTTTCAAAATAAGAAAAAGAAGCTTTTCCTCAACACAATTTTGAAGAATTGACATGTTTAAATGATAGCGTGGGGTCGTTTTTTCCCTCTTTCTCTATTTTCACAATAATGGCTGACAATAAACCATTTATAACTCTTTCACATCTTAATATGGCTAAATGATTTATTTCTGTAAAATCTGATTTCACTGTCCTCAGAATAAAATATTCAAGACAAAGCCAATAAGAGTGTATACGTGGTGAAACTGGACCTCCCAGCCACCTCAGTGTGAGTAGCAAGCATAATGGTGAATTGACTTTTTTTTAAAGAGAAGTCTAAAGATTAAATGAGGATGGTAAAAGTATTGCGGTAATAAATTTTACTGGCAAACAAATAAAATCACATTGTAAAACCTTTCCAAAAAAAGACGCTTTAACTGCAATGCATAATCATATAAAAAACCTAAAATGGAAATTTCTATCCATTAAAGTGTGAACAGGCTAATTCAGAATAAATGGGAGGGCATTTGGAAAGATAAAGTGTTCAGCCAGCTCTCTTACTGAACAAAGACCTTATTTTAATCATAAGGTTATTGACTGCAAAGCAAAGTGTTTCTGCCAAATACAGAACTTTCAAAATGGCTCAGCCATAAGTCTTATTTTCATAGGGTTTAATGGTCTGTCACTGCCAGAGACTGCCTTTCTTGACCAGATTTCTTTTCTTGAGTCTCCTGAGCCATCCGTCCTGCTCTCTGGGCTCAGCTTTCTGGGTGATTTTTAAGTAGTCCTTCTGGCCCTTAGTCAGCTCCTGAGGTCTAGGGAGCCACCTGCATAAGCAGGACAGGTAAACTGGGTGGTATAAACCTTGGCCCTTTGGCTCTGGTTACCACCTGTTGGGCTGCACCCCACAGGCCTACATGCCCTGTACTTGCCCATCCTCAAGACTGAAGAAAGAGCCCGGAGTCAGTGATGGAGACATCATTGGTTTAATGGCTCAGAGGATCTTACATGTTTGAAGCAAGGTCCTGGAGCGACACCCCACCAAGTCCTCGCTCCTGGGGGGAGGGGAAGGTTAGCAGTTATAGGGGAATTGATGGCAGGTTGCCTTATCAGTTACCAGGGAAATTAGCAGAGGGGCACGTCCCTCACCGTCCATTTGATAAGCTATCACGGTGGAGATGTTCTTATCTAAAGGCTAGAATGATCACTAACTGGGGCCAGAGCAAGTATGTAGGAAGATCAGTCGTGTGAGCAGGGTGTAGTTGAAGCAGGCCCTGGTGGAGCAGGGGATGTACAGAGAGCAAGAGAACAGCCATCTTGGGTGGCCTGACCATACACCAACCCTTATCTACATACCACTTCCCAAATCTTCCTCCTGATTCTAGATTTGGCTTCATGTTTCCCACCATTTAAGTGTGGCCATCTCAAGGTTGGATAACACTAAGGTGCCTTTCGATTCCTCCCAATCAGGGAGCCCAAGGAATAAAGGAGGGAGACTCAGAGGAGGGATGCCAATTGTGCTTTGAAAAGGAGCTCTAGATTAAAGACGTACAACAGCAGGCAATATTTAATTCTTTCTGAAACTGACAACCAACACTACATTCAGTCTGCCATAAAATGACAGTGACAGACCTCAGTCTAAGTGGAAGAGTCTCCTGCAGTTGCAGAAACAGCTGCTCTATTCTGAACAGGGACAAGAATGTGAATTCAAAAGCTGCATGCATGAATGAGAGATATCTTTAAGAATGGCTCCCTTGGGATGCTCAAAACTTGAGAATCTAAAGACAGTTTTCCTGCAATGTTATTGTCAACACACAGCTGAGACGTCAATGAATAGATTATTTAATTTAGGGAATAAGCAGGTTAATAAACAGAATTGCAAAGATCTTCCAAATATCATCAGCTGACCCCAAATCCCAGATCCTCAGTTTCATAAAGCTCCCTGCCAATTCCCATTTATACATTCCTTTTATTCATTATGCATGGTAAGTCCTCTAGATCCTCTAATATGAATATAACAATTGTATCCAATATTCTCACATGAATGATACTGAGGCCACCATCCTTGGATCCTCAGAGAAGCCTTGGTTCTGATGCTCTAATGACCACTTTATACTGAAGGTGTACTCTCTGCTCACTGTTTTACCTTCAGCCCTTGGGGTGCTTCTCTTTATGGATCATACTATGTATGTTTCGGTGTTAGGTTAGGGGTTATTCTGGGGCATCCAATTTACCCTTCTCTTCATACCCTTGAAACACAGAGGGAAAAAAGACAAGTTGTTATAGCTGTGGAAATCACATATATTAATAAATAATCTGACATACTCCAGGAGAAATTTCATGTCATCCAAAAATGATGACATTTTTGACATTTTGCCCTTTTTTAGAGGGTAAAAACGTTGGGGGGTGTTGTTCACCTTCACTGTATACCTCTTTCCAGCGACATGGTGGCCCTGCTGACCACAGAATCAGGAACTGAGTAGAAGTTCCTTTATGAGATAACCAGAGCTAATCCATTTGCACTGTGCCACCCCATCCTCCACCCCTGTCAGTCCCTCCTGTCCTGTGTTCTCTCATAGACTTCAATTTTAGTAAGACATTACACAAAGGGGTGCAACAGGCAGTGACATATTGCATCTAAGATAAAAGTGTCTGAATCAAAAAGAGCCCTAGAAGAGATGCTGTTTGGATGTTACATATTTTATGTATTACTTCTGGAATGAGAATATCTGAATGATGCTTAAAAGTATTCAAATTGAGATGACCAAAACAGAAAACTCCTCCCCAGTTCGAAAGAATGTCACACGATGGGTGATTGTTTGATACTGGACTGTTGGCCATAAGCTTGAGATTTGAGAGGAATTCTGATAACAAGAAAACTGGTGCTCCAAGAAGAATTCACTGACTGGGCATGGTATAGTCACAAAACCTGACCTGGATGATGACATCTCACTCTTGGATAAGCAAACCAACCCAAAACAGTTTAGCAGAAGATTCTCCAACATAAACTCAGAGGACAACAGCACAGAAAAAAACAGAGAAAAAGCACACAAAAAAGGGCTTTTTCCTTAATTAAAGAAAAAAATCATCTCAGTGTTTCCAACGAAACTCTAGAAAATCTGTCCTCAAAAGAAAGAGATCAATGATAAAATGTTCAGGAAACAGACTGGTTTGAAAAGAGAGTTGAGATGCATGTGTAGGTGATAAAGGAGTTGAATGAATTAACAAAAGACTGAAAGGAATCCAGAATTCTGTTATTATGAAGGAATCTTCATTAAAGAGGAAATGCATAGACTGTGTGGAAAAAATACTGGTCACTGACATTGAAGCCAATACAAGGTACATTTCTAGAGGCTAGAGAAAAAGAACAACAAAAAACAATGAGTCGGGAAACAAAGACTATAGAAGTCAGAAAATGGAGAGCCTGCATATGGGCACCTATAAAAAAGGGAGGAAGGGAGCTCTAAAAATATAACAATATCCTGTTTGTATCTGAAAAGAAATGTAAGTTACTTAACAAACTGAAAAAGTCAAGTTGGTCATACACTTCTGTTAGGCTTCATTAAATAGTACGTGACTATGAGACAATGTCTACATACTTTTATGGGGAAACGTTTGTGACCCAAGAATTCTATATACGAGCAATTGTGGTACATACACAAAGGCAACAAAAAGATATTCTCAGACACGTAAGGGCTCAGAAAGTATATAATCCATATGTCTTTTTTTAAAAAAGAAATTACTTGAAGGTATATTTAAGCTGAGAGAATACTCAAAATTTTTAAAAATGCAAAGAGCATAGTATTGATATGAAATAAATGGTGGTAAATAAATGCAATGTTAAATCTAAATTTTTAATGTAATTATTAGGATGAATTAATATTTTTCAAAATGGTTCTTGTGAGAGAAAAATCATAGTTTTTTTTAAAAAGTCATTATTTAACATTTATTATCCAGATCTAACACCTGAGATATAGTAACACAAACTGGGAAGTGATTTAATGAAAGGAAAGTAGTAAAAGGCCATTTCCTCATCTTACATAGTGGTTAATCAAAAGAAGCTTTTTCTCCATGCTGGTAATTAGAGAAATATAGGCTTAAGAAGTTCTTTTTTTTTTTTTTTTTAATGTAAAGGTAGTTACTACTGTTAAAAACATTTGTATATCTAATAAATAACAAGGGGAAAAAGCAAAAAGAAGGAAGAAAAGGAGGAAGGATGTAAGGAAAGAAAGAAAAAATGAACAATCTATAAAGCAACAGAAACAAAAGAATCAGAAAGCATAAAAATGTTTCCAACAAATGTGAGATATAATTACCACACCAATTATTAATACAGAGAACTATTTTAAACAAAATATTTGAGATTGGGATAAACCATTTTGGATGTATGCTGCTAAGAGAAACACGGTTAAATCAAAAGGACAAAGAAAGATTAAAAAGAAAAGGATATCCTTCAATATCACACAATCACAATAAAAACAAAGCTGGGGTCACAACTATAATATTAGACATAGAAGAATTAGAATTAAACAGTTAAATGGAACAAAAAGAATCATAATATAATAGGTAAAATCTGCCATGTAATTATAATAACACCACCACCAGCAATACAGTTTTATACTTTGAATAATATAGTATCTAAGTTTACAAAGGAAAAACTATTAATTGTAGTGGGAGACATTATGCTAAATTGAAATAAGAAGTAAATGATTCAAAGAACTTAAGGAAATGGTAGTAACAATCTATCACTTATTAAATGCTTACTACGTGCCAGGCATTGTGCTAAGTTCTTTACTACATAGCTCATTAGATCTTAACAACTCCATAAGGTGGGTTTATGACCTTTCTCACACACTGAGAAACCAAGACCAAGACCTGAATAACTTGCTCAGCTTCAAACAATTGGTAGTGCCAAAGATGCACTATGTGTGTCTCTTAGAGGAACTGAAAAGAAAGTTCTAGAAAATGGCCAAATATAAACTAAATATACAAAAATGAATCCTTTTCTTCTATAACAGAAAACAAAATAGAAAAAAAAAAAAAAGATAGGTTTTTCAAAGTGCAACAGCAACATGGAATTCTTCCCAGCGAAAACTGTAATTAAAAACAAATACTCAGGAACAAATGAAGACTACTACAGCTCTTCACTGAAAATCATAAAAGAATACACAAATAGGCCTCTTGTGTCTCAGGTATAGAAGACTGAATTTTGTAAGGGTGTCAGTTCTTCTCTATTTCACAGGTTTAGTGTTATTACAATTAAAATCTCTGCATTTTTTCTAACTTGCCAAAGTGATTTTAGAATTCAGTTTAAGAAGAAATATAAGACCTTCTCTAGACTTATGCTGTGTGTCTGGTGAGGGCAGAGACACATCTATCTTGCTGCCTAGCAGCCCTAGCCCAGAGGAGAAACCCCATAAATATTTATGGAGTGAAAAGTAGCTAAGAAAATTTTGAAAAATATTCTAATTAATGTTCCTAACTAAATGAAACTAACGTTTCTAACATTCTAACTAGTAAGTGAAAACTTGCTTCAATAAAGGTTAGCATCTTTGATACAGAAAAAAAATCCAAGTTGATAAGAGGAATACAAAAAGTTTTGATGGTTCCAAGGAAACTGAAATAAAAATAATTCATTTATGGGAATAGTCATTCAAGGGTTATTAATAATAGTAAAAAATGTGTCTCTACCTAATGATAATAGAGCAGTAAAATTAATTATATCATGCCCAAATAAAGAATAATATACAGCCTTTTAATATACTATTGAATATTTAATGCCTTTTTTTCAGTTCATTCTTTCTATAAATGCTTATAATGTAATAGTAAAAGAAAAAGCAAAATATGAGTATAAACAAATCAAGGCCTGAGTTAAAAAAATATATATATATATACATAGAGAGAGAGAGAGAAAGAGAGAAATATCTGAGAAGCATTTAAAAAAATATAGGAAAGATATATATTGAAACATCAACCATTATATCTGGGTTGTAGAATTACCCATTATATTTATTTTCTTATTTATATATTTTTTGATTTTCTATATTGTCTGTAATGAGTTTACTGAATCTTAGAATGAGAAAATAATCCTCTAAAGACTAGTTTATTCAAGGTAATAGAGCCAGATTACTAAAAGTAAAATAAATCTGGCCTTACTTTCTATTTTGGTGTCTCCAAATTTCAGGGGATGTCAATTTCCATATGCTGTCAAATTCTAAGGAAAATCTGATATTCAATCTGTGGAACTAAAATAGGAACTTTCTCCAAAAGTAATGTTTTCTACAGTCTCTCTTATACTCTTCACCTGAGACTCAAAACATGAAGTTGGAAATATCTGTGTTTTTCAAAAATGTGAGCAGTTTAAGATAATTTTTTAAAACACTCTTACTCTCTCAATATTTTTGCAGAGGATATAAGAAAGAAAGTTTTGATTGAGATAAAAAGGAGATAAATGTCCAGGAAACACACAAGAGACATTAAAAAAAAAATAGTAATCGAACAACCTCTCAACAACAGGGTTATCAAAACAATAAAAACCCTCATTAGCAACACAATGTTTAGAAAATACAGTATATTTTTAATGGCATTGATGCTCCCTAATATTTAAACCAAAACAAAACAATAACAACAAAGATATCTAAGAATTACAGCAGAGGCTTCTCACTGGTGTTCATTGACTGGAACACCATACCTTACCAATGAGACTTGAACTAAAGATAATTTCACCAACTAAATTGAATCACCTTTGGAAAATACCAGTGTGTAAGAAGAGAAACTAACAAAGTAAGTTTCCACTTGTTTCTGGAATTTTTAGCAAGAGAATAAATGACTTGGATTATATATTCTAAACCCTTAGAAGAAAAGGGAATCAGGTGTCAATAGTCCCAATAAAGGATTGGTAACCTTTAATGAGATTTTGGTCATGTATGTAGAACTATATCCTCATTTCAACACTTGTTGACGAGTCGATGCCGATGAGTTCACATTTTAGGGATATATAACTTAACAAGTTGTCAGGTTTAAAATAGAAGCATGAATCTTACTCATGAGTCTCCATTTTTAATGGGTAAGAGATGTAGTGCCTTTCTAAGCTTCGGGATACAAAAGCCTGGACCAATCCTTTTAGGGACTGACTCTCTTGGTACACACTCACAGACACAGGAATTGCCCTGGCCACCACCCCAATGGGATGATCTACAATGGGAAATCTAATTTTCACCCAGCAGAGCTCTGCAGGTGCGGAAACCCTTAAACAATTTAAAGCCAAGATTAACAACAGTACTTTTAAAAAACTAACTTACTGAATTATACAGTGCACTTATAGTTCGCCATTACATGATTTAATGTGATTCTCACAACTGCTCTGACACATGAGCAGGAAAGGCATTATTCCCATTTTGCAGTTGTGATCACCAGAGCTCAGAGGCATCAGCAGTTTATAAGATCTTACAGCTCAGACCATGGGCAGGCCTAGAACCTGGGCCTTGGGAGGCCTTTTCTAGTGTTCTTTCCACTGAACCATGTGGGTTTTCAAGGAAACAAGTTTCCAAATAAGGCCCTTCCTACTCTGCCTTGGGCAACTTTAATAAACTCAGTGTAAAACAAACAACAAATTGGCTGTTCCCAAGCAGATGGTGTTGCTCAGCTGTGGTTAAGCCAGGAGGCCTCCAACATGCCCAGCTTTCACAGACATTACTTACTTACTATTTTCTCATGCTGGTGAAGGCAGACAATTCACATGCAGAGTCCTATTATCATAGCATGGCCACAGTCCTGCTCATTGCCCTGAAGGATCAGGCCAGCTCACATGGAGAAGAGGAGGTATGGGCCAGGGCCAGGGACACAGTGGTGCCAGCAAGTCCTGCCCCAAAGGCAAACTCCCAAATCCAGACAGGATGGAAAAAGGCAATGGGGGGCCAACACCCACTGGTGGGTGGAAAATAGGTTACAGCTGTGTCACAAGGTAATAATGGCTATGAAATTTTGTAAAAATACAAAACTTTTAGTTGGAACTTTTATGAAAATTCAATATTTAATATTTTCTCCAATACTTGGTTTTCTTTTCCTTCCTGGAATTAAAGAAAAGAAAATGTACTTAGTTTCTTATTCGCCAAGCATCGTACAGACTTCTCCAAATCCCTTTCAATATACCATGACACCATGCAAATATTATTATATTTTCTATATTGTGAGGTGAAAAACTCTGGAAAACATTGGCCTCGAGGCTGTTCATCAGTCCTCATGAAGGCGGAAAATTCAGTGGAGGAACTGGGTGGATTGGTGACATTCATTCATTTATTAAATGATTAAATCATATTTATGGAGCACCTGTTATGTGTCAGGCACAGTTTTAGGCGCTGAGGTACAACAAAGAACAAGACAAAGCACTTAATCTCACGGAGCTTAAATTTTAAATAAAGGAAACAGGGCAGTGAAAACACACACAAGTTATGTCGGGTAGCGGTAAGCACCAAGAATGAAAATACAGTACAAAACGATCAGAGGTGAAAGAGTGGCGACCAGGGGTGCTAAGTGAGATGGGGTCAATGGGGAAAGACTGAAGGAGGCTGGCAGGGAGTAAGCATGTGCAGGCAGTAGGAGTAGAATACTCATTGTCTCTGAGCGGGAGTTTTCTTGGTTGTTCAAAGAACAGCAAAGAGGCCAGGGAAGCTAGAGCTGAGAGAACAAGGGAGAATGTGTAGGACATAAAATCAGATTATAGGAGACCCAAACAGTTAGTATCCAAAGGAGTTGTAATAAGGCCCTAAGGAGCAAGCTAAGCCAGATAACTTCCGGTACAGCCCAAGAGTCATAGCAATACACGAGCATCCCTGTACCCCGCCTTAGACAGGTCTTGGTCTCTTTCCCCCAACTGTGACAGCATCTGCCAATAAGCCCTTCCGAGTCCATTCATCGCCCATACAACCATATCCACCGGGGTGACCGCCACACCTCCAGTGGCTCCCCAGAGATGAACCCAGGAGAATAAAATCTCCACACCTACGGGCCCATGGCAATATGAAGCCATCCCATGCTCCGAACCTGCTCTGTTCCATTCTTGTGCATGCTCAACTCTAAAGGCGCTAGCTTATTTGCAATTTCCAACCAGGCTATGCCCTGTCAAGCCTTCCGACACACCAGTTCTCTCTGCTGTGATGCCTTCTCTCCACCTAGCCTGAGCCCTGCTCGTAGCTGTCTTCAGAATTCCTATTCATTCCTCACGCCCCACTTAAATATAACTCCTCTGAGAAGCCTCCGCCCACCACTCCTGAAAAATTAGTTCCTCTTAGCACGTACCTACTCACCTACTCTCATTCTAGTCTCTTCATCTAATTTCTATAAATGGCCAATCATGTGCCAGAATCCTGGGACTAAAGCATGAAGATGAATAAAATATAGTTGTATTCTGGAAGGATTTGTACTCTAGTCAGAGACAGATCAAAATAATTTTTTATCACATTATTATTATATAAAATGCTGCAACATGAAGTGCTCTGGGAAGATAAACTTTCTATTTCTTTTCTGCTGGGGGCGGGGGGGGGGGGCTGTGTTGGACCCAGAGGATGAATGGAGACTCACTATGTGAATGAGAAAGGACAAGACACGCCCCAGGAGGAAGCAGCAAGAGTACAGGGGAGGTGAAGTGAAGGTGCCTGGCATCTTCAGGGGGCAGTGAGCAGCACAGGATGGCTGAGCTCCGCTGGAGGGTAGAAAGGCAGGTGGCAACAGGTTCTGAAGGGCCAAGAATCACCTACTAGGCTTGAAACCAGGAAGTGACACTACGAGATGAGAGTTTTAAAAGAAAAAGAACTCTGATGTGGCAAATGCGTAAGATGAGGTGAAGCGTGGACGCAAACTGTACTGAAATTAAGCTAAAGCTTTTTGTATTTCATGTTGTTTTGTTTTATTGATCTAGTAGAATTCTCAAGAGCCATCATAGTGTTTCTCTGTATATAACAGTCGTTCAACGTTTGTTAAATGTCATGAGTGAATGAATGAATGAATGAGTAAATGAATGAATACATACATTCATGGGGATGGGGAACTCTTTTTTTTTAATTTGAAGAAAATCTAATCCAGGAGTCAAGTTTCTTGAAATTGTGATGTCGAGATTATGTCGAAATAATTTATCTCGCCTCATTATGGAATCAGGTGTTTCACATAAGTGGTTACTAGTTTTTCAAAAGAGCTTAAGTATTCATTTCCTAACACCAAAAAAGTGTTTTTAATTTCCAATCGAATTCTTTCAAGGCACATTTTTTTCCTTCAAGTAGAAGCCATAGAACTGAAGTTAATTTTTTTCTTAGAAGATTCAAGCTCATGGAAATCCACTGCAGCACACTGAGGCGGCATGGTAAAGCAGAATGACATCAGATTCTGGTAAAATTCTGGTACTGCCACTTATGAGCTGTAGTGGTTTTGATCATTTACAACCTCAGCTTGAAATGGGAGCATTGATATATATATCATCTATAAAATGGGAGCATTGATACCTAAATTGTGGAATTAAGTTAGATGCTGTATGAAAAAGCACCTGACACACAGTAGGTGCTCCAAAGGCTATATTTACCAATATTAATGCAGCTATGAATTTTTCAGCATTATTATTTTCCCCAAATATCAGGCTATCAGCTATCATTTCTGATGTCATTTGTCTATCAGCATCTAACAGATGCTTCTTTCCTCAATCCTCTTTCTAATAAGCTATTTCTAATTTTCTCTAGTTATTAATGTATGCCCCTTCATAAGCATGGATAAAGCCACAAGTGTCTGAATGAAGGAAGGGACCAAGAAGAGCATAGTGTGGGTGAAAAGGTTTTGTGAAAGCCAACTGGAAAGCTCAGGAGCCTAGCTTGTCTACTTCCCAATTCAGAATTGTGTCCTAAATTGTTAATAACAACAGAAGCCTATCATCCCCACAATACCTGAGATGCAATTATGTAGAAAGTAGAAAGCCACAAAGCTAGATTGTTTGCAGCACAATATCTCTTGACAAAGGTACAAAGGGTTTGAGGCAAAAAAATAATTCATTAACAATTTAAAATGAAAACAAAAAGTTGACATGAGAAACTAGAAGGAAGAACAAAGGCCCTAGATTACCATAAAAGACTTCAATCACTGTCTAGGTAAAGGAGAAATAGAGTTTATTGGAAGTCATTTAGTGACTACTTATGGAATTACAATAAAGGTGACAAAAATCCCAGAATTTGTAAGGCAAATGTAAATATAAATATAAATCAATTACTGGCTTATTATTTCATTAAATTGAAGATGGAAAGGACCAATTCTTGAGTCACAGCGTTTGCCTCCTGGGGTCCTAGATAGCTTTCCCTGTCAAATTGAAATAAAAAAGATAAATAAACATGAGAAATTAAGAATGTCAAAGTATATGAAGGGAAAAGGAAAGAAAGGGGGAAATGATGTTTCACAATTATTATCCAGGCTAAGAGAAACAAAATTACTTGATCATAAAGTCAGGATAATCTGGTTTTCTTTATGAGTTCCCATTTTATTAATGAAAGCAAGGTAACACCTTATTGTACCCGGGTGAATTAAAATGCCTGTTTGAAGAAGCAATCCTCCATAGGGGTCTTTAATAGAATCTGTGAATGGTTCTAGAGCCAGATAATTTAGCTGCAAAAAGGCAATATTAATATTAACCTCTCCATGTGCACAGACCTACCTCGAGGGGCATAGGGACAGGGAAACGTTAACAGAATGAACCAGGCACATCATTTCTTTTCTTAAAAAAAAAACCTGAACTCTTTCAGGGGCAAAAATTGGATAAACCTCTTTTACAAAATTGCTTGCAACATTCACTGCTATCCCTTCAAGCCTCTTCTCCAAACAACACTGACCAGCAATTCCGTGCTTACTGTGCTGCTCACATTATTTTCTGACTTTGTGTTCAGGGCATGTGACTTGCAAGAAGTCTAATAGAAAAGCACTTAATCAAAATAAACAGAATAGAAAACGAACTTCCAAATGCAGAACAGTCTCAACAGGAGCCATGGAAACACATTTCCAAATTAGAGGCAGGTGCTCAGTGGGGCCCTCCCCCGGCGACGATGAATTAACAAAATAAAAAGAGATAAATCAAGGGAAGAGGCAAATGTACTTTAATTGAGCAACTGGTCAGCTGGTAAGAAATATAGGTATTAACAAATGGCTCTTCTCTTGGCTCTAGACTTTTAGATAGTTTTCTGTGGAAACGCCAACACATTTCACTCTCTCTCGTTCTAACTCCCATCACCAATACCATCTTTGCTCTGATCACCTTCCTGATTATTGCAAACCTCCTAGTGTTGCTGTCTCCAAACTCTTCTGGCCCATTCTTGGTAGCCCAGACAGATTCCTCCCCCTGATTACCCACTCTGTTCATGTCACTCCGCTACTCAACTGCTCACCATTATTTACTGAACTCCTAGTCGAACTTCCATTAGCTGCTATATATATATATATATATATATATATATATATATATATATATAACATTACATCATAAGAACTCTACATTTCCAGCCTTCTAACTCATTAATACTCAAACGTGGGTTTCTCTAAATTGTATGATTTGCTATTCCTCAAGTGTCTCCATGCTCTTCATACTCCACTTACATTTTCCCAGCACAGGTTTTCTCCTTTATCCCCGTCTCCACATATTAAAAGCCTACTAGTTCTTCAAGTCCTAATTCAAATGCCACCACTTCCTTGACGCTCCCCCCTAATTATTCCACAAAAAAGGAGGCTCTCCTAACTCCCGTAGCTTTTTTGATACTTATCAAATTTCACCTTGTGTTATAATTATTTATAAATATATTCTATTTCCTTTCCCCCGCCTCACTAAGATAAGTCCTTGGGAGATGCAGTTTAGCCTAGCTGGAAAAAAAAAAGCAGGCTTTTCAGTCCAACAAAGCTGAGTGTGATACCAAGATCTTTTACCAAGTAGCTGTACAAACTTAAGGAAGGAATTGGCTTTGCTAAATTGTTTGCTCAACTGTAAAACTGGTGATAATTATGCCTGCCTTAATTCATGCTATAAGAATGAATAACATTGTATGCAGTGTAACACAATGAGAGGCATATACTAAGTGCTTAATAAATGATAGCTATGGTTACTACTGAAAGTGGACACTGTTTATTATCAATCTTTGTATTTGACAGAGCAATTAGCATGCCTTGCATATGCTAGGTATTCAACAAATGTGTGTTGAATGAAAGAGTGAATGAATGAGTGAATAGCTCAAAGATTATTTCTGATCTCAGTGAAGTCTCTCAAAAGTTAGCAGAGAAGCCTAAACAGAGGTGGAAGATGGTTACCACATTCTTTTCCTCTGAAAACAGGACCATCCTTAACTAGATGAAGACAAATTAGCAACTAGAATATCCAGTCCAATAGAGTAAAATCGAGGTCCTGAATAATCTAGAAGAACAATCCATCCAAAAACATTTAAATCTGGTGTCGCAATGTGGTTTTGGTATTTGTGTTGAATTTGGGAATAATTTATTTTAGAATTTACAAGCCAGATAACTATTCCATATGACTCTCAGCTTATAACTTCTTTCTTTCTTCCCAGGAGGAGCCTCCCCTCCCCATACGACGAAACAAGGCACTTGCTTAATAGGAGTTTATTTTTTGCTTTGGATGGTTACTCGGCTGTATATGTTTCACAACTTCTTAATGTTGAGGGAAAGGCAATTGTGGCAGATTGCATTTTCCAGAAGTGACCACAGCAATGGTTGAAGTCCTACAGCTTCTTTCAGAATCTTCTTGCTCCCCATGAAGAGATGGAGTCTGTTGCCGCTTCCCTTGAACTTATGAGGCTCATGGCTGCTCAGACCAGCAGAGTGGAAGAAAGTGATGGGTTATGACTGCCCAACTCAAAAGGGTACAGCTTCTGCCCAGGTCTCTCTCAGCATGTTTTGAGGAAGCCCATCCGACACACACCACACGGAGAGGTCACATGCAGGTGTTCTGGTCAATAGCCCCAGCTAAGTTTCAGCCTGCAGTCACCATCAACTGCTAGACATATAGAGGGGAGACAAGCTGTCCCCACTGTGCCCTGACTGAATCTCTGACCCACACAATCAATAAGCCTAATAAATAACTGTTTTATGCCAGTAAATTTGGGGATGATTTGTTATGCAGCCATAGTAACTGGAACGGTAATTAGGTGTCTTCTTGTTTTCTAAGTGTCCAGCTGGATTGTAGGTTTCATGAGTAGGGGAAAAAATGAAAGGAAACAACAGATGAGGTGAACAAGTTATTTTAAACACTTAGTAAGATTGATTAGCATGTCAAAAATGTGGCAAGTCCATCCTTAGACAGTTAAAAGTTAGCTGTAAAAACTGGAGAAATAAATGAGGTGCTGCTCTACATATACACTTATAGGAAGCCAGAAAGAGACAAAAGGACAACAGCAACCAATCCAGTAAACCAGCAACATGCAGAGTTAGTCCAGTACCATCAATAATATAGCAACTGTCCAAAAAGTCCATTTTTGCTTTTCTGAGAGTTTTGAAGTGATTTTTGAAATAAAGCTGGGTAACCATTAGGGCTTTCCCCACTTTTCTCTTATTTCATTGTCTAGCATGAAGTCTCTTTTTATCATAGCATATGAGAAATCTTAACTCTTAGCTAAGACCTGAGAATATTAGTGGTACATGTCCAACAAAAAACTGCACACATATGTGGAAGGAACATTAAGGCCTTGTCTTTTCTCAGTTGCTATTTTCTGGCCCATAAAATATTATTCCCATTACATAGATCAGACAAGTGAAGGCCAGAGGAATTCAGTATCTTACCAGGTTATACAGCTACTAGGAACCAAGGGCTAAAATCCAAGACCACTTTCTTTTCTTGTCAGTTTTTCTCTAATGATACTACCTCTCAACAGAAGGATGAGTGATAGTTATACTATGTAAACAAGAATGTGAACTTTCTTATTTTTCTAATAAATCAAATAAAATTGATCGATGTGAACTATTTCCTCTTCTCCAGGTATATGGACTTCCATCCCACAAATTTGCAGCCAGGAAAGCAAAGGGAGGCTGCTATTTCTTTACAAAAAGGCTTGGAGAAGTTAACCCTCTCTGCTTCTCATTCCCCAGGAAAACCAATGGAGAAGGTGTCATCCCTGTACAGTTTGTAGAGCAAGGTTAAAATAAGTGGGTTTGGGGGTTTTGTTTTTGTTTTTTGTCATCTGTCTTCCATGTCAGTCTTGTCTGTCTACCTTGTTGCTTTGATTAGTTAAACAAGAATCTTCTTTTTAGGCTCTGATCTATCTAATAGTTTGTCTGTTTTCTTGCATTCAAAAAAGAAAGAAGGGAAGGGAAGAGAAAAGAACAGAAGAGAACAGAAAGTCGTCTATGGTCTCTTGTTTTCCCAAGCCTCCACGAAATTCATTAAGCCCCACTGAAGTTTTCATTTACTTTTAGACAATATTTCTCCTTGTCTGGGAAGGGAAATACTTGCTGGCTTACTACAGGTTGAATATATACATAAAACCTGTAAATCACAAAGGATCTAAATACTTCCTATGGTTTATCAATGCTCTAGACTTGAATAAAAAGAAAGCTTTAATGGAAAAAGGGAAAAGAAACCACCATTTCAAGTAAATTAAAAGCAACCTCCAGGCAAAGGACTATACCTGCAAAACAACTTTCCTTCTAGTATGAAATTTAGAATAGAGGAACAGAAGGAGTCCATGTCTAAAAGCAGCGGCTTCCAATCCGTTCATTTACCACTGACTAAAATTCAAAAGTCGGTTCACTGTCAAATCCAGTCATTATGCTATAATATTGGGCTTTAACAAATTGAGATTTCTTTTATGTATTTGTTCCTCTATGCTGGATAAAAACAGCACCGGGTGAAAAAGCCACTCAGAAACTTAGGGGTAGACAGAATTGCCCAACATAAGCTTAGATTCTGATGATGTAAATGTATTTCAAGAAGCTTCATTTCTGAGCAAAATCTGTTGAACAGTTCCTTAACAATTGAGCAATTACTGAAGTCCCAATACCCTTTGGATGTGCACCAAGTGAGTGAAAGTTGATTAAGCTGAAATCTGTGGCAGGTTTCCTGGCATGAAGAGAAAAGGGCCCGATGCCCTCGTTAATTAGACGACCCACTGTGGGAAGGACCAATATGGTGCCAAAGCTGTGTGCTACGTCCACGACTTTATTGTTACCCTGCTGCACACTCCTCAGGCCCAAATAAACACACAGGGAGGCTGAGTTAGAGCCCCCTGCTCCTGAGTCCCCTTCACCTTGTCATCTAGCCTGAAGGTTCTTTTTAAAACCTCAAAAGCCCACAAAGCTCTTTGGGAGCCATGGGTGGGGTATTGGATGGAGTTAACCAGTAACTGCAGACTGTGGTCTCTAAATGGCTCACCCTGCAACAGCCTCTTGTAGATTTTGACAAGAACATTTTTGGAATTCTCCAATGTGTGCAAAAAGCACACTGAAGCAGTAGGAGACATTCTTCCGGCTTCTTTAGATAAGGCTGAAACAGCCTGAAACCTGCTCAGATGGTGGTTTGGAATGTGCTGTGGAAACCTTTTCTTACTCGTCAGATCACCTGTCAGCCATAATAACAACACAGGCATTGTTTGCCAGCTGCTTAACTCACTTCCTGGAAGGCATTTGACCAGATTGTCTTTTCCTCTTAACCAAATAAATGAGTTAAGTATTTTAAACACATTTGACCAGCAAATAATAAGATTATGTAATCCTTCAGTTAAAGAATTCCATTCCCTGAATTTAGTAGCTTTGCTTTCATGCTGAGGACGAGATTTGGGGTGGGGATGGGAGGGCAGCAGGGGGAGGGAAGAGGCCTCCAAGGATACAATTCTAGAAAAAAATTCCCTGAATATATTTTCCCTGAAGTCTTAGGCTAAAAGAATCTTCCTGTGGGAGAAAGGTTCCCACCATGACGGGGACTCTATAGGCACAAAGCTCTCCAAGGGAGGCCTCTACTTACCACTGAGTGGAGAAGGAGACAAGGAAGTGTGAAGCCTTTTGCTCCTCTAAGGAGAGGAACACAGATCGGACCTCTTTGGGTGGCAAGATGGTTTTCTTATGAAAATGACCTTCTCTGTAAAGCTCTAGTAGTGACTTAATAGCAACTCAGTTAAAAATGACATGGGAACACTCAGTACTTCTTTTCTTTGCTAGTTACTCTAGTGATAATAGCAGTGTTATCGATCTTAGTATAGGGATGAGGAAATTAGGAAGTCAAAAGATCATTGCCTTCAAGGAGTTACACAGTTAAGGGGCTGGTATAGAAACCTATTATCCCTTGGTTCCTGATTCAATCCTCTCTAACTGATAATCTGGCATATCTTCTATTTCCAGACTCTTTCTTTGTTTTTTTAAATAACACCTCCAGCAATCAGAAAAGAGACTCGTTGTAATGTTAGCAGGTCATCCACACTTGGTAAGAGAAAGGCTTGAAGAAACAGTAAAGCAGTGGTTACCAGACAGTGGTTCTGTCTGAATTTCATTTCTCAGTATCCTTGATTAGCATCTACAGTAGAGAACTGCAGAACGCTGGCTGTACTACTTTATCGATTGACTCTAATTTGACTGTGTCCCAAGGGCCTTATAGCTCAATAAAATAGGAATACATCATCCACCATATCCTGATCTACAATACCTTTTTTTCTTTTTCTGGCACGCGGGCCTCTCGCTGTTGTGGGCTCTCCCGTTGCAGAGCAACAGGCTCCGGACGCGCAGGCTCAGCGGCCATGGCTCACGGGCCCAGCCGCTCCGCGGCACGTGGGATCTTCCCGGACCGGGGCACGAACCCGTGTCCCCTGCATTGGCAGGCGGACTCTCAACCACTGCGCCACGAGGGAAGCCCAAGAATACCTATTTTTGATAAGAAATTCAGGTATAAAAAATAAAAAAGCAGCAAGCCCACAGCTGGAAATTTTGAGTGAACATTATTCATGGGGAAGCCAAGAGAAACACAAAAACACGTGGAGATTGCATCCCTGTTTGTTCCGAGCCTGGCCCCAGGTGACAGCGGACAAGTAGCCCAGCCTCTCTGCTCTCTTCACCCAGTAAATGCTCCGCTTCTCAGGGTCCTACTCAAAAGCTCAGAACTATCACCCTAACTAACCGTCCTGGATAGAAGAGGCCTATTCTTTTATTTATTTATTTATTTATTTAATGGGTATACTATTTTATTAACATTTAAATTTCACCAAGAGTTCAAGTATATGCTAGCCATTTGTTCAGATTTTTGAAATAAAGACAAAATGGGCAAACAGCTTTAAGGGTGCGATGTATTTAACACTGCACAATATATTCACCAACTAGACAATCTAAGGGGTGGTATAACTGTACACTTAGGAGCAACAAGTATAGGAACAAGCCCGGAATTGGAGGAAAAACCCACCATTCAGGACTGAACAGAGGTTCTCGGTTGCTGACAGAATCTCCCTTTGACTTCAGACTTGAGACAAACCGAGGGAGTCTGTCAGTATACAAAAACCACTGTCTTCAGACAAACAGTAACAGGATAGAATGGCCAGAGCTAATTCAGGTTGTGAGGGCCAGTCTGAAGCAAGCAGGGCTGGAGGCTGGAAATGTTGCAGCTGAAATCCAGGATCCGCAGATGAGAGCAGCCACCTTGTAAAAATCGCTGATTTCTACACAAGTTCCTAAGATGCTTTTCCCAAACAGGGAAGAGGCCTATTCTTATCTTTCACTTCTGAAGCAGGATTTGTCACTAACACTGATGTAATATATTCATTTCACTGCATCTTGTACGGTATTGATGTGTGTATGTGTATCTGTCTTATCACCCAAGGTGGAAAAAACAAAACAAAACAAACCATGTATCTTGGAGTGAGGAACTCCAGACCTTAGGGGCCATCTGTCATTGCATGTCCTTAAGCAAGTTGCCTAACCTCTCCAAGACTCAGTTTCCGCACTTGAATAATAAGGGTATTGCTCATCACCAGTGTCTATAAAGTTTCAAGAAGGTACAAATGCATCAAGTGCTGAGCAAGGGCACTGACAGGGAAGAGACTGTCAGTGAGTGTTGGTTTATTTCCCTTTCTCATAACAAGATTATAAACTCCCAGACTAGGATCACATCTTACATGTCAGCACAGCCTTGAAAGAGGCAGTGACTTCAAATATTTGTGGAATTCATATTTTGAATAATAATGAGAGAAGTATAAAGAGGTAGAAGGCCAAAATAACAAGTGCAACTGAAAGAAACTGAAATTTGGACACATGATCGTCTTGTTTATTTCAGAAAATACGAGTAAGTAATTCCCGGTGGCTGCTGGAGGACAGGAGGGAAATGATAGTTCCGTGTGGATAAGGACTATAGGGCAAGCTTTTGATATGGAGGCTACATGAAGTGGAAGATGAAAGAGGCTTCCCTGGTGGCGCAGTGGTTGGGAATCTGCCTGCCAATGCAGGGGACACGGGTTCGAGCCCTGGTCCGGGAGGATCCCACAGGCCACGGAGCAGCTAAACCCGTGCGCCGCAACTACAGAGCCTGCGCTCTAGAGCCCGTGAGTCACAACTACTGAGCCCACATGCCTGGAGCCCGTGCTCCACAACAGGAGCGGCCACTGCGATGAGAAGCCCGCGCACCGCAATGAAGGGTGGCCCCCGCTCACCGCAACTAGAGAGAGCCCACGTGCAGCAACGAAGACTCAACACAGCCAAAAAATAAAAATAAATAAAATAAATATATTTAAAAAAAAAAAAAAAAAAGTCAAATGGCCGGAGAATCAGGCATGGAGAAAGGATGGGTGAGGTGGCAGGGAATGCTAGGGTTCCAAAGTGATAAAAAGCTAAAATAACCCAACTCTATTGTGTTTCCTTTGAAAAAGAGACTATAATTTGTTATAAGAAACTGGAAACAGACTCACAGACATAGAAAACAAACTTATGGTTACCAAACGGGGAAAGGAGGGGGAGGGATAAATTAGGAGTATGGGATTAACAGATACACACCACTGTATATAAAATATGTAAACAACAAGGACTTACTATATAGCACAGGGAACTATATTCAATATCTTATAATAACCTATAATGGTAAAGAATCTGAAAAAGAATATATATGTGTGTGTGTATATATATGTATATATATACACACACACATATATAATTGAATCACTTTGCTGTACATCTGAATCTAACACAAAATTGTAAATCAACTACAATTCAATAAATAAATAAATAGAAATTTAAAAAATTTTTGAAACAGCATGAAGTGCCACAAAATCAGGGGAAGAAACTTTTTAATGACATATCTCCTTTGTCACCAGGTAATATCTTCCGAACTAAAATGCAAAGAGCTTCATTCAACCCCCAAATCTGGCTAGGGCACGTCTGGAATCACTGAAAATTAAAATAGACTAATCACACTAGATTTTCCTTAGCGGGTTTGTGGCATTGGAGTAAGAACTGTTTCCAGCTCAAAGGAAAAACAAATTTAAACCTTGAAAAATGCATCCTCTTGCAATCTTTTTTCCTTTATAATTTGGGAGAAAGAAGAAGAACCAAAGAGCTTGGAGATACTTAAGCTCACAAAATGTGTCAGTGACAAAACCTAATAAATACTATCACCTTATATCTGGATTCCACCTTAGAAATGCACCATTGAAACATTTCAGTGTTTTGTTGGAATCTTCCATAATGACACCCTCCATAGATCATGTTATATCCCCACCACCTCCCTTGTGAAAAAAAAAAATCACATTGATAAGCACACACTCAACTCACTCCTAAGCATCCCGCATGTTAATTTCTCAACAACGCAAATTTAATTCGTCTCAGCATTATTCTCCTGTGGTGCGTACCCCTCCACATAAACAAAATGGGGATTCGTTGCCATGGCAACAGAATGTGACTTTGATCAGCTTCAATGATCATTGGCAGTCACATGCCTTTGATAGATACCAAACTGTGAGTAAGGTTTGATTATTCAATTTTTCAATCTCTGATTCTATAAGAGGCTACTCCCATTTGCCAGACGGAGTTGAGGGGGGAAAAAAAAGAAACAAAACAAAAAACTATATGATAGATGTACTTTTCTTTTTTTTTTTTTTGCGGTACGCGGGCCTCTCACCGTTGTGGCCTCTCCCGTTGTGGAGCACAGGCTCCGGACGCACAGGCTCAGCAGCCATGGCTCACGGGCCCAGCCGCTCCGCGGCATGTGGGATCTTCCTGGACCGGGGCACGAACCCGCGTCCCCTGCATAGGCAGGCGGACTCTCAACCACTGCGCCACCAGGGAAGCCCTGATAGATGTACTTTTGAGACAACAGAGTAAAGTGCTTACGGAATATAAAACAGATGAGGTAGTGAGTACCTTGAGACTGACTTTGGTTCACCTTCTGTATAATCTGGGGCGTGTGCCCTGCCCAGCCACCAGGAAGGAGAGGCCGTTTCCCTTTTCCTTTCGTGGCAGATGTAGGTGATATTTAAGGTTGTGTGTGCAGGTGTTTTGGGGGTTGATTTGTGTAGGAAGAGGAGAGGTGGTAGCCTGTAGCTTGACAGAAGAGGAGGAAAAAAAATCTGAACAATGTGTTGAAAAAGACTACAGTCTGAGCTGCACAGGACCAGCTGTTTTTGCTAATTAGAATAACAAAAATAGCACATGCTAAAATGTTTTTCTTTTTTTTTTTTCTCAAAAGCAATGAATGCTCTAGGAACTATAAGGAATGAGCTTTAAAATCCATTTAAATGGAGGAACATTTCAGGAACCATATGGGGAAAGAACTGAAAGGGAGAAGGAGAGAGAGTAGGGAAATAACATTTGATTTTCAGCTGAATTTTTTTGAAGGATGATAAATTGGGGCTATTTTTCCTTTTTCTTAGCATTTAATAGGAAATGTTTTCATCATATCTATATTTCACAAAAACGCCTCTGCTTCTGTATTTTACAGGAAGGTGGTATGTAAGCACCATGCCCACTCCAAACCAAGGGAGGGTGGGCGCTGAAAAGAGGTGCATATGCTCTATCATACATATTGCATGTCTCATCTCCTTCCTTACGTTTTCTCTGAAGCAGTAAAGAATAATTCAAAAACTCTGAATATAGGAATAACATTTGTGACAACAACAACATTCTGGACATCTGCACTGTTAGAGTACTTATAATAAAGTCACATGGCCATGGGGAAATTTCACAGAATTACAATCACAGTAATTTGCCAAGGTGTATAACTAGTTTGTTTTCAGCTGTTCTTCTCATGAATAATTATCAAGCAGGAATATCCTAAAGCTAGTGCAAGCTGTCACTTGACCAAAATATTCAATATTTAACATCGAATTTGGAATTTCATACATGAAAATAATTACTGTAAAAGCAAAATAATATACATGTGTATATTTGCATGCCTAAATGCGCACAACTACACGTTAAAATTCAGATTCCAAAGCATCCTTACCAAATGAAAGCATGTCTTGAAAGTTGAGGAGGAGTAGAAGAGATCTAAGCGCAAGGAAATCTCAGCCATTTTCAAGTACAGCTTGGTCTTCAGTGCTTTAAGGACTGCCTCTCAATGCAAAGTGGAAAATGCAAACCAGCCTCTGCATATTGATGGTAGCTGATTACAATTGGGTTAGAATCTTTATTAGAGTTTTTAAATGTTTGAAAACAAATACTATATAAGTGCATCACTAAACATTTTAGCGTTAATTTCTGGAGTGAATATCACGGTTCCATCTTAAGTATTTTCTAAAAATCTTTACCCTTCTAGTGAGAATGTGAGAAGACTGTCATTTTTTGTAATGCACATCACCACACTATTAAACATGGTTTATACATATGTGTGTGTGTGTGTGTGTGTGTGTGTGTGTGTGTGTGTATATATATATAATTTCTAGGACCTCTCTAAAAATTATTTGCCAAGGGCAAATGGAGATTTCGTTCTTAGCTTCAGAAACCTATAAGTGTATCATGAGTTTATAAAATGGGTACTTTAAGTTGTTGGAACAATTCTAGTGTATATTAAGGACTTTTGTTTTACTGTTTGTCATTAGTAGAAAACTTCTCAGTAATACAGCTTAAGAATTTTTTCACTTGAATAAAAGATAAATGATATTGGGGAAGAAACTCAAACATAAAAAGCAAATCTAGCTATAACTGAATTGTGGGTAATAGGTAGAAATTCCTTTGGGGGATAAATAATATTTTCACTTGGATAACACCATTTGGTTCTCTGAATAGATTACTAGTTTCCCCAAAACTTTAGGGAAATAATTCTACTTTGTCTCTCTTATGATTTATTTTAATCCCACCTATATGAAATAGATAAAAGAAATATATTCATTAAAACCAGGACTCATTGCAAATATAACAAAGGTATAAAACGGCTTCTACTTTAACTTGTAAATTATCACAAGTTTTCAGATAGTTACATGACTTTTGAGCATGAAAGCAGCTAATTCTAGTGAAGAGGATATTAGTTTGGAAATCAAAAATAGGACTAGTTACCCAACTAGGCCTATCAGGGATTCCTCAAGATTTATGACAAATCCAATTTATGCCTTAGTTTTCCCATCACTAGAAATATAACCACTTGGCACAATAAGAAAGATACTATTACTACTGCAAAAAGAGCATGTTAAAATAAGTAGGTTTACTTGATCACAACCGAAATACATGAGTGATAACCTAAAGCAGGCAAAAAGTTGATCAGCAAATGCTGAAAACAGAAATGGTTTATTTATACACACAGTTACTTTAACCACTGCATCACACATGTACATGATTGGCAGATCAAAAGAACCAGTCTTCAAACTCTGTGCTCCTTCCTCTTTCTCTCTCTCTCTCCCATCTTTACTTGCCTAGCTGATTTTAATTGCTCTAATATCGATTTTCCCACCATCCAGCTATCCTCCAATCCACCATCCACGCAAATGGGGGTCTCATAAACCTCTTCAGCTTAATCACCTGCACCCTATCACCACTTCCTGCTTTTCGTTTTGCCTAGGATGCCCTGACCTCTCTACCCAGCCTCCGAATATCTATTTATACCACAAGATTCACTTCTCTGTATAGCCTTTCCAGTTTCCCAAGGTGAAATGTAGTTTTGACTCTGTTGTACTACAGACCTCTCAACCTAACTCTGTTACAGTCCTAACCAAAATACTCTGGAGTGAAAGCCATTTCTTATTTCTACTAACTATTGGCCATATTTCTTAAAATGCACATAGTAGGTGTTGAATTTAATTAATCGATAAGAAAATTGGTCCCAGGGTTTGCTGGTGTGAGTAAGTGAAAGTACTCCCAACAAATGCACTCATTATTTATAACCATTAAATGTAGATAGTAGAAGATTTCTGGTATAAAATGGCATCTGGCCACCATCCCCTGGCACTGACTCTCCCAATCGTCAATAACATACATATGAAAATAAAAAACTCTAAGACAGAAAACTAAGACTGACAGGAAACCCAGTGCCAGAAATCTGGGAAAAATTTAGAGTGATTATAAGGCTGATGCATCAAGAGTGAGAAAACAGTCGGTAGCCAATCCAAGCATCACCTCATAAAACAGAAAAGTCTACCTCCTTGAAAGAGCAGTAGGTTTTTTTTTTTTAAGCTCCCATTGTCTGTTGCACAGCTCAGCTCAGAGACTTGGATCCCTTAATAAACAGGAAACTGAGC
Organism: Lipotes vexillifer; assembly: GCF_000442215.2. Classification (NCBI taxonomy): domain Eukaryota; kingdom Metazoa; phylum Chordata; class Mammalia; order Artiodactyla; family Lipotidae; genus Lipotes; species Lipotes vexillifer. The sequence continues at coordinate 854,254 of NW_006769660.1, forward strand.
AGCCATTCTCTTCAAAATGGGTGCTGATTTTCAGGCAGACGGAATATTATATTCCCTTCCTGTCCACTCATATTTTTATGCTATTCAGATAGAAAAAAACTCTCAGAAAATAACAGTTGAGGAAAAGAGGTAAGAGGATAATTACAGCACATTGCATCCTAGGAGATGCAAATGAAGTATGCCAGAAAGAACTGGAAGAGTACTGCCCTCAGTGAATCCTGAAGGCTATAGTTTCAATTAATTCCGTTATTTTTGGTGGGTGGTGGGGTAGTAGACGAGGCCACCTCAGCAGAGCAGAACCACACCACATGGATGCTCACTGGCACTGGAAATTAAGAAGGAAAATGAACATGTTAAGTTATCCAATAGCAAGTGAAGAAAGGTGCAAGGAGGAAAAATGGAAGGCAATGGATCTGGAGAAAAGTTCTCATTTGAGTGAATGTAAGAGAGGTAAAACAACAGGGACCTGTGGTTAAATATGGTAAAACAAGCAAAGAAAGTATCACTCAGAAGTTTTAGATACTTCTCTCTCTTATAAAAACCAGGAAAAAATTTTAGGAAATTGCTAGCCATCCTCAATATACCATAAAAATAAAGAACAATTTGAGGTAAAAGAAGAAGGTAGGATGACAAGACTACTAAAACATGAATTAAAATTAAAAACCTCATGAATAGGAAAGTTGGGATATACAATCTAGTGATGAGCCCTGAAATAGTTAAACCATCTAAGTGTTAGCCCTACCTAGCTGTTGCAAATATATTTTCAAATCTGAATGCAAATTTCAAAAATAATTCTTACAAAAGAATATATCTGAAATAAAAATAATTTAATAATATCAATCTAAGTCCAATACCCCTTTTGACAGGAACAAGCAGGGAGTGGGGGATAGGGAAGGGACTATAAAAGCATTCGTTATGGATAAACAAAAGATATTGTTTCTTTCTATACTTTAGTACTTGGAAAAATCGAAGTTAGATGTTTTGGAAAATGACTAGAATAAGTATCATGATATCTGCTTTCCTAGTCACTAGAGAAGATGAAAGCATAATTCATTAAAACAGTAGCAACCAAAACAAAGGAAACAAAAAATATAGAAATCCAAAAGTTGAAGGAAATCAAAGAAAACATAAAAAGGAAGATACTCATAAAAAAGAGTTAAGAACAAATTTATCAGTTTTGAAAAAACTGGAAATAGCTGGTAAACGACCAGATTGAGTGAAAAGACACACTCTATGTGCTGCTACTACGATATCTCTAATTTGGAAGTGCAGGTAAATGTTAAAAATAAAAGAGTGAGTAGAGATTTCTCAAGCAAATACAAATTAAATTAAAGTAGAGGTGGCAATGCTAACTCTGGACGATTCAGGTTTTAAGGCAGGAAGCATAAAATGGGATAAAAGAAAACTGTTTTATATTGATAAAAATTATGACAATAAAAATATAGCAGCCATGAACCTTTATGTGTCAAATAATAAAACATTCAAATGTATTAAGGTAAAGCTGGCAGACAAACATAAAATGAAAAAGGAGAAGAAACAAGTTTTCATAACAGATTTTAATACATCTTGGATGATCATGAAGACTTTGAGAACACGGAGAATTGGGCTGTTATAATTAAAATAACAGTAACACAGAATTGATAATATAGTTAATAATAAGATATGTATTGAGCTGCCTACTCCAAAAGCAGAATTTGCCTTTGAAGAATTCATGTATGATATATTTAAAAATTGGTAAGATACTATCTCATGGGGGGAAGCTCAATAAATTTAATAATTTATTAATTAATAAATAAGCAGAAGCAGAAATAATATAGAAAAGTGTGGATAAGAGTATGTGTGTATATGTACATACTCATATACATACAAACATATATACATACACATACATACCTACACACATATATATCCTAAAATATAAGTTAATATTACTACATTTTATGACATCTCAGTCTTGCTTTAAAATATTGTAGGAAAAAAAAAGTTGGGGGCACAGGTAAAACAAGTATGGCAAAATGTTGATAATTGTTGAAGTCTGGTGATAGGTATATAGGAGTTGATTAAATTATGCTCTTTACATTGTATATATGTGAAATTTCACATAATATAAATGCTTCTAAAATTACCACATATTATATCTAAGGATTGCTTAAAAACCTGAAAATTAGAGGCAAATTCATACTCCTAAAGGTTATCAAAAACAACAACAAAAAAAACTAAAAAAACAGAAAGAAGAAAATATTAAGGATAGAACTAGAAATGTTTAAAAAGCCAAAAATACACTAAAATTAATAATTTTAAGAATTAGCTTCTATAAAAATCATTAAACATTCAACAAACTCAATCAAGAAAGAAGAGGTAAGTGCCAAAACGTAAATAAGTAATGATAATAATGGGATAATTTTCTTTTAATATTAAACAGAAAAACTACCAAAAAGAGAAGCTGCAGGAGAAATCAACCCTGCAAGCACCTTGAAATGCCTCTCAGTAAGCTTGAAACTCATGAATTGATTTATTTGGCGTGGTCCCTATTTCTAACTGCTGGACATACTCTATTTTACTCTGTCAACTCCTGCCTATTGCTGGACAGTATCTTGAAATCCAGCCTCCAGAACTGTGAGAAAATAAATTTTTGTTCTTTAAGGAAAAAAAAGAAAAGAAAAAGAAACTATAAAAGCATTAATAATTAATTATAAAGAAAAAAGAAACCATAATCTAGAGAAAAATCTGATGAATATTTAACATTTCATGGTAGACTAGTACCATCTAAGCATTAAAACAATGGAATGAATTAAAAAATAAAAAGCTTAATGGATTTATTTAATGATAAAATTTATACCTATTCATGAAAAATGATCAAAAACAAAGTTGAAATTTAGACAAACATGAGGACTTGAATTAGAACAGTGATGAAGATGGAGAGAAAAAAGATTCAAGAAATATATTTAAAATAAAAATGGGGAAAAGAATTTATTATCATTTAAAAATGGGATGATACTGATGCCACATCTAAGATAGAGAACATAGGTATAGAGGGAAGATGACAAGTTCAAATTCAGACTTGTTGATTTCAAGATTCATTTAAACCTCCAGCTGGTAAGCCATTGGATTTGTAATTCTAAAACCCAGGGAAGAATTTCAGAGCTAGTGAGATAGTATAGGGAGTCATCAGCCCGGGCACGATAGCTGTAAGCATGAAAGTCAGTAAAAGCATCCAGAAAGACAGGGTAGAACAAGAAGAGTAGAGGGTGGAAGTTTTAAAACTGGAGAAAACTCTCTTTTAATGTCACAACTATAGAAGTGAATGAAGTTCATGAAGAAAACCAAGAACGAGAGCTGAAAAAGAACAAGGAGAGAGTATTGTAGAAGTCAAAGGAGTTGAGATCAAATGGAAGGTCAGGAAGCTGACTAGGAGGAGACTGATATCCGATGGTCCCAGGTGTTGGGGCCTCACTTAGTATCAGATATAATACATCCTGGAATTGGCCATCCAGCATACACTGACTCCAGTCCTGGTCTAGGGCCAGAGATGAAAGATAGCCTTATACTAGCCAATGCAGTCAGAATCCTGGGACACCAGAAATCCTGTTGTTTTGGATTACCAAAAGTTTACTGTGGAGACCTAATGACATGACATGGGGCTCATCCGTGAGATGATATGATAGGCTCTAAGTTACCTAGGTGTCCAATGAAATCACAATGCCATCTACTGACCATGGTGGGACAGAGGGATCGTCACTTATACCCAAAGGACTGTAGTCGCTCCAGTCAGAAGCCTATTTTCCTTTACCCAGGTAACTTTTCAAAGGAAGCAGATCTCTGCAGAAAGCTGGGGCCAGTCAAAGGAATTACAGTGAATATTTCAAGATACTGTCCAGCAATAGGCAGGAGTTGACAGAGTAAAATAGAGTATGTCCGGCAGTTAGAAATAAGGACCACGCCAAATAAATCAATTCATGAGTTTCAAGCTTACTGAGAGGCATTTCAACAAATTCCAATAGCCAAAATTCATGGGTGAAATGACAGTTTACAGTTAAGCTCAGTAAAATGGATGTAGGTGCGATCACTTTAACAATCACCTTCGTATGACAATGACTACTCTTATTGTGCCATCTATGTATAATAATAATAGCAATAAATCATAGCAATAACCAAGACATATTGAGGATTTATTGTGTCCTAAGAACAATAATCTAATCTAACCAGGAAATTAAGTAAATTAAGGAGCCAGAATTCAAACCAGGTGGTCAGGCTCATGAACCAATATGTTCAGCCCAAGGTTCTCCTGCCTCACAACCACTCCTCCACTAAAGAGGATGAGGCTTTGACCTCAGGTAGTTTAAACCTTGTCTCTGCCACATACAAACTGCAAGTTCCTGGGCAATTTCTCTCCAAATCCCTCCGAGTCTTTGCTTATCATGCAAACTGGAGATAACACCTACCATCCAGGTGGTGGTAAGAACTGGATGAGATTATATATCTTCATATATATGTAAAGCACTTAACAGATAGATAGTAAAGCCTCCACAAAGGGTAACTATAAAATGATGATGATGAAGGGAGGGGGATGAGGAAGTTGAGGAGGAGAAGTATCCTCCTCTTCACCATTAGGATTGTGTGTTTGTTTTTTGGTTGGGGCTGTATTCGTTTTCTACTGCTGTTGTGACAAATTACCACAAGCTGAGTGGGTTAAAACAACAAAACGTTATTTGAAAATCCCGTGTGTCGGAAGTCTAAAGCAAGTCTCACTGGGCTAGAATCAAGATGACCAGAGGGCTACAACTTTTTCTGGAGAGCTACTAGGGGAGGATCTGCTATCTTGCCTTTTTTTAGCTTCTGAAGGCTGCCCACATTCCTTGGCTTGTGTCCCCCTTTCACTTTCAAAGCCGGCAATAAAGAGTTGAGTCCTCACACTGTTATCACTCCAATCTCCTCTTCCATCTCATCTCCCTCCTCGACTTTGAAGGACCCCTGTAATTACACTGGGCCCACCCAGGTAATCCAGAATAATCTCCCTATTTTCATATCAACTGACTCACAACTTTAATTTCATCTTCTACCTCAGATCCCTCTTGCCATATACCCTAATATGTTCACAGGTTCTGGGGATTAGAACGTGAACGTCTCTGGGGACCCATTATTCTGCTTACCACAGGGACATCTTTAAGAAAGGTATTTTTTAGCTGCTTGAGGCCTATACAGGGCCATACTGAGTTAACCAACCTCCTAGTAACACCATCTGTAAAGCTTATAAAGGATGGGGTATTCTACCATCACTTTCATGTCTTTACCTATTTACTTTTAAAATAAATCTGCACATGGAAGGTGCCAGTTGTCCTATAAATTAGTGCTGTTGAAAAGGTGAACTGTTGAAAAGGGAGTGTGAATTTGTCCACTGTCTATTTTTGGCCATTACAATAAGAAAGGGAAAGTACCCAAATAAAAATAATAAAAATATTTTACTCTGTGACACTTGCAAATCAAAGCACACCTGAGAATAGAAAGATTATCAGTTCAGTTAAGGGACATAAACACACATAAATTTCATTTTATATTATTTTTATTAAAAATTTTTTCTGTATCATCTGAATCCATAACGTCAGTCTATTCAAATCACTTTCTTAATCAAAAATTACTCATGGCTTTCAACATACACAGAAAAGAAACTAAACATTTTTAGTTCATCATTTAATGTCCTCAATAGTCTTACCATTTTTTTAAGCCCCACGACCCCAAATCTCTAAGCAAATTTCTAATCATTATGTCCCAGAGAGAAAGAGTCTTAGGCCACACCATTTCTGCTTAAAATGTCCCATCACCACCACCTAATTATCTGAATTCTTTGTCTTCAAGATTCCATTTAAATATAATTCTATCGGTGATGCTTTTTCTTATAAATCCAGTCACCAGGTGGTTCTTGCTCCCTCTAAGATTTCAATAACAAGAATTTCTGGTACCTTCTTTTGTCATTTGCCATGGATAAATGTCTATGGACAAGGTCTTGGTGAGCACTCACATATGCACACATTTTCAAAACTTTTGAAATGACTGGCTGATTGATTCGTTTAACTTTGGAATATCCCACAGTACTCTCTCTATGAAAATTTCTACACCAATTCTGATGTTTGAGGTTTTTCCCAACATATACTCTGAAAGTGTATTTCTGAAAAGTATTATGCAATTTCATAGACCCAAATGAACATTTAAAATGGGATAAATCACAATAAAACAGTGCAGTACTTTCCTGCCACCAGATCGCAGGGATACTATTACACTAATAAATAAAAATGGCTATGATAAACTGTTTTCAATTATGCACTATTTGGAACTATATTAAATATTCTAATAAGAAGAGCAAACGGCAATATAAAAATGCTTCTGGAGAAATGCAACAGAATAAACATTTAATGAAAGGTTCAGAGGGGAGAAATGTATTCTATTCTTTTTCTGAGAAATAAAGCTGCTCAATACAAGAGACCAGTTGAAATGCAGAATGGGAGGTACAAAGAGCACAAGACAAAGAAAGTCAACCTCTGAGGAGGAAGAGGCTCCTGGATAAGTCAGACAACATCTCTATGCCTCAATTTACACACCTATAAAATAGGGACTATCGAACTACATGGTTTCCAAGATTGATTCATCAGAAATTCTAGGATAATTTGATACAATGAACTACCATCTAGGCAAGTGCCATAGATCGTAATTCATTTCAAGTAATCTTTGTTTTCTTAACAAAGCATCATTTTAATATATACTAAACATTATTCAGAGTTAAAACATTATCTTTAAGCTCATTAAAATTAAATCATAATAAAATGTTTCTTTTTACCTAGAGGAACAAAATATAGCAATTGTTCTTAAAAATGCATCACAACCTTAATTTAATTATATATATTCTGAGTTAATTTTGTCATATTAAACATCATTGAAATGCTCCATTTTAATTTCTACATGGCTATTGTATATACACTGCTGAATAGACCCTGCTTTCATAAAACAATACCCTTCCACGTAATCTTCCCCATGTGATCTTTCTATTTGTGACATGGTTACTGAATTAAAACACTTGATTATAAGCATGAGCATTTTAGCTTCTTTTCAGTTCATTCAAATAGGTTTATCAACCACATATTATTCAAAAGATTTGTCAACCACATATTGCATACATGCTAAAGAATCTTTTTTTTGTACCACAAGGTGGCATCTTCTTATTTTGGTATAAACCTCTGAATATTAAAATAATTTGAATAATTCCATACACCTGAACTATTTTTTAAAACTTTAAGAGAACCATTTAGCAGCTGTGCAAATATATGGCAATTCTGTTAGTTAATGAAAGTAGTACTTGTGGATATTTATATGCCTGGGATATTCAGAATGTTGAATCTTTAACAGAATGATGAGCTGTTCACGCTAAAAAAGTCAATAAACGTTGTCCTTTAAATGTTAAGCTCATAGAGATTAGTAATACAAAGCATACACTGTAAAATATATGTATTTAAATGGAAGCTTCCTTAGAAATAGCCACAAATGTAGAACCAAGCATATATTAGTTTACTAATTATTTTTGATACCCAGATTAAATAAGTAATACATATTTATTTATGCAATGACTACACTGTGGCCACCACTATGCTAGGCCCTTCTACATCTTTTCACAGAATTTCATGACAAATTTCCCAAATGCACTAATGCTAAACCCCAAAACAATAGTCTACTGCTTCTCAAATTTTCAATGGCTATATAAATCATCTGGGGAGCTTGAGAAAATGTAAAATCCCAAGCCCCATCTCCTAGAAACTTCAAGTCTAAAACAATGCAATACACGATACAAAACCTACAAATATTAATAAGGAATTTTACCACATTAAAAATAAACTGATAAACAACAAGGATTTACTGTATAGCACAGCGAACTGTATTCAATATCTTGTAATAGAACTATAATGGAAAAGAATCAAAGAAAAAGAAGAATATAGTTATATATAAAGAAAAAAAAAGATAAAAAGAAACTGTAAGATACTCTGAAAAAGTAATCTCAAAAAAGAGAGACTAGTAATCTAAAGTAAATTGGTGAATACATGAAATACGTTGATAAAATACTAAGCCTGCCTTCTGGGAATTATAAAAATCATGACTCTTAATACAGCTCACTTGAAATTTCACATCACAATTTCCTGTCCCACATCTAGTGATGAAAAATTGAAGATGAGGGCGATGAGAGTTTTTAAGTTGGGGAAAAAAGGAGAATATCTAGTATAAGTTTTATCTCAGTCACTATGGTGTCTTATAAACAGGTTACCCAATAACTTACAATTTTGTAAAGAATAAAGGGAAGACATTTCCTATGGGGACACACACACACACACACACACACACACACACACACACACACACACCAGTCATAATTACATTAGGGCAACAAAGAACACTGTGCTAAGGAGTATTGTCATAAACTTTCTGCCTCAAATTATTCATTGATTATAAGGTTTGGTCATTGACAGCCTCTTGCCCCTGGATATATTCTACCCTGGTACATACCCCTGCAGTTAAAACATGTAGTCTAGTACTCAGTGATATAGTGTGATCATTGACTAAAGATATAGGTATTCTTTATAAAGAACAATTTCCGAGTCTGTGAAAACCTTGTGGTTAAAAAGATCATAGAGCCACACTGGAAATGGTTCCCACACCATAACTGTCATCCCACAGGCATGCTCTTTGCATGCTCTTGTACATACACATTCACACACATGAAAGCCTCAGGCAATTGCTGTTACATTTAACTCTGCTTTTTGACAGAAAACCAAATAATGCCACAGAAACACTGTGGTCTATGTTGGAGCTACCGGATGTGAAGTGTATAAGTTGCTCCTTTCTAACCTTTTCAGTCTAAACATCTGTCATGTTTAGAAAGAGATTAAAATGTTGCATTTTAAACAAAATCATAAACTGAAAAATAATCCCTGTCTCACACCATATATCAAATTTAATTCCAGAGCTTAAAAAAAAGAAAGAGAAAAAAAAACCCAAAAAAACTAGTAGCACAGAAAGCATACAATCCTGGGGTAGAAAACTATAATACATGAAACAAAAAGCATGACATAACAGAAAATACTGGTGGGTCTAGCTACTCAAAAACAAAAACAAAAACTGCAGGGGCTTCCCTGGTGGTACAGTGGATAAGACTATGCACTCTCAATGCAGGGGGCCCTGTTCGATCCCTGATCAGGGAATTAGATCCCACATGCATGCCACAACTAAGAGTTCACATGCCACAACTAAGGAACCAGCAAGCCACAACTAACACCTGGCACAACCAAATAAATAAATAAATACTAAAAAAAATACTTCAGTATATCAAAAAAATTATAACCAAAATTAAAAGGCAAACAATAAATTAGGGGAAATTTTGCAAAAACTTGCAAAATTTATATATTGTATATAGTTTTTCATAAAAAGAAAATGACAAGCATCTTAGTAGAAATTGGGCAAAGTAGACAATTCTCAAAGAACTACAAATTTCAATAAACGTAAAAAACTCATTCAGCATCACTAGAAATCAAGGGAGTTCAAATTACAGAACAATTAAATGTCTTTTTTATCTTTCAGATTGGAATATTTTTTATTCTAACACCTAATACTTAAAAGGGGTAGAGAAACAGGCCTCTGAAATATTGCCATTAGGAATGTAAACTGGTATAACATTCCTGGAAGGCAACTTAGCAATGCATACACAAAGTTTTAAAATGTGCATATTTTTAACTAGCAAATGCATGTTTAGTAACATGTTCAAAGGATAAGTATGAAAAGATATAATGTCCTTCTAAAATGGAAAACCTAAGGGTCCAACAAGTCCTTCAATTAGTTATACTGCAGTATTAAATATGAGTTGCAGAATAAATCATTTTAATGCAGTAAGAAAGTGTTTGTTCTCTTAAGAGAATAAAAAGTGGTGAAATAGAATAAGCAGTATATTTTCAACTTTGGAAGAAGAAAAGATGTACAAACACAAGAGGAAGATGGGGTATACACTGAAATGTAGCAGAAATTCTTTGCAGGGGCTTGATTACAAGTGCTTTTTTAATATACTTCTCAGTTTGTTTTTATTTTTTTAAATTTCTTTAATGAGTGTGATGGTCAATTTTATATGTCAACTTAGCTAGGCTATGCTGCCCTGTTGTTTGGTCAAACACTAGTCTAGATGTTGCTGTGAAGGTATTTTTAAAATGTGATTAATATTTATAATTAGTAGGCTTCAAATAAAGCAGATTACCCTCCATGATATGGGTGGGCCTCATGCAATCAGCTGAAGAGCAAAGACTGGGGTTTCTCTGAGAAAAAAGAATTCTGTCTCAAGAGTGGAATGTAGAAACCTGTCTGACTTTCTAGTCTGCCTGGCCTGCCCTGTGGATTTTGGATTCAAGGCAGCAACATCAGTTCCCACCTGAGTTTCCAACCTGCCAGTCCACCCTACAAGATTTAGAAGTGCCAGCCCCTACAATCACGTGAACCAATTCCTCAAAATAAATCTCTCTTCGTCCCCCACTCACTCTGTGTGTGTGTGTGTGTGTGTGTGTGTGTGTGTGTGTGTGTGTGTGCGCGCGTGTGTGTATCCCCTACTGGTCTGTTTCTCCGGAGAACCCTGGCTAATGTAATGAGCATGTACTAGTTTTGACATAAGAAAACAAATGAGTAGGCAGACCTTTAAAAATTAAACAATAAATTGTAAATGAGAAAAAAACACCAAATTCTCCTGGAGATAAAGCAACCCAGCCAAGAAGAAAATCCTATTTCTCTAGTTATTATTTAAGTGTCACTGTCTATCATGCATGGGGTGGACAAAAATCTGAAGAAAAATGTTATATTAGCCCTGCATAATCACATCTCTACCATCTGTATTATGTGGGATGATGAAAGTTGTCACTTGTCTGCTATTTACAGGTGAAATTTTAATAATTTATACCATATAACCATTTGCTGATAAGATAAACTACAGTCCTGAAGGTATTTCACTTGAAAAACAAGAAACATTTTCCATTTTGTCACCTTTTTATATTAATATCTGCTAGTCTATCATGCTAATTAATAAATGTAGCAGGCAGTGTCTCAGGGTTTTTTTTTTTCTAATTTTTTAAAATTTATCAAATGGAAAATAATCTAGCAAAGAGTCATTCATTTAATTTCTTCTGAGAGGGAATCATTACTAGATATGTTAAATTTTCAACAATGTAGCTTCAAAACAGCTGTAGCCATGGAAAATTTTTTTTTTTTTTTGCGGTACGCAGGCCTCTCACTGTTGTGGCCTCTCCCGTTGCAGAGCCCAGGCTCCGGACGCGCCGGCTCAGCGGCCATGGCTCATGGGCCCAGCCGCTCCGCGGCATGTGGTATCTTCCCAGACCAGGGCACGAACCCCTGTCCCCTGCATCAGCAGGCGGACTCTCAACCACTGCGCCACCAGGAAAGTCCCATGGAAAATTTTTATACTTTTAATTGAACATCTGTGTATTTTAATTGATTAATTTGAAGAAAATACAGGAAAAAAGAAAGAACAGTAGGTAGTATGAATTTAACAAACCACTTTTTTGATTCCTCTGCTTCTTAGTTAATGATTTTTCAGTACAAACAAAACAAGCGATTATCAAACAATATTAAATAATTCCCATGGCTATAAATACATTCATACTGATTTAGCAGAGTAGACAAGTATTTTAGAGTAGGATTGTTTTCAATCAAAAATATGGACAGGGATACATATGTGAACATATAAAGTGTTTATTAGGTCCCTGTCTCTATGGAACATGTTGGGGCAAGTCACTTAGGACAACATCCAAACAATGTAAAAATTCTGTAACAACCCAGACCACCGCTGCTGCACTACTAGACACTTAAGGATAAGCAGAACTGGAGATATTTCAGTAATTTTGGCAGCACCAAAAGATCCCAGTATTTCTTTTCTCTTCTAAACGTACAGCTTTCTTATGAATTCACATTTTCTTAATATGTCACCTATTTCACTACGAAAACTTAGTTAGCACAGGCATGGCATAGTCCTGGATTTCTTTCTCCCTCCCTCCCTTCCTTCCTTCCTTCGTTCCTTCCTTCCTTCATTCCCTCTCTCCCACCCTCCCTCCTTCCTTCCTTTTCTTTTTTTGGCCAGTATTTGGAGAGAATGTGGCTCCAGAACAATATACTATCTATAAAAAGAACTAAGAAAAACCTGTCGAGGTAAAACAACCATATAATTCTTGTAGACACTGAGTCATAAGAAAAACTGGGGCAAGTTTGCCCCCAGTTATCCTTGCTATTAACTGGTAAACATACTGTATTTTTTTTTTTTTTTTTTTTTTTTTT
>NW_006769660.1:866734-870777 GCF_000442215.2 Lipotes vexillifer
TGTTTTATAGTTGATAATTTTTTTTTTTTTTTTTTTTTTATGGCGGTCCGCGGGCCTCTCACTGTTGTGGCCTCTCCCGTTGCGGGGCAACAGGCTCCGGACGCGCAGGCTCAGCGGCCATGGCTCACGGGCGAAGCCGCTCCGCGGCATGTGGGATCCTCCCGGACCGGGGCACGAACCCGCGTCCCCTGCATCGGCAGGTGGACTCCCAACCACTGCGCCACCAGGGAAGCCCATACTGTATTTTTAAGTAAGATCTAAAGATATATTTATCAACACCATTCAAAAACCAAGAGAAATGTTGGATGAAGAATATGTATGCACAGACAGGTGAAAGAAAAGCACTGTCAAGAGATGAAACAAAAATAACTCTTTTCCTTTTGAAGGGAAAAGTTCTAAAAATTCTGCATAACTGAATAAAGATAATCATCATGGTAGTAAGATTTAATAAAGTATTTACAGTAATTCAGAAATTAGTCTAATTTAAACTTTAGGTAAGATGTTAGGCTTTGTTCTTTCTGTGTTCAAAAAATTTGTAGAGGGAAATATGCCCATTTTAGAAACTGATCTGTTTCCTAAGCACTTTTAAAACCACATGAGCAGCCATGCTGGGCAGCATGGTGTTTGCATATAGTAGTCACTTGTTTAATGTTTGAAAGTGCTTTGAGGGCTTTCTATCTAGAAGGCGAATGTGCTCATTACAGATTAGTCTAATACATCCATTAAGGAAGGTAATAATGGGCAGATATCTGGCAATGTGTTTTTAGCTAGTGATTCTCTACTTACTTGAATATGACACAAGTGTATTTACTTTACAATAGTTCATCACAACTTAACCTGCAAGCAAGTTATTTCTTTTTACCAGCTGGTGTCCCTGCTATGATTATCCCTATGTAAAATCCCCCATCCTGGACCTCAATTCACAGTCCCAGCATTTTTATTATTAAACGTATTTACCATTTCTTACCACAAATTTTTAAGAATGCGTATTAGCAGGCCATGTATTTCACATTGGTAGCTTTCTACAGTTATATGTAGGTAGACATTTAATATAATTTTTAAAGATAATTATTATCTGTGATGAGAGAGAAAAGTATTCACCAGAATTCCTTTCAGGGTGAGCACGATCTTTGTTCAAAGTAACTCTTTAATAAACTAGAACAGAACTAGAGACAGGAATGACACTAAATGTGAACGTAAATTTTCTTAATGAAACCTGCCTCTACCTCGAGTGAATGGGGTGAGTATTAAAGAGTAGAAAAGAAATTGTCAACAGACCCTATAGACTGCATGATGTGACTTCTCCCCCATGAAAACACATACATATACATGCATAAAATTATGAAATGATTGAAACTGATGGATTTTTTGGTGTGTGAAAACCAGTGGAACACTGGGGTTTGGTTCCAACTGTCCTGTGCTATGTGGGATAGCAACTCAGATTCAGGAGCATGAAGATTCAGAGAAAGTGAGACAAAGGAATGCACCAAAGTGGAAAGAAGGTTATTTATTATCCCAGGAGGTGCAATTGGTCTCCAAGAGTCAGGAGACCTTACCTCACTGGGTACATAGCTATAGAACAAGAGCTGAATTCCAGACTTGACGAGTAGTTGGCAGGAATACTGTACAGGGGATTTAACTTTCAAAAAAGGAGTTAGCCTTTATGACCTTTCTAAAGTGGAAAGCCTATGTCTCTACAATTATATCTATAGTTGAGAGAAATAATTAGCAAATTAAAGTCTTCTAATTATACTTCAGTGCTATAAACTAATTGCTACATAAATCCAGGTGCTTAGATCAAGGCTGATTTTACAGAAAGATACTCATTATTTTGCCTTCTGGTTCTAGAACAAAATCTTATAAAATGCAAACACTTTCTATCTGTGCTTCATAGCTGTGACTATTAGAATTTCATCTCTGACACATTGCACAATTACAAAATATAATCTTATTAAACTCTAGAATGGAAGTACGGAGGTCCAGGTCCCCAAGTTAATTTTGGCAATAAGGACATCTAGCTCACATTTTAGGTCCAGAAAGCTATAATGCAGAGGACCCAAATATTTATACAATCAAAGACTACTTTTATTTCACTTTTCCTAGTGGTTCCGTGTTTATTTTTTATAAAATGTGGATTTTTAGCACAAAAATATCCGGTGAAAACAATGGAACAAAATGTAGTATAAATAAGAGGTTAGTAAGATAATAAGGCAAAAATTACAAATTATTGCAATGAATTACTAAAATGTGAGAAATGTTGAGAAAGAGATTGTGCTAAATTCTCACCACTATGAATATTGGGAATATCTGAAACACTCATACCAGCGTTTGATGTAAGAAAATGTCTCATTCTCAAATGTCATCAAGAGCTAGAGTTTCTGGTCAGCATCATATAACCATTGTTATCATACTGAGATAATATGAAAAGCAGAGAGACAAGACATGCTAGTTAGCATGCACAGCATTTTTGTGTATTCATATAAAATAAATTACACCAGGAATCTGGAAATACTGAAAATACCTCATGAGCTTCCATTACAATCTTCATGTATCAGAAACCTCAAGGTTTGAATAACAGCCATAGTTCTTACTGTTTTTACATTTATTTTTAAAGAATGGAAAATTAAATTCAAATATTAACCAAAAAAGGTAATTATACAATTAAGGGCACAGTGAGCCTCTTAATTTCATCAATATGGCAGACAGGGTAAGTTCTTTCTGCTACAAATGTCTAGAAATGCTGGATGAAACGTAACAAACATCCCTTTTTTTGGGGGGGGGGGGCCACACCGCGGCATGTGGGATCTTAGTTCCTGGACCAGGGATTGAAACCATGCCCCCTGCAGTGGAAGTGTGGAGTCCTAACCACTGGACCACCAGTGAATTCCCCAAACATCCTTTTAATGCATAATTGAGCAAGAAAGTTAACTAAATATGCAAGGCCAGAACTGGAGAAAGACCTGAAAACTAGAGCAGAAAGCTCATGCACTATCCTGGGAAGGGTTATATGGAAGCCTGAATGGAGCTCTTTCTCCATTTATAAACATTATAAATAGTTTAATTACTCTTCTGAGGTCAAGAAATTTGTTAAAGATCTTTTCATAAATTAATATTAAAATAGATAATATTCAAAAATATTCATCAATTAAACATGAGAATATCAGTATGTATATTTTCCTATGTTATTCACATACTTATTAAATATCGATGGTACAGAAGTATTTTTCTAAGTGAACAGGAAAATAGAGTGCCAGGACTGTCATAAATATTTCACATGTATGGTATCCTTTATTCCCCACAACACAGTCTGAGCAGACGCTAACATAGTCTCCGTTTTCACATGGGAAAACTGAGCCACACAGAAGGAAGCAACTGGTGTGAAATCCCTGAGCAGTGGGTGTCAGTGGCAGTATCCAAACCTGGTGAATCTGATCCCAGAACCTACAGTCTGAATCACTACACTGAACACAATGCTCAAGGGTAAACAAGATAAAAGTGTGTTCTCAAGAAGCTTACATGTTAGTAATGGAATACAGAAAATAGGCAAATAAAGAAGAAAGCAATCAGATAATGATAATAATCTTTGAAGAAAATAAAATACAAGAGACAGCGTGGATGCATGTTGGGAAAGTCCATGTGAGGTGGCATTTAAACAGAGACGTGAATGATGTGAAGCAGCCAGTCTTGTAAAAATCTGGGGAAAGAATGTTCCAAGTAGGCAAAACATCCATGCAAAGGCCCTGAGTAACAGCAACACTGATAATGCCTGAAGAACAGGGATGAGGGTATCCAAGAGATGACTTTGGAAAAGTAGGGCCTCACGGACAATGGGGAAAAAATTGGCATTTATCCTAAGGATGGTGGGAAGCCATACTTAGGGAGAATTCAGCACGATGATTTTATTTGTGTTTTTAAAATATCTCTTTATGTACCATGGATTGCAAGAGAAGCAAGAAAGGAAGCAGAGAGACCAGGAGGCTACCACAGTGAGCTAAGTTAGGGTGGCAGGTGGCTTAGGCATAGTGGCTAAGGTGGGGAAAGAG
>NW_006769660.1:870933-877016 GCF_000442215.2 Lipotes vexillifer
AAAGAGTCACATACGTTCCAGAGACACACCCAACAGGACTTTCTGATGACTGGTGTGGTGGGTGAAGAAAGAGAGGTAGCAAGGATGATAACTAAGTTTTGGTTTAAGCAATTTCAGATGGTGGTGATACTTACTGAAATAGAAATGACTGGAGAATGAGATGGCCCCAGGGGAAAAAATCAAGCTAGGTTTAGATGCTTATTTATATGTCAAATAGGTAGTTGAATAAGTGAACTGAAGTGCCATGAAAGGGGTCACACTGGAGATGGAAATTTGGTAGCCACCAGTGTCTAGATGAACACTAGAGCCTCTGGATTGGATGAGCCCACAAGGGAGAGTGTGTAGGCGAAGCAAGGAGGGAGCCGGAAGCCATACCCTTGGGCATTGCCAGCAAATAGGACTGAGCAGGGCAGGGCTGACGGAGAGAAGCCCAGAAAGGAGCAGCCCCCATGGCTAGAGCAAGATAAGCCAAAGATGAGCGATAATCCTAGAGACCCAGAAGGAAGGAGGGCTCATCTGGGTGGAACTCCTTCTCAAGTGATGAGTGAAGTGGAGCAGGATTTTACTTTAGACTAACAATATGTTCTTGCAAATACTGTATAAATTTAAATGACTCATTCTCACAGAAAAGCCTGATACCTCAAAGAACACTAAAATAAAGAATTTTACAAAGTTAAACAGCTTTTATGAATGAAGAGTACATCTCTTAAATAATCAAATGAGTAAACCAAGATTCTCATCCATTAGCTTGCTTAAGCAGGATTTAATTTGTAGTATACCAAATCATGGGTAAGATTTACCTTAAGGCTTGAACTCAATTTCAGATGCCATCAGAAGTAAATGCTAACATTTGGGTCATAGCGTGCTAACTCTCCTTTCTAGAGCTCGCATAAAAATTATCACCACAATAGTTGCTAACATTGATTAAACGCTTGCTCTATATTAATTAATTTAATCATCACCAGATCTCATGAATGCTTTTTATTATATCGACTTTTTTTTTTTTTAAGAAGAGGAAATGACCATAAGAGAGGTCTAAGATGTCTTCCCCAGTATCAACCAGAATTCCACACTGGTCTTTACTGAAGACTTTGGTCCTTATTCTAGTGACACAGTTAACTATCTCAGGACTCTGCCCTTTAAGCCTCCTGCTAAAGTTTGCTCCCTCCTTTCTTTTCTCTGCTATCCACTGATTTTATATACCCATCCTGACAATTAGAGAGAGACATGAAAACGAAGGTAAAGTAACAAGCAAACAATGAAGGAGATAATCATGGCTGAGAACTTAGCTAAAAAGGTGAGTATAATTGAGTCTTTGAGTTTCCTAGAAGCACAAAAAGGAATATACAATGGATTACAAAATTTCCATTATCTAATAAAAGGAAACACACCAGTTAAGCAAGAGACCTTTTTGGTCTCAATCCTTAAATACAACAGTATTTCTTACATATGTTTTATTTTAGGGAAAATGAACCATATAAGATCAGAGACTTCAAGAGCAATTCCTCCAAAGATAAAGAAATATTCTTTGCCTGGTTCACTTAGAATTTTCCATATAAAATGTGGTCAACAGTTCAGCATTCTCTAGTAGAATACTTTTATATGGTTCATGGTCATCTCAGCTTTTTTAAACTTTAATACGTGTCCAGTGACTTAGAACCCTGACCTGAACTTTCATAACTGTCACATGGGTTCAAGGGAAATAAGACCTATTATATACTCTGTACAAATGGCCTATATCACATCTCTCTCAAAGGTAGCAGCATCTATGTGAAACAAAATCTCGGCAAAAATTTCAAAACATTGCTTGCCCCCCAGCTCCAATTTATGTCCCTTCACAGGCAAATTGCCAAGGGTTTTAACTAACGAAAAACCAGTTTGTTTTTTAGAAAACATCGTCATTATCAGCTAATATAACAGAAATGACCAGGAAGAGCATGATTTAATATGGATTAAACATGAATACAACTCAGAAGCTTTCTTCTTGTTGAATTAGGTAATCAAAACTATTAAACAGTATTTCAAAATGCTTTTCATAATCCTGGGACCATTAATGTCATGTTCAAATCACTGTGGATTTTTGTTGTTGTTGTTGTTGCTTTTACTATTCATAGGGATACAATGAGTCATTGGCACATTTCCAGTGCAAGATGCATTTGAATAATACATGACATGCCCTTTAGCTAGCATCATGATGCCAGATTTAAAACAAGGTAAGAAGTTTCCTCCATGTACACTTGCAGTGTTCAGCTGTTCATAATCTATAGCGTTAACAATTTATCATCAAACCCAGTGACTTGCTGCCAACTTATCAAAGTGGCCACTGGATGCATATGATCAAGTCTGAGCATCTGGCTCTCCTCTGTTCCTGACATTAGCACAGACAACAGAATCAGTGGACTATTGAATGCAATTACAGTAAGCGAGACAGACAATAAAGATTGATAGCGCCTTCTCTTTTTATCACACACGAAACTAGTGGGGGTTAAAGCTTTGCCTTGAGCTGCCTTCATTTAACAATGATTGAAAATATGCAGTTGTGTTGGTAAAACACTGTAGCCTGTACCACTTCGTTTACTGGACACATTATCAAATTAAATGAAAAGTGAACTGCCAAAAGCAACAGTTATTATACATTAATGATGAATATTTACTTAGCATTGTTCACAAATCATACAGAGAACAGAAACATTCTTGTTATCTTCTTTGCAGGTTACAGTTGAGTAGGCTTAACATTTCTATGTTTACGTTAAGTCTTCTGTCTACAAATCTCCAAATACAGACTTGCACAATTGGTTTTGTGACTATCCATGTGATTACAATGTGTAATTAATAAAATGCTCGAGTTGTAGATGAATCCTAATTATTGAAGAGCTTTCTCCCCCTTTAGGACAATTCTCATTCTTGTAGCTATTCTTATAGCAAGAGAAACTTAGCCAGTGGTATATGTTGTGAGTGAGAGGTTAGGAACTCCAGCTTCATCGAGCTTCTGAAATTTGGAATGTGAAAAAGACCCTCAAGATACAGACAAGCCACAAAGTTATACTTTTCTCCAAAGAGTATTGCTTTAGTAGCCATTGGGGGATATAACAGTCCAGCCTTAATTTGACCTCCAAGATAAAAAATACATAAGGGGCAAAAGGCAAAATGGGTCAGTATAGAACAATTGAGCAGACAAGGGAAAATGGATCTTACTCCACAGTTCAGACAGGAGGAAACTGCATTCTAAGCAAACATCAATAGGTCTGGGAACACAAAAATAAGTGTCTCGTTGTTAAGTGGACAAACATTTGGTGTGCACACTGGCGTATCAGAAAGACATGACGGCAGGCAGACATGATTGTTCAAAGTTATGTAGATTAAGTCAAGGTTCTTTTAAAAACACACACATCTGGTCCTTCCTTTCCAATGAGAGATACAAGAAAAGAAGGTGCACATATATGAAATGTAGTCACGTCTCTTTTCTAAGAGCTCAATAACCTGAAAAGGTGACATATCCCAAACCAAAAAGAATATAAGAAGAGGTGAAAGAAAAGAAGACACACAGAACGAGTCAGAGGTTTTCTAAACCCACCCCACTGGTTATTCTGTAAGCAATTAAATACATACTCAGAAGTGTTGAGTTTAGAATTAGAGCAGCAAACATATGCAGTTAATATAAATAGCAGCATGAGGTATAAGATATTCAACAAGTGTGGAAAACTCACCAAATAATAGCATCACCACAGTAGATAGAGAACCTGGAAGCCAAAAAGCAGCTGAATCAGAATTCATGAAATGTAAAGGAAACAATTATGTTCTCCAGAATTTACCTGGAAGCAAAATCTAAGTGAAATCACTCTTTCTAAGCACATCTAAATTCTAATGCTGCCTTGAAATCATTTGGAGATGTGTAACCTTTGCAGGTTATTCTCAACCTAGCCAACTACCAGACTTATCTCAGGAGCTTTGTAAAATGCAGATCTCTGGGTCCCAATCTTTGGGATTTTTATTCAGTACATTTTGGGTGGAGCAATGGGTACTCACTATGGAATATTTGGCGAATAAAATATGAAAAGGCTTAAAGAAAACCTATTACCTGTAAAGCCACCGTCTGTAACCCATCTTTTTATTCATGTATATCTTTTTATCTATGAATGTACAATTTTTCAAGTCAATAATATTTTCAATAACTTTAGGGGGTCACCTTATAAAAATATAAATGAAGAAGAAATATATGTTTATGGCTAAAAATCAACACACTACATATCAATACAAATAAAAATATGAAAGAATGCTCCTGTTATCTTTCAATAGCTGCTCTCACAGAGTTAGTTACTGTTAAATATAGATGTGTCTCTACAATCTTTATTTTACAGTCTTTACCACGCTGTTTATGGCAAGATTGTGTCCCAGCCTCTTCTACCCTCTTTAATGTGGTTTTCTTCTCATTTGCCCAATGTGTAACGTCACTCGGCCAGGCTATAGGGATTTTTTAAGAGGAAATTGTACCATATGTAGCTGTAACGTCAGTGTGTCCCTGGGAGGAGGTGAGTTCAGAATCTTCCTATGTCGCCCTTTTGAGCCTCTCATCCTTTATGTATTCATTTTGGATTTATTTCTGTCTGTATTTTACATAATCAAAATTGGACTACACATATTGTTCTGTGAATTGACTTTTTCACTTTGTTATTCTGATTTATATCTAGATTTATCTAAAACTACTTCTCTTAATGTTTTTTATAGCTATATAGTATTCCATAGTACAAATAATCATAAACATTGTAGCCTTTACTGTGCTTTTACTATTGTTCCTAACTTATTAGTCTTACCAAAAATATGTAATATATATTTATGATATATATGTAAGATGTATTATGTATATGTATCTTCATTTATTTGAAGTTTTTTTGCAGTATAAATTAGAAATGGACTTTCTGCATCAAAAGTATGTGAACTTGGGCTTCCCTGGTGGCACAGTGGTTGAGAGTCCACCTGCAGATGCAGGGGACACAGGTTCGTGCCCCAGTCCGGGAAGATCCCACATGCTGCGGGGCAGCTGGGCCCGTGAGCCATGGCCGCTGAGCCTGCGCGTCCGGAGCCTGTGCTCTGCAATGGGAGAGGCCACAACAGTGAGAGGCCCGCGTACCACAAAAAAAAAAAAAAAAAAGTATGTGAACTTAAAATTTTAGACACAAAGAGGCACATGCATGAGCAGAGGGACAACCACGTGAGGACACAGGGAGGAGACGGCCGTCTGTAAGCCAAGGAGGGAGACCTCAGAAGAAAGCAAGCCCGCCAACTCCCTGATCTCAGATCTCCAGCCTCCAAAACTAGTGAGAAAATAAATCTTCATTGTTGAAGCCACCCAGTTGTGTGGTATTTTGTTATGGCAGCAGTAGCAAAGTAACACCAGTATTTTCATCAAAGAAACAGAATGAGCCAGAACATGGGATTCACTGGGAATTTAACACCCAGCTTCTACACAGCCTACTAGTAATATACAACTATTTATTTAAGGGAGGAAACTGGAAGTCTAAAGGATACAAAAATAATCTTAGGCCTGGGGAAAATAACTACTTTCACTTGAAAATACCCTAATTTTCATAACCAGTATTTTTTAGTTCCCTGGACATAGGTAGGCAGATATTTTTTCTCTCTTCTATCTCTCTCTGTCTCTGTCTTTCTCTCCTCTCCTGATAAACATTTCCTTCACCACCCTCATTGTGACTGGCCTTTCTTTTCCACAGGTTTGATAGGTGTGCTGATTAGGCTAGAAAACATCTGACGGGAGAGAAATGAGTTAACTAGAGACTCGGTATGAGGTTCTAACTGGTAAACTTCTTAACGTCCAGTTCAGATTATATACTTGTTGAGCAGGACCAGTAGCAAGAAATCAACTGATTTCTTCTACTTGTGGTTTACCCACTCACATTACCTCATCACAGCAATGTCTCCTCTCCTGCCATCAGTCAATGGTGCTGGGAGCAAAAATCAAACACTGACCTGCACTGGAACGTTCTCCGGATCACAGCCATGCTCCCCTAGGAGCTGTGGGAAAACTGGCTTTACTCCAGGAGAAGTCAACCTCCCCTCATTCCTGC
>NW_006769660.1:877026-934639 GCF_000442215.2 Lipotes vexillifer
CCTCACTTTTGTTTGGATCTTAATGACCTCAACCCTCCACAAGAGGTTTGCCTCCTTTTTTAAAATTTTTCCTCAACAGCAACACAAAATGGCAGATAACCCAAAGAAATGAATATAATTTAGATGTAAAATAAAATCTATCTACCAGTGTGTGTATGCAGCCTGTGTGTCTCATTGGCATGCACCAGATTGGACTGAATGGCAGGAATTTCCCAAGGGACGATAACCTCCAGATACTGCGACAAAAGCTTTATTCCCCACACTCTGCAAATTATTTAATTTAAACACTGCTTGATATGACTCTCTGAGGAGAAGGGTGTTTTCCCAGATCCATTTTTAATTTGTTGGTGTGTATATGCATGTGTGCACATAGAACCGGCCTCACAAATGCATTCACAGCTACAGAGACTAAGCACCAGCTTCTGATTTGCAGAACCTGGAGCTGCAAATTGCTGTCGAAAACTAGGAAAATGGTGAAATGCACAAGTAATTTCTTCTTTTTTTGGTGAGGAAAGAGGCAAAGGTTCAGTTGTTCATGTCCTATGGTCCCGACTCCCAGACACTTTCCATTTACTTGGGAGATATAACTAAATATTTTTTAAAAATCACGTGCGTGCATGCGTGTGTGCACACACAGCTAATTTCTCATAGTAGAAAATGGTCACATCCATGGATGCATTTTACTAAAACACGAGAAGTAATGCAAAGATTAAAGAATCCATTTCCGTCAGCATTAGGTAGTACTGTATCATGGGTCAGGGAGATAATTTATAGCATTCTTTTAATCCTCCTGCTTCTTCCATAGCTTAACTTCCCTTGCTTTTCTGCTACATATTAATCAGGAAGGGGTACCTGCCGAAACAAAACCCTGAGCATTTTATTCTATATTTTGTATTTTGCCAAATACCATCTTGAACAATCTTGCCTTTTTAAAGGTCCCATTAAAGGATCCAAATGAATTCCTCCCCTAGACAGAGAAACCTTACATAAGATTCCACAGAAGCGCTAACCCTGCCACAAACGCAGCCTTGCACACACAGAGCCCTCACTGGAAACAGTCCTGTTATCCTGGTTAAAGCAACTTAAAAGTAAATAAGCATTAGACAATAATTTCAATAGTAACTTACTCTTGCTTCTTCATCGGAGCAAAAGCTAAAAGCATGTGAACTCCTTTTCACCCTTCACCCCGGCCCCCTCTAGAGCTCTCCCTGTGTGGTACCCTCAGCGCAGGTAAAGTGACCTCCTTCCTCCTACCAGCCTAGCTATTTATTGACATAAGCTTGCATTCTGGGGCATTATCAGCTTAATACATAATTCAAATCTCTTGCACGTGGCCTGCACCTTTGCCTTATCCCCTGCATTCTAAATGAAAAATAAGAGGAAGTATTTCCAAAGTGGGCACACGAAAGGATTCCTGAACATCGACAAAGCCCACTCCCCAGGCCAGTCCTCCCCTACCCCTCAGAACACTACTTGCCCTGTAGCTCCTACACACCCTCATGAGGGTGCCGGATTGAGAAGCAAACAATCCCAGGGATGGAGGGAAAGTTTACACTGAGCGGGGACCCGAGAACCTTTGGGAAGAGGCTCTCTAAAAGTGGAAAAATCACAATTATTACCTTGAGTCATATTCTAGACCGGCAGCCAGATGTTTTCAGCAAAGCGATAGTTTCAAATCTCTGTAATTCAAAAAAAGAAAAACTAGCTTTAGAATGTGTATATTTCCCCCCAGTGGGTCAAGGGAAGCTGTGTGTGTGGTGGGAGGGGAGAGAGGGCAGGGGGTAGGTGGGAAAGGCTTCTCAATGAGACCGAGGGAAGGAGGAAGAGGAAAGCCAGAAGGAAGAAAGAGGGGAGGAGAAAAGGGCAAGAGAGAGGGTGAAGGGTTAGGGTACAAACGGACTGGGGGACACAAAGGGGGGAGAAAGATAGGAGTGCGAGAAGAGAGGGCTTCAAAATTAACTGTATTAGAAGGTTAATTCAGTCAAAGTCAATTCAGGAGAAGTAACTCCAGTGATTTTTTTCCCCCCATACTGAACTGACTGCCTTCTGACTGAATCGATTAAATTAACCAGTTGTTTTGTTTTTTTTTTAATGATGTGTGAAAAGAGAGAAAATGAGCGAATAAGCCCACCTGCAAATACACAGATCCAGGTAACCTCTATGCTCTGATTTGAACACACTAACAACTTGGCCGGTATAAAAAACACACACACAAAGACACACACGCATATGTATGCATACGCTTATGGGTGTGACAACACTGAATTTCGTTGAAATGTACCACTGTTTTCCCTAGAATGTTCACAAGCATAGTATATACCTACATACACATAATATGTATACTGAGTTTTGTTCTTTCCAAAAATTAATTGGCTTTTTGGAAAACAGTTTATCCCTGATGGAGAAAGTATGCTGTACAAATGCACCAATATCATTTATCAGCACCATTTTTTAAAAGTAAGGTTCACCTCCCCTAATGCACTTCCTCTTTTTCTTTTTTTGTTAACATCTTCATTGGAGTATAATTGCTTTACAATGGTGTGTTAGTTTCTGCTTTATAACAAAGTCAATCAGCTATACATATATTCCCATATCGCCTCCCTCTTGCGTCTCCCTCCCACCCTCCCTATCCCACCCCTCTAGGTGGTCACAAAGCACCAAGCTGATCTCACTGTGCTATGCGGCTGCTTCCCACCAGCTATCTGTTTTACATTTGGTAGTGTATGTCCCCTAATGCACTTCTGCCAAAGTCAGGACATGATACTAAAAACTATAAGGTCACCAATATCATTTGGCCTTATTACTAAATATGAGATTCTTGTAGACGCTTTTCACATGCCTTTTGAGTCCACCAAGCAATAATTCCTCCTTTTTAATAAACATAATGACATGAATTATTAAAAAATTAAAGGCATTTAGAATAATGGTCCTCCATATGCCAAGTATTTATTTCAACTTTCATCATTCATAGTTTATCGCATTGACTTTTTTTCATCAGTTTACTTAGTATTAGGCTTCCACTGAACTCACCAATAAGAAATGAATTTTGGTAACTTTCAAATCCACTAGATTATTTTTCCTTTTATTCGTAGTGAATTTTTCTTCTCTCAGTGGTATTACTGCAATAAGTCAGTCATTACTTCTTTACGTTTTCCCTTCTCTCTTTAGTATTTCATTTCCCTTTACAGCACATCTTGTGATCGCAAAGAAAACAGAGACACTTATTTCTTTTAACAGTTGAAATTGCTGCAAGTGATTTAGCTGTCATTTAATTTGATTCCACTCTTCTGTTTGTGGAGAAATATGTTTAATGTACTGGAAATTATGTTAATAAGAAAAAGCATTACCTCATTTAATGAAATAAATACACAAATATTTCAAAATAAAATAAAGAGGCAATCTTCACTGAGAAAATGTCTCTTATGGTTTGCATAAAACAAACAAATGGGGAAAAATTATGACTACATTGAAACACTGACAAAAAATTATGCCTACATTCAAAAGGGGAGGGGAAGTTTGGTAACTGAATTAGCCATAATTTAATCAAATATTTTTTGGAAAACTCTGGGCACATATGAAGGATCAAATTATTAATTTTACATTTCTGATTGCTGCAAGAAAGATCATTTAATTTTTCTGGAATGGGCACTGGGTTTTTGAAAAGTTTTCTTTGTATTTTTTTCTCTTCTATTTCAGTTGGTCTTTCAATGATTGCTACTGCTTGAATTAATAATTATCAGCAATCTCATTGAAAATGTGACCCAACCCATGTAACTATAAGAAAGGTTAGAATTCCTTTGATTTTGCTAATCAAAAGAGAGTCAATGAACTAGTTCCAAAGCTTTTATATATTAAAATTTATCTAATGCACAAAAAGGTTAAATAAATATTGTTAGTGATTTGAGCAAAACTTGAAGCAATTATGTAATAAAACCATGACCACAGTAACAGAAACACATAATTAGCAATTTAATTACTGGCATGAAGACAAGCTAAAGATGTCAATAAAAAAAAAAAAAAAAAAACTTTAGTGACAAGCTGATTTTACTCTCCTTATGGCAATCTGTGAGAAATATTCACCACCTGAGGAGTAAAACCATTTTTATACAAACTACCTATCCTTCCACAAACTGAAATACCCAATTTAAAATATTTCTGATTTCATTGCACAGTACATCATTACATTTTTCTCCCATTTAGATTAGCACTTTCTCTTCTCTCAAAATACAATATTTCCAGTCAGCCAGTAAGGAACATTATGTTTTTTTAAGTGTGTTAAAGTAGCAGGTGTTCTTTGTTTCAATTTCATTTCTTTCCAGCTTCAATAATGTGTTTGACAGAAACGCTTCCTTGTGTATGACATTCCAAATATTCTATCTTTTCTTATCTTCTAAGTTTCAGCTGAGAAGCACACATAAACCATGGATTGTTTTAAAAGGAGATAAATGCCAAGTATAGTAGAAACAGTCAGGCTAATGAGGCATTCCTCTAGGGCTTTCACAATTTCTTTTTCTCCCCCATCTCTGTATTTAGAGTTATGGTGGGAGGTAAAGAAGAGAAATGAGTAAGTTTAGTTTATTGTGATATGATCCACTTGTTTTCTTTTTCAGCACCATCCCAAGTTTCAGATTTTCAAAATCTTGAACTACTTATATTAAAAGTGTTCAATGAATGCTTACTACCTCATATGTCACTGGTATTTTACCAGTAGCAGAAAACAGATATTTCAAGATAGAACCATACTGAAAGAAGTTTTCCATCTTGTGTTAAGAAGTGAATCATCTTGGCTGGTATTCAATAGCCACTTGTACAAGCCCAGTGCATGGAGTGAAATCATGAAAGTCAGACTTGCTAAGAAGTTTTGTCTATAAATACCCTTAGGGCATGATGGAATACACTTAGAAAAAATAAACTCTAGACACAAAGAACAGAATAAATAATAACTCCTAATAACATTGCCTTTTATAATTAACCTACTGATTCTAATCATTTTGGCATGTAGTTCCAATCAGATATCTTAACTAAATATTCCAGTTTTGAAAGAAGGGTGTATAATACCAACTCAAAGTTTCTAAGGAAATTGAAAATGTTTTTAAAAGCATATTTTACTTGGCTGCAATTTGATAAATGTGAAGCGAGCAAATATAACTGGGAGATGACTTTTTTGGAGCCTCCTGCCTAATATATTGGTTACTAGAACCATTCGTTTCTTACACATATTTGTATTAGCGGTCCCTTGCTTCCATAAAACGTTCCCTTTTTTAGTGAGCTTTTCATCACTGTTCATTATATAACACAATCAGCTTCTAAGTTTCTGTTGGAACCATAAACCTAAACTTATTTGGATTTTTCAACTGTAATCATCTAGGCCTGAAACTCTCTTGCTTTCTATACTTTTACGGTCCAGATACAAGTTGTCATTAACAAGCACACTAATTTACAAACCTCCAGGGAAGACCCCCTGTATTAGCCAGCAATGGTACCTGCCTTTGGGATGGTTAAGCAATGGTACCTGCCTTTGGGAAAGCCCACAGTCTAGTTAAGAAGATGGTGTGCCAAAGATAATGTCGCCTCATAATCCAAGTGTAGTTATGATAAATGCCAGTTGACACAATGAATCAAAAAGGTTCATAAAATAAAGGGAGCACAGTGTCTTTGTGGGTAGACCCCTTTATATGTGGGTACTATGGTGAGGATCCTACAAAGCTTTAAAATGCAACATCGCATGTGAATTTATGAACTGAACAGCCCCTTGTAGAGGTGAACAACTCAAGATTCAAAGAGGTGAAATAATTTACCCAAACAAAAATGTATTCGAACGGAAACTCGATTGTTCTGCTGACTCTACGTTCTAGGTATAAATAAGAAAGCATTGGAGATGAAGGGATGAGCAAGGAGATATGTCAGGTAGAGAGGAAGGGAAGGGACTCATGAAACATGTACAGGACAAGGTGAATTGTTTACCTAGGGAGAGTAGCAAGAGCAGTGAAGCAAAGATTGGAGATATAAAGGGTGGGAACAGTGGAAAATTGGGAGTGTGTTTTCTGGGCAGTGAGGAGTCTCAGATGGTTTCTGAGACGAAGGCAGAGTAGAGCAGGAATCGGAAAGGTGAGAAGCAAGAGACAAAAGGTGGATGCTGTTGGTACTCCACCCAGACTCCTGTCCCCCCCAGAGGCAGCCCTCTTCCAGCTGCTGGGAGTGTTGGCTGCTCAAGCCCCCTCAGCTGCCCCCTTTTCTGCAGAACTGTCCTCAGCCTACAGGATCAACTTCACCGGAGAGGTTCAGACTCCCTTCCCATCATCCCATACAAGGACTGCCTGACATAGGGGTACAAAAGCCAGCTCCTTCGATTTAAGGGACATCAGCTTTGTGGGGTAAGTTGAAGTGACCCTTTAGCTGAAGCCACGTGCCCTGTCCTGTGTCCTCACTCCTTTCTCCTCTTCAATGCCTCCTTGTCTCAGGCTCTGCTGCTAGGAAACCCGACCCAAGAGGAGGCAATCTGAGCCTACACTGTCTTCCTCTCCCTTAGGGGAAGAATGATTCATGCTGTTAACATGAGTTAGCAGGTTAGTGACAGCAACTTCACCCGGACTCACCCAGAAAATAATCAGTGCACAGGAAAAGCAACCAGGGTATACATGGAGTCCACCTAGATATGATTTTGTTTTTCTGGGCTTCTTGGCTTTTATTGTTCAAAGAATGGAATTTGTATGGAATTGATGGGGGAAGTTTATAATTCGACCACAGTAGTCTGCATGAGAGAGACAAAGAAGCCTTCACCTTGGGTGGACGTGGAAAAAAACAGAATACTCTCTTATGATAGTAACCCACCAGCAACTCAGACTTTCCCTTCTAAACCCCATCAGAGCTTCACGGCTTTGTCAATCATTAAGTTCCATTTCTCATCCAATGGGAAACATCCCTGCTGTCTGCAAAAAACAAACCCTAAATTTACACGTATGTAAGCTGTGAAATGAAAAAAAGAAAACTTTATAATACTGGGAAACCAACAAGCTTTCCGGTTTCTTTGCAAAATATAATCAGATTTATGTTGCACTCCAACATAAATACCACTGTGTCTTGTATTCTTATACAGTGCACTGATATACATTGATATACATTGTATTCTTATACAATGCATTCTCCATTACACCATTTAGGCACATTAATAATTGTTTGTTTGTGTCTAGGTGAGAGTTTCTGAATCTTCTTTCAAAAACCCCTGGTGCTACTTAATATGATGATTACTTGCCACAAAAAGAAAACTTTTCTTCAATAACTTTCAGAACATAAATTCTAAGACAGCTTACAATAGTTTTATACTGAGGGAGGAGTGGGGCGGGGATGACCCAGCGGAGAATATGAAAATTATCAGGCTCAGTGCACAAAACTTCACGAGCTGATGTGGTTATATTTTCTTTTCTTAGTGAGTATCCTTTCGTTTTCATGAGCAATTTCTTTAAAATAATTTGTATCTAATATTCAGTCTTTCTCCCTCTTTTCCTATATTGCTAGCTACCTGATCGCCCATCTTCTCTTCCTACCATATATTTGTTAACAAATATATTCTCAGAATGAGTATCCTGCTTGTGCAATGGGATTGGATGATTATTCACAAAAATTAATAGAGAAGTCAAAGAGAATGTGAAAATGACACAGCAGTGTTCTCAACCTTGAAAAAACTTAACCTGGGGAGCCTGGTGAACATACAGATTCCTGGGTCTCACCCCAGGCATCTTAGATACAGTAGATCTGAGGACAGGCCAGGAATCTCTGCTTAATAAGTACTATGGGTGATTCTGATGCTGGTGTCTGCAGACCAGACCTTGAAAGCCTCAGCTCTAGTGATCTCACACTAGTCTTTGAACCATCTTTGCATGTCGTTTATAATCTCTCTTCTACTAAACCTCATTTCTAGCCTAGATGACTGGGTTATGGTAGGCTGGACTGTTCCTAACTTACACACAAGGAATCACCAAATCCTTGCTTTAAAACCATAATGCCGGGCTTCCCTGGTGGCGCAGTGGTTGAGAGTCCGCCTGCCGATGCAGGGGACACAGGTTCGTGCCCCTGTGTGGGAGGATCCCACTTGCCGCGGAGCGGCTGGGCCTGTGAGCCACAACTACTGAGCCTGCGCGTCCGGAGCCTGTGCTCCGCAACGGGAGAGGCCACAACAGTGAGAGGCCTGCGTACCGCAAAAAAGAACAAAAACAAAAACAAAAACCATAATGTCTATCTTGAAAGATACTCCCATATGGGGGGGAGGACATCAACCAGTCAGAATAACAGACAACACCTGAGTGTTGTTACTGCCTTGAAATACAGCCTCCAACTGCCCCTAAGTAGACAGTGGCCCTTCAATTAGATCAAGCCATTTGGAGATGAGACTTGGGTCTCAGGTTAGTTTTGAGAATGGACTCTCACCCTTTACAGTGATGCATTTAAAAATCGAGTAACCTTTGCCTAAATGCACAATTGGCTAAGTATAAACTATCAATTTGTTGCTGACTTATTTTCCTTCTAAGTAATGAAGAAATACTCAGAAAAAGATATTTCACTTCCATTTGGGATAAGGTAATTCCTCTTCAGCATCACACATATTTGTGCACCAACAGGGATGAGCCCAAACCCATTTTCTCTAATTTCTGGCAGTTTCTTAAAATAAATATCCAAGGCCACTAAAATGAACCCCAATAGTAATAGCAATGATAAAAATAAAAGAGGCAGACCTTAAGACATTTAAATATAAAGACAAACTGGTATTAGATGCTTCTCCAAAACACTATCTATCTCTGGGGCAAGTAAAATGAAGCCAACACACAAAGGAGTACTTGCATGTTTGTGGGTTGTGTGGAAAGAGGTGCCTGGGAGAAAGGTGCTTTTTTTAATTGAATGTAATCCAACAAAGGTTTGGCAGACTACATATTTAAAAGATTGGGAATGCTTGCAGAAATTGATTCGTTCACACTGTTGTGAATCATTTAGCACACACTTCAGAGAGAGTTTAGCATCTTAGTCTCTGCCTCCCACTTCCTAAGAAAGGCTGTTAATCAAAATGAAGACTCCTAGAGGCAGCCTTGGGAATGGGACAAAGAGATGAGCAGGAAGGAGCACCACAGGGAATGATTTTTCTCCTCTAAGGGGTTTTATTCTCCTTTGAGCATGGAACGTTTAATGCAATAGCGTCATATAAGTTAATATATAGATTCTCAGACTGTGGTCATTATTACAGTTACATAAAAACAAAATCAAGTCCTATATTTAGGAAATGCTTTTGAATGCCCAAGTCCAAAAGTACCCATTTCACTTAAATGCAGCTCTCTCCTCCAAATTGTAAGATTATAGAGTAAAGGAGATTATTACTGTAGATTACCTAAATGAAATGATTAAAAGCATCTGTATTTGTAAAAATCTTGTCAGGATTATAAAAGAAAATTAAATCTCCTTCTTTAAAGAAAAAAACGGTACATGTCATTTAAGTGCATTTTTTAAAATAATAAATCTACCAATTCAGGGGTGGACTACAGACCAGGACGTTAGAAATAAACCACGTAAAAGTTGACGTTCACGCGTGCACACACATACACGAAACCGATAACGTAATAAGGTCAAGAAAATTTGCTAGATTGCTTTTATTTTGAAAGTGCCAGTAAATTTACTAGAACTTTCAAAAGAAAAATGATAAATTACCAGTTAAGTAAAATATGCAAGCAATAAATTGTTAATGGTTAGGGGTGATAAATGATGTTTTCAAATAATTAAAATTAAAAAATCATGCTAAAGAAAAAATACACAGAGTAAATATGTATTTACTTTCTGGAAGATGAACAAAAACAAATGTAGAGGTTTCCAAAACCAAGGTAAGATGAGCAGCAGCAGTGGATGGGATTAAGTACACTAACCACATCTCACATAAAATCCCTCATTCACTAGGCCATGACCACTACTCACGAAGTAAAACTCTTGCACATGTGCCCTATTCCCAAAAATGTCTTCCCCCACAATTACTGCAATATAATAATGAGCTGTATTAACATCATATCCATCTAGGAAAAATAGTCCAAGAAAGGGGAAAGTGAAGAAGAGGAATTCATTTTTCAAGCAGCTGTGGTAATCGAGATATAGCCAAATAATCCAAATAACAGCTCATTTAAAGGTCGCTTACATTTGGTTTTAAGGCGCATAATACTGAGAGCCATTTTAATCCATCCCTTTGGTAGACAGAACAAAAGTAATGAGAGACAAATTTACTGCTTCATCATTTGGCCAAAAGCAGAAACTCTGATCTTTAATTCTTTATCTTAAAACACCTATTTCATGCCTTCGGTATGTCAATACATAACATTTTTAATTTAGCTTTCATAGCCACTCTATTCCTATCACCATTTTATAGGTGATGATGAGGGCAGAGAGTGGGTGAGTACCTTGCCTGGCTTTGTGCATTCACACCCTGTCTCACCAGTTCTCGTTCTAAATCAAAGGCACAGGGAAGCCATCCAGTGCCGTCATCGTTTTCATATTCATAACCCTTGGTCAGAGCTTCTGCTCTCAAGCCTCAGTCGAGTGCCTTCTTCTCTACGTAAGTAGGTTACAAAAAGGAATTACATAACATGGATTCTCTTTCCCTCCACGTGTAAAATCCATATTCATTTGTTTTGTTTAAGAGTAGCAACTTGTGACTAGAGATGGGAATGCTGAAAACGTGATTCCTATAGACAAGGGCGATCTCATATGTTGTTTAATTTTAAACAGTGGTTCTCAACCCTGGCTGCACCATTAGCATTGCCTGGGGAGCTTTAAAAGAAAATTCTTGCCCAGGCCCCATCCCCAGAGATTCTGAGTTAATGGGCTGGGGTGGGGCCCAGGCACTGGTTTTTTTTTTTTTTTTTTCAAAAGCTCCCATAACTACTTTGACAAATTTTCCCACTCAGTTGATCTTTGTTAAAGCTTGTAAAGGTGCACCCTTCAGGTGAGACCACTAGGTTTTGATCCATTGCTTTTGTCCAAACAATAGCAAACAACTTAACTAAGAATTTAATTTATTCCATTGGTCTCATGGGAGTTTCCAGTTTTTTTTTTTTTTTTTTTCAAAAGCTCCCTAGGTGACTCTAATGTGCAGTCAGGGTTGCGACCCACTGATTTTACAGCCTGGGTACCGCAGCCAAAATATAACTACACGATGAGGCAGTACAGCTGATTTCTAACCTACAGTAGACAATGGATTTACACTCATAGGCAAGTGGATCTTAGTTTGTGAGCAAGAAAGTGGGAATAATAGTGTACTACATACCAAAGCTAAAGAATTAAATTAGAAGGCTTCTCTTCTTAGCCCTTCCAGATATGGTTGACCTGAAGCTCAAAACACTTGTTTAGGTATCCCGAAGGAGAGGAATTGGGGCGTGAGTACAAGGAAAAGGATATTATTAGCACCAATTCTTTAAAAAAAAAATCAACGTTCTCCATTTATACAGGGGGAACAAATGTATTAGATAAATACATGTTAAAAGCTAGCTTAGAATAATTTTTGAATTGCCTTTTCTCAACATCTCATTTCAAATTCACATGTACTTTTATACAATTTAAGATCCTTGGAGGCAATGAGGTATTGTTATAAGATGGATGGGTTCATCTTCCAACATATTAGGATAATGGCACTGCCCATTTTCAGGCTTCAACCTTTACCTGAGAAATCTCTGCTAGGAAAAAAAACCCCAACCCTGAGAGACATGTGTCAAAACTTAATCATTCCACTTTGGTAAAAAGTTACCTCAAAATGATAGCAGACCACCATTTTCTTTTAATTTTTAAAGAAAAGTATTCCAAATAGTAATGACATTCAAAAGCATTTTAACTGCACTGATGCTTTCCAGGTTCCCAGTCACAGCACCGTGTTAATAGCAGCATTGTGAATGCCTTCAAGTAAAACCAGTAGGGCAGATATTTCATTAAAATCTTAAAGATTCTTTTTTAACTCCGGTGGTAGGATTGGGTGACATGATTATTACGTTATACAGAGATTTATTACATTTTGACATCAGGCAACATCCCTTGGCCTATATCTGTATCTGTGATATACCTGAGGTTTTCACAGAGAGCAAGCCTGGTACAAGAGTGTTGAGGAGCTCGAACACAATACTTGACCTAAATACATTATGTAGCACCGGGTATCTGTTAAATAGGTCAGCCTGGGCTCTCAAAAGTTATGCAAAACTTATTTCTGCCACACAGGAGATATGTCACTAGTCAAGCTGTATAAAAATCAGCTTTCTAGGCAGGAAGAAAATGCTCGTCACTGGGGGCGAAAAACTCTTTTGCCATCTATAAAATGTCTTAAATACTATACTACGCCTGTCATATGTCTTTAGGCCACAGAAAGTAATAAAAGCAATAAAGCTGATGAAATGCCTAACAATTCTGGGATTCATTTAAGTGGATGGGAGTTCTTTGAACACTGCTATAGGAATTCTTATTCTTCCAGCAAAAGCAAATGAGATTTCGAAGGTGTGCAGGTCTCAGCTACCAAACCTAAGCGATGCCTATTGTCACAGGATGCAGACCTGGCTGATTGCTTTCAGCAGTGAAGAAATGTGGGTAGTTCCGGCTCATTGGGGCTAAGGTCGTTCCACCTCTACCTCCACTCCTACTTGGGACAAAGTTACCTTGTTCTTGCGCAACGTGGCTTCATTAGTTGCCTTAGGTGCGCAGGCTGTTATTCTTTTTTTCTGTGGTACGCGGGCCTCTCACTCTTGTGGCCTCTCCCGTTGCGGAGCACAGGCTCTGGACGCGCAGGCCCAGCGGCCATGGCTCACGGGCCCAGCCGCTCCGCGGCACGTGGGATCCTCCCGGACCGGGGCACGAACCCGCGTCCCCCACACCGGCAGGCGTACTCCCAACCACTGCGCCACCAGGGAAGCCCCAGGCTGTTATTTTTAAAACATCAAATAAATGTGAAGGCTCGCAAAACTCTTACCACCCTCAAATCAGTAATTTTTTATGGTGCGAAGGTTTCTGCATGACCCCTAGACGCTAAAAACATAGCCAATGGTTCTAAAAGCGTCGTCCCAGGGATCAGTATCATCCACGGCAACTGGAAAAGTGTTGGAAATGCCGATTATAACCCACCCCACAGAGATGCACTGAATCAGAAACTCTGGGGAAGGATGCAGTGATTTGTGCTTTAACTGGCCCTCCAGTTTGAGAACCCCTGAACTAAACTATCACTTAGCTTGAGAGTGGATCTAACAGTTCCAACATAACAAATCAACTCTTACTTATACTTACAATTAGGGACAAGAATTAAGGTAAATTAAAGAACATCCTCAGACCTCATATTAGCCAACATCAACCTCTTCCTCCAAATAAACTTTTTATAAACAATGGGCAAGTACAATATTTATAAGAGGTCCCAAACCCTTTCCAACTTGAAATGAAAAACTCATGGGACTTCTCTGTTTCTGGAAATATGAATTAAAGCAGTAGACTTGTTCAGAAGAAATAAGTTGTGAGGAAAACTAAAGCAACTACTCCAACTACTAGCTAATCATATTCACTTAGGACCTGAAAAAAAAAAATAGAGTTTAATAAGGAAGTTAATTCATAGCAAGTTGCTATTTGTGGGCTTTTTTAAAAACACGCATTTCTTGAAGACTAAACCTTCATAGGTAGGCACTGGGGGATATAATTCCCCAAATCCCCATAGATTTGTGAGCAAAATAATACATACTAAGTTTGGTTATTTGGTCCTGATCAGTAGCTCTGACATGCTAAAATAAAATTGCATGCTTCACACGTCTCACTGAAGGACTGAGCTTTTACCTTTCATCTCATTACCCTCCACACACTCTTAGTAGGTTTAGTTTAATGTATTTGAGTTCCATTCCCAAGAACTGCAAACTCTTATGATATTTACATGATTGAAAAACATTCATTAAGGAGAAAGGAAATGAAGTGTATGCAAATTTGAAGCAAGCTAATAAAATACATTTCTTTAAAGAAAAAAAAATCTATCTGTTCCTGCTAACCCACTAAAAACAAAACTCAGAGCAAAACAGATCACAGCTGCTCAACTAAACTGTAATGTGCTCTGGGAAAAGGCACCCACCTTACCCCATACACCTGTTTGCCAACAGTGAGGCGGCAGCAAAATCTGCATGAGGATTTTCAAAGGCATAAAGTAAACAAGCATCTTCATTTCACATTATCACACTAGACTCTCAAACAGGTTTTTACTACTCGCTTCTTGCTGATATACTGAACTTCACAGAGGTTAGCCACGTACTGCAGGCAGCTTCTGAGTCAAATTTAGTTCCTTTGGGACAAGTGATTATTTTCTTCTCTCTCTGACCTAGTGACTGCAGCAATGCTCCACACATACAGTATTTCTGCCCTAAAGGCATTTATGTCCCACCACCTTACCTCCTAATGCTCATAATAACGCTAGGCAAAGTGACAAAAATAAGTCTGTCCTTAGTTTGCATATCGAAAACAAAATCCATACAATGCTGCTGCTGCTTCTATTGCTTTGTTAGTTCATCATTATTCACCACAGTTCTTGCCTTCATTTGCAGAGTTTGGGTTTTAATGTAATGGCCATTCAATAAAAATGTTGCTTTTAAGGGTTTGCATATCATCCCATTTTCTCTTCATCCCTTCAGCAACCATATGGCAAGCAATCAGGTCTGCAATCACTAGGTCCATATTATGTAGAGCATGATTTCGGCATTATGCTATTACCCATCTGCTTCTATAGAAAAAGACATGAACCCGTGTATAAGAGGTCAGTGGTTTCACCGCACACCGTATTCCAGAAATCTATCTCTGTTCACTTGAGATCACTTTTGTGATTTACTCTAGTCTCCAGGCCAGACTTTCTCTCCCTCTCTCCTTTTTTTTTTTTTAAAGAAATACAGTCAGCACAATTTGTCTGTCTGCCTATTGTATAAAATTATTTGTAACTGTCAGAGGAGGCACTTAAAATTTCTTACTTAAGGATTTATAAAGAGATTCTGCACTTAAAAAAAATGTGGGCGGTGGAGAGAGGAGAAATCAATCTCACCTGATTTTACATTTTTAACTGTCTGCACAATAAAGATGACAGAATCTTCAGGCAGAAGCAGACACAGAGGAAGAGGGGAAGTTCAGGCTCCTGCCTCCAATTTGAGGGCTCCCAGCACCAACCTAGACTAACCAATTCTTCTTGGCTCAAGGAAAGTGCTATATGTAAATCTATATATCTGTATCTATTTTCTTTCCCATATATATGTCTGCCCTGTGGGTTCACATACATGATCTTTGAAGAGCAGACTCAACTGGGGTGCTGAATGCTAATTCAATGGAATTGCTTATTTGGGTATTTCATAAACAGAGCACTTATAATGAACTTCAGATGCAATCAATTATGCCGACAAAAAGACTCAAAGTTTGGAATCCCATGTACTGTAATAACCCAATGACTTTGTTACGTAAAACTTGTTATAAAATACTTCCACCGCTTTCTACACTGTTTTAAAGTATTATTGGCTTTTAGGAAGCAGGATAGGAACACACCAAATGGGCATGAAGCCTGAGGCACGGAATCTTTTGCAAAATCTACTGGGGCCATCAGAAGTGGCTCAGAGCAGATGTGCTTTCTGCCCCATCCACTGGTTCTCAAACCAGCTGGGGAAGTTTAAAAAATTCTGATACCCGGGTCCAAACCCCAGAGATTCTGACTTAATTAATCTGGGGTGTGGCATGAACTATTGGATTTTTTAAAGCTCCCCAGGTGTTTCTACTGTGCAGCCCAGATTGAGAAACTCTGGTCCAATAAGACATAGTTAAATAAAGGTCATCTTATTTCATTTCACCATTTAACAAATACAATGACAGGGTGGGGTGTCAGTACTACAAAAATTAATGAAAACCGTACAACGTTCAAGGTATAACAAGGCGAAAAATTACAAGCTGACAACCATCAATTATGAAATAAATATTATTCAACAGTGGAAATAACAATAGTGATAAGACTTCTATGTAGATTTGGCCTACAGTTTTATTTACAGCTTTCAAGAAGCCTGAATGTCACAGAACATGCATTAACAATGTTAATGCTGGAACTTTAGTAAAATACTGACATTTAATTAAAACTCTATAATTAAGAATGATCATTACACTGTAATAGAAAAAAATAAAGCCAAATTACTCAGTATTTATTTGTACATACTAGTAATTCTTCGCATTAAAAAGTATACAGGAAGAGGCTATATATCACTTTCACAGATCACATGTGACCATAAACTCAGAGTTTTGATGTGTGTTGTATTTTGAAATCAGTGTTCTTTAAGGGCCAATACTAGGGAAAGCAGAACTGAATTATTCACAGGTTTTAAAAAGATAGTCTCAATTCCATTAATGTTTAACACAATTTGCTACAAGCAAAAAAATCTAAAATTAATACTGATTCTCAGAGCTTAACTCACAGCACTGAGCAGGAAATACACGGATAAATGGGAAGTAGATCTGTATTGAGGCTGTTGAGATTCTTTCTGAAAAATCCTCTGCCCACCCGACAGACAACCGGCTTGCAAACAAGAAAAACAAACAAATAAATAAGAAGTAGATAAATAAGAAAAACGTACTAACCCTTTCGGATCTGGAAGGGCAGAAAGAACTCAAAGCGAAAGTTCTCGTTTCTCCTCCTGTCTCACAACACCACCTCCTTCACCACTCTCCTTTTTTCTCCAAAGCCTTCGGGCTTTTTCAACCTTAATCCCCTCTCCATACTGCAAAATCTACCACAAACATCTCATGCATCCACAGAGTGAATGCAGAAAAATAGTGAAAATACGTTGTTGCTCGGACAGCCTATATTTAATCAAGACCCAAACGCTTAAATGGATGGAACTTTAATGGCAATGTTCGAGTATTAAAATTCACGGGACTGCATCTGGGCACAGTACTCAGTAGCCTAATTCCATCTTCCCATGGCCATGGCCACAGCCACCCACAAGAGCACATCTTTATGCAGGAGAGACAACTATTTGCAGGACTCTAATCTTGTTGGTGGATGTGCCCCTGTCTACACTGAAAATGGAGGACTCCGATGTCCCACCTCCGTCGGTTAGACATCGGCACATCATGGGAACTGATCCATAGAGGTTGATTCTAGTGGGTAGTATCCACAACCACATGTCTCTCTGAATTTGTTCAGTTTCATAGTCACTCGTTTCTTTCCTTTATGTATACCTTTCAACATTATCATTCCTTAATCATTTCCTCTCTATTAGAACTCACCTTCTATGGCTCATGCCCTCCATGCTCAGATCAACTGAATCAGAGTTTCGTTAAGAGGGTGGGAGCAAGTCATTTTGCTTAGTGGTGCAGGAAAGTCATTGTTCATCATTTTTAACATCCCACAGAATAGAAACAAAATATGTTGATTGATTAGATGTTGATACAAGTCATTATTCATTATCAAAAATCCTTTCCAAAAGTTGACTTGAACTGAGTTAAGATACAGAACATACATACAATAAGATTAAATGGTTTTAACTATTAAAAGAAAGAAAAGGGAAACAGTCCAGGTGTGAAGGTTAAAATAGTTTCCATGATTGTCATAAAATTTGGCCCTGTGCTTCCTGGCAGTCAAGGAAAGAAAGAAACATGGTAATTTATATAAGCTTTATTATCATAAAGAAAGGAGCACAGCAGTTCTTCAAATTAGACAAAGATTTCCCTGGCACTAAATTTTGGAAGACTGTCTCATGGGGATATTATACAGGTGGTATTGAATAGCATAATTCCCACTGCCTTCAATAATCTTTTTTATTGCAAAAGAAGACATGGACACTGGATCTCTGTGCATTCATTTTGTGTACCCCCTTTTCCCATGGCTTCTTTCTCTTGTCATATTTTCTCTTTACCTTTATTTCCAACAATATCATTACTATTTTTGTTGTTGCTATTATTATTCTCTTTAAAGTACTACATTACACATATTTTGTAAGCTACCTTCATCTTTTTGATAACAATGCAGAGTATAGAAAGTAAATAACTAATTTTTAATGAAGAAGTATTGATCACCAGGTTTGGAATCTAATACTTAGTTGAGACTCTTGCCACCCAAGCTGAGATTCCTGGTAATCTGTGGACTGCCATGATCTAAGTTCATCGTAGAGACATAATAGTCTAAGGATTAGACTCCACGGCATTGCTTTTCAAACTTTAACATGCATGTGTGTCACTTGTTAAAGACGAGGATTCTGAGTATTTCTGGAGTTAGGTCTGAGGTTCTGCATCAGTGACAACGTCGAAGATGATGCTAAGGCTGCTAGTCTGTCGACAAAACTTTGAATAGCAAGGATGGGTAGTCAGTGACC
This sequence comes from Lipotes vexillifer, assembly GCF_000442215.2. Classification (NCBI taxonomy): domain Eukaryota; kingdom Metazoa; phylum Chordata; class Mammalia; order Artiodactyla; family Lipotidae; genus Lipotes; species Lipotes vexillifer. The sequence continues at coordinate 895,383 of NW_006769660.1, forward strand.
GAGGCCACGCTCTCTATTCAGGACACAAGTATTCTACGTTGCTAACTCGAAGTCCATAATCTTGGGAAACCAAGTGAGCAGCTAGTAGAGTTTCATTATATCGAGAATATTGTGGAACCTAGCCATATTATCTCTGCATGCAAGTGGACCAGTTACCTGTGAGCGCTCTTGGCTGTATGTTAAAAGGTTCTCAGTCTCAAATCTCACACATGTTTAGTCTGCCTAATTGCTAATTGGTTTTGGTTGTTTGCAAATTTTGTCTCTGGTCAATTGAGACAGTAAGCATCTTGAGAGCAAGCACTATGTTTATCCATCTTTGTTATGCCCCACTTCTCCCAGCCAGTAGCAGTTACAGGTGTTTCAGAAATACAAGTTGGTTGTAAATGAACAGTCAACAACTAAAATGCAATGATATGGTCCTAGCCATGGTGACTAACAAGCAATATTCAGGTTTGAAAATCATTAAAACCTTAAATGTCTAAACGTTTTAAGAAACAGGCAGCATATAGTTGACAAAAAACACATCATATTTAAATTACATTATCTATGAATCTTGCTTTAAAAGCCATCCATTCATTCATGAATTCATTAAACATTTATTGAGCACCTCACTGCTTGCAGTCTGTTGAAGTTGATAGAAATAAGGCTGACATAATTAAAATCCAAAGAGAACCAGATAAACTAAAAACACTGTATTAGTCTGGGTCCTCTGAGACACAGATGCTGAGATGGGATTATAGGAGAGGTTGGGAGAGCCCTTAGACCATGATGCACTCTGAACATGAGGGAAGAACGGATAACTTCTACATAGGTAGAAGCTTCCTAGACCATCCTGCTAGGAAGGCTTAGCAAGCTGTAGGGGAGTCTTTGTGCCAAAACTGGCTGTCAGAGGAGATCCAAGTGCCCGAGGAATACTATGTGAGTAAATATAATTTAATATTTATATTTGACACTCTCACACAAATGAAATATGTCTGTAACAGTAAATATACTCAATAAAACCACATGTACCTCAATGTAAGGGAAATATTAACATGCTATGTGTTAATAGATTCCTCTGTTCAGTCAAATTATATCATTTGAAATTCATGACACTGTTTTTTAGATGAGCCTATTTTAGACATGACCCTGTTTTTAGGTACTATAGGCATCTAGCAAAATAAACACATGCATACACACACATACTTTAAACCAAGTTAACTACCTAACTCCAAATCTTTGTTTTACTTGATTTATTCTTTAAACTATAAATTCAGTTATAATCCTTGTGTTTATCTTATAGAAGTCTTATTTTACTTGTATTCGCATATGGTTAAAATTGCCCAATATAATTTTTTATGAATTTCAAATAGACTCAAAGCTGGAAGAATTTAAGATGCATATTACTTTATTCATTATTTTAAAAATAAGGAACAGGGGCTTCCCTGGTCACACAGTGGTTAAGAATCCACCTGCCAATGCAGGGAACACGGGTTCGAGCCCTGGTCCGGGAAGATCCCACATGCCGTGGAGCAACTAAGCCCGCATGCCACAACTACTGAAGTCCACGTGCCTAGAGCCCGTGCTCCACAACAAGAGAAGCCACCGTAATGAGAAGCCCACTCACCGCAATGAAGGGTAGCCCTCCCTCGCCACAACTAGAGAGAGCCTGCGTGCAGCAATGAAGACCCAATGCAGCCAAAGATAAATAAATAAATAATAAATTTAAAAAAATTTTATTAAAAAAATAAAAATAAGGAACATAGTTGTCCATTATTTTCTTTATACATAGCTACCAGTTTCAACCATTGAGTCAGGATGAATTTGAGAATACCTAATACCTTTAAAATAAAAGTCAATGCATTTCATTGATTATAAAGTCTATTTGTTAGTTGATATCTGGTAAAAATCCAAAAGTTCTTCCAAAAGTTTTCTGTATATGAGTCAATACTCTACTTTTTTGGCAAAAATAATGTACAATTCTACATTATCTGATCACTATTTCTCAGTTCAGTATTAAATGAACTAGGGGACAGTTTAAGTTCGATCTGTTATACCATTCAAATTTTATAATCCATTTCATTTGGTTGCCTGCGTTGCCATTTTCTGGCCAGCCATGAATCAGCTTCCCCTGTGTACAGATATGATTGCCCAGTTTGATGTTCAAAAGGCCCTGGATGAGCACATTTCTGGTCCCTCGGATTGTCCATTCTCATCCCCAAGGAGGTACACGGTAGGTTAGGAGGGCACTGTCATAGCTAAACTGTTTGATCTCTGCTGCTGTTTCCCAAAGATACAGAAATAAAAGATGCCTGTGGCTCCTCTATTATTCTATTTTGTCTTGTTTTAAATGTGATGGCCTAACCTTTCACACAAGCAGCAGGGAACTTTGAACTTTTCAGAATTCATTTAAAAATATTCGGTTCACTATTTGTTAATGATATAAAATTATATCACCACAGAATTTACCATGGACCTGTGAAATATGAAATCATTTACAAGACTAAAAGAATCCTTTTCCTTCTAAACCTGAGAATAAAATTTCAAGAGAAAAAAAAAATCAAATAAGACCTCAAGATATTACAGTCAGAACTGGAGAAAGCTTATGTCAAAACCCAATTCTTACGGGAAGAGGTCAAACTCCAGAGCTAGGAGAAATCTGACACGCTTTTCTGTGATTAGGGCGTATGAGATTGCTTGGCGTAAGGGAGACAGAGGAAGGTTCCATGGAAGGTTACATCCTTGCTCTTAATGAATGTTTGCCACATTTATACATATATACATACACATACATACATATACATATGCATATACATACATACACTATACGTACACATATGTATGTATGTATATTTCATAATAATCACATTGGAATGAGGTCTTTTCCAATATCGTGCTCTCATCATAATTAAACATTTCAGAAGGTGAACTGAGGAACCAAAGAATCTCAGAAATAAGATTATAAAGCCTTCCTATCCCAATACAAGTGCAAATAGAGCTCCTGAAAAAATGAAGGGAAGAGAAAAAGAAACAAAAGAAGGTAACAACCCCAAATGGATTGTTTCTTGGAAGAGAGGTTCATATTTAATTAGCATGACTGCATTTTTACAAATCATATTAAAACAAAACAAAATGAAAAAAATAGCAAAAAAGTTTAGCTGAAGAGGTTCTCAATTACTAATCAGTATGACTATAATCTAATTTGTAACATCGAATTTTATTGTTCCATACTCATGGAAAATTACCACATCAGAACGCCACACAAAAAAGTAAGATATCATATTTATTTCATATTTATTTAAAGTGTCTTCAGATTACAACCACATAATTCCATGAATATGCTCTTAAACTTTTAAAAATAACTCTCACGGCACTTTTAAATATTGGCATGGAATGATTAAATAATAATAATTACTACTATTATTATATCTGTACAAAATAACAGTAACAAAACATCCCTGTTAAAAAAATCCTTCCTGGACTTTGACGACCTAGATGTGGAGAAGTGGCAAATACATGGCATGTCTGTTGTCATACCACTCTCCTACTACCATGGCACATATCAATAATCAATAAAGAGACTCTGCAGCTAATCTCACACTCACCTCCGAAGTCTCCATGTAACACCGGACACAGCCGCTGCCAATCCATTGGATTTGGCAGGTGATCTGAAACCTATTTGTCAATGCAGACTTAAAGCATGTATTCTCTGGACCACTCAATTTAGCACTTGTTTATATACTGCTTGATATTATTCTGCATGTGAGTGCGCGCGCGCGCGCGCGCGCGCGTGTGTGTGTGTGTGTGTGTGTGTGTGTGTGTGTGTGTGTGTAAGAGAGACAGAGATTGTCACCTGTGCCTAAATTCATTACAAATTCTTTGAGGGCAGCGACCAAGCTTCTCTTCCTCTAGAATAAGCCTGGCCACCTATCACAGTGCTTGACTCATATTTATTAATCAATACATATTTGTTGACTTTTTATTAAAAACAAAACATTGGATCTACCAGTAAGGTTCTCACCATATTTGTCCCTATTTGCTTGTTTGATTACAACAATATGTTATGACCCAACTGAAATGAAAATTAAAACTCTGACATGCAAAAATAACTGGAATGCTCAAGTGAGTATAGAAATACTGGTCCACAATCTTCCATCTGCAACTCTGAAAGGTTATTCATAACTCATGTGGCAGCAAAACCAGACCTGAACTAATTTCAAGGAGATTATTTCCAGTCTTTATTTATCCCACTCAGTGTGAATATTCATACACTGCAATGCAGAAATATGAATGTGTTTGATTATAGGGTGCTGCCCCAGACCCAGCTGGAGGTATTGCAGAATCTGTGGTATATGCACCACATTACCTTTCTAAAATAGAACACTCCTGAATGCAGAAATACATCTGCCCCCAGGGGCTTTGGGTCAGGAACTGTAGATCTGCACGTGTGGACTTCCTGCAACTCAGTTCCTGACCTATTTCACAAATGAGCTATACCACTTAGTCTAATTAAATAATTTTTAAAGAAGGGACATTTGGAAGAGACAATGCTAAACAAATTAACTTTTATACCATATCAGATCTTTTCCTATTATTAAGTGTTGGGGAGATGATGAATCTGGGCTGTTGATCTCTTTTCATTGGGAATATGTTTCCCATCATTTCTGCTTAAAGCCATCTTCAATCTATGTACAGCCAGTGAGAATTTCACACTCCCTCTACTGGATTTTCAGAATAAATCCCATGTTAAAGGCTGATTATATCATATTAGGATTTCATTTGACCCATAGTATTTCTAAACATATAACAATGCACTGGATTGCATTAGGTTTCCTTTGTTTACTGTTCCCTTGATGACCTGGCTTCATTGAAAATGCTACTATATACATATGAAAGAAACGCATTTTCATCCATTATTTTTAATGTCATAAATATTAAAAGAAACTTGTTTGAGCCCCTACAAAATGCAAAAGAAGAAGAATCAAAAACGCGATTTTCAGTTTTTAAGCACCAAAAGTTGTACACAGATAACATACAAAGGCATTTAACAGGGTCCGTTTAAGCTTGCAGCATTATTCACTCAGCCTTTGCCAAATGCTTTCCTTTTTGCGTGAGTTTGCCACCCACCTCCCAGCAATGCAGTTTATTGTTGAGTGTGATGGGGAACAGACCTGTTTGTGCTGTCACGATGGTCAATAAAACCGAGGTGGAGACTCTTCATTTTCAACCTAAAATAAATAACTAGATTTCATTTAAACCTTCCTGTGTGAAGCGCCACAATCTTTCCATCGTCTTCACTTTCGCTGCTTTTAATGCCCAACTACTTAGGAATCACAAGAGTGTTGGAGTGTTTAGTGACTCTGATCCCCCATCAGTAAACTGATCCGGTGATAAAATGGAAAGGGCCTTGTACTATTTGCATTTTTACTCAGTTTAGTCACAGATCACAAAATAAATTAGTAAATTGAGCAACAAGGCTTCCCATTTGCAAAACCCCAACGTTCGAAGTAATCATCTATGCTTAAATTCACAAATCCCTAAAAATGTAATAATTTCCCTGTCAACCAATGAAAATAACAGCGCTACAGCATCCATTTAGAATCCCCTCTATGCCAAAAGCCCTGGGCTGTGTTTGAATTTGGAATTAAAAAATATGTAAGAAATGAATCGGTTGTGTAGGTCAATTTTCCTGATACCCTTCCCTCTGTCAAATATTTAGGACACATGATGAAGATAGGGGAGAACCTGAGAGGAGGAATCTGATAACCCAGCAGATTAACTAGTAGTCAAGTACACTCATGTTGAAATGGCCACTGAAATAATGTCGTATGTATGTTCTCTAAAACAATGAGAGAATCCAGCTTAAATCCTTTGGCCAATGTGACAGCCAAAGCAAATTTGCTCCCCGTCACCCAAGACAAAAACTCCATTGCTTAGGCATAGCACACTCATACCAAATGCTTCAAAACTTCAACTCAAAATATTATTGCTCTCCGATAAAGGCTGGAGTGACTCTCAAGGGCACTAACTCACATTCTCAGTTCAGAGTAGAAAACTTGGTCAAGGACTCTGGGGCAAAAACTGTATCATTGAGAAATATGCAAGAGTTTTCCTGTCTACACAGTGCTCCAGGCAAGGTTTCATTTCACAGTGGCTTCCCCCGGAAAGGACAGAAAGAAGATGTCACCACCATTGAGGTTTTAACAGGCATACTGAGAAATTTAAGTTTGCAAATCCTGAAACCAGAGCCCCAGAACTTTGGTTCTTTCTAAAAGAGAGAGCTTTTGAGTAGAATCAAATCCAGACATCTGTGGTTAGAAAGCCCATGCCAAGCATTTGGACCACCTAAGCTGAGTTAATTATAATATACAGTAGCAACAAGTACAAAAGCCTGAGTTTGCCCCCTGGCTATACAATATCTTTATCAACATCACTGCAGAATGAAATGCACAACTTTGAGTCTTTTTAATAATGGTATCAAGTAACCAATTAAAGGTAATGAAAAAAGGAAGCTAAACAAAAGGGAAGAAAAGGGCACAAACCCAAACTCTCTGATTTTGGAATGTCCAAGCTCTTCTGTGTCAACCAAAATCACTGAGCCCTAGAAGCAAGTCAACAATGAACTTCATCAACAGAAATTCAAATATCAGGCCTAACTATTTTGTTTCTGTTGCGCTTACTTTCTACCAACCGTTGTGAATTTTCAAACATGCCAGGAGGAACAAGGGCAAAAGATCTAATGAATACAATACAAAGGCTGCCAGGAGCCCACATGCCTCTGAATAGCTCATGGCTTTATCAGTAACTACTTTGTTTTAAATAACCACAGGTTTAAAATATAATTTACTGTTGTTTTTTTTAAAGAGCCCTCAGTTAGAAATAAATAAATAACTCGTAGCAGCCGTGTAAGCCTAGGAATACTTTCTTGTCTGGTGAGATATTTTCTTTACATGTCATAAAAATAAAGATGAGTTTCCTTGAGTCTGAAAAACACTGTTTCTGAAAATGTAATATGACTCCACATTACCTCTACTAAAGGGTAGAAGAAAGAGAAGAGGAACAAAACAAAACAAAAAACTTCCTATCTGATTCATCATAACATATTCCTTCCTGATGCTAATCTCATTTCTTCCCTGTGATTCTCCTCAATAATAGTGGTCATCTAAGTGCTGTTAATCCTTTTAGCAAGCACTAATAATTATGCATTAGTACAAATAACATTAAAGCCTTTTTTCAAATAATTACATATATAATGGATGTGTCTTTTGAAAGTTGTTTACCACTAATTAACCAATGAATAATTGTTTTCTCTTCCTGAAACAGGGAAAGCTTATCTTGGAGTCACAGTTAAAAATGCTTTTTTTCCAGTTTTACAGATGTTGTTAGCAATTAAAACTGTTAAAACACTATTAAAAAGAAATTCTTGTATTAAAGAGCTTATACATTCCAGTTGTTGCAGTTTCTCAGCTACTGCATCTTTTAAAAATCATTTCCAGTTTGAAAGGGCACCGGTGGCCCAAACACAGCAGACCTCTTTCTAAATAGTTCAGAACCTTTAGTATCACAACACCGAGTTCTTGTTGCTGTATGACTAGCTTAATTGTGGGCTGTAATAAAGGTCATAATTAATATCCCAACACAGACACTAACAAACAATTTTAAATTGCCAGCATAATCAAATGATGCAAACATCTATGAGCTACAAAAGTTCATTGCCGCAACTGACAATTTCTTAATTGTATTCAGTCATTCATGGAAATTTTATTAACATCGAACTGATGTATCCTGCCCTTACTCTGTCACAACACCAGGGATCTAATTTCATTATTTTCCACAAGATTTGCTTGACTACTGCCATGATTCTAATATTGCTTTAGTCCAGATGTTTATGTTATTTAAATTAGGAAGAAAAGGCTTTTGGGTAAACACAATTAAAGAAGTTTTTTTTTCAGATTTAGTTTAACAAACTTCTTTTAATTAATGCATATAGCTGCGATGTTGAGGCTTTTTCACTGGTTTTATGTGCATTTCCTACTGTGTGCAACACACATTGAGTATACAGCTACAGCTAAATATAACCACCTTTTAATTTTTCACTTACATCTGAGTGCTCATTAAAGTGAAAAATATAAGCACACAACTGCATTTTTAACTTTAATCAATCTCATGTGTGTGCCTGTACATAACTTGCCTGCATACATACATACACATGCATATCGCAAATACACAGAAACACCTATATATAGGAAAAGACTCCAAAAAATTTGTCTGATACTTGGTCACCTACAGAATCCCTTTTTTGCAAAATAACCCCATAGTAGTAGTGTATTTAATACCCCCCTCCCAATATGCTCTAAATCTGAATGGTATTTTCAATGCATTGAGAAACATTTAACAAACAGCAACAACAAAAACTCTGCTACTGGTGCAATTTATTTGCATGGGACGAGCTTCTAGAATCATATGTCCATGTCATAGGAGATGAGTTCAAACAAATAAGATCTTTGTTCTCTTAGGCCAACATTTTCATTCTTTGGCTTCCCTATTTAAGTTATAATAACTCAAACTACTGAAAATGTTGTTTAATGCTAGAAAGCTGATAAATTTATATCACATTTGGAAAAGGCATTATAGGTTAAAATGCCAGTCAATGTATAGCTAATGAATATTGTTGTACATCAACTCTTAGAATAATATTATTTATAAACATCAGATAAATCATTAAATTGACTTCCAATGAGTGCCATCTCCTATTTAACAGAGTATGCAGATGTTATAGAGTGCATCCTGAAAGTCTCAGCCTCTTCAGTATTTTTTTGAAACAAAGAATTAGTCTTAAATTCAGGCATTCTGAAGAAACCACAGTGTTTTCATGCAAAAAGGAACTTCAGAGATACTTTGAAATCATCTGTGAGAATGCCAGTGACAAGAATTTCAAGCTTACCTTGTTTTAATATCTTATTTCAATTCTGATATCAGCACAATCAATTATACAACTTCAAGTGACTGATGAAACTCCCTCAAGTGTATCTGAGCAAAAACAATAAAATTTCCTCTAAGATCTAGTCTTGAAATGTCTCACTATTTCACAAGCACAGGGATATTTACAAACAACTTCAACGTCTGCTATCACTCTGAAATCATGCCTGCTTCCGTTTATCTGGAGGAGGTTAGAATTTTCTCAATCCATAAAATCCTTTCCCCACCAGGAGTTTGGAAGAAGCAAAATATCACTTTATTGATGGGTTTCTCTTACTACTGTTATTTCCCTGTGACTGCATTGATTAGGACTGGCTATTTCTTGGACGTCTCATATTACCTGGAAAATCCTCATAGTAAGAAACACACGTTGCATCAAATGTTTCTTTCATTCAAATAACTTCACAAGGAAATGGATCCTGGCCTCCTCCCCACCCCATGGAGAATTCAGGTGACAGTGCAAGTTTACACTTGCTTAGGGGTTGTTCTTGGGTTTATTTATTTATTTGTTTATTATACGATTATTATTATCCAGCAGGGAAGAATACTAGTCAAGCATCTGGCTATTCTCATTCCTACAAAATAATTCTAAAAAGAGAAAAGAAAAACTTGATTTCTCTAATTTTAAAAGGCTTCCATGAAAAAAAACAGAAACATAATATGAGGTTTTTGTGTGGTGCTTGTGTGTGTGTGCGTGCATGTGTGTATACGTGTACAAGAGAGAAAGACAGAGAGAAATCGAGGGAGAGGAATAGTTCATGACAAGCATAATTCATCTGGATTACTGAAAAAATTTGCCCAGAGTGGGTTCTATACCTTTAAATGTTAGTTTATTTCCCTCATGAGCTCTCTATTTTAGAGAGCTACGTTTGGCAAAGTTTCCAAGTATACCGTGTCAATTTTATAAAAACTAAAAATATTGTTGAAAAAATATTATCCCAAGAACATACGTAAAATTATAAATATTCAGCACATCAAGCTTTTGATATACTTTAGTGCACATGAACTGAGTAGCTGTCAAAATTACAACAGGCAACTCAAGTAATTATGCAGATTTATGCAAAACATTAACAAGAAGAATTAAATGCACAAATGAGGTGGCTACACTTGAATTGTTAAGATTATGAATAATTACCATGAATCTTTTTGCTCTTAATATAACTTGTTTTTGATAAACAAAGCCTTAATTATCAGAATACTTTTGAGAATTTTGGTGACCTTCATTAATCTTACAAAACAAGTCTCTTGTGTTCTGCATTGTAAAAGGCACATGCTCAGAATAAGTACAGGAAACCTTGGGAAAAGCATATGTTAATGGCTACTCCAAACTGGTGATGGGCACCTCTGGTTTCAGGTATACAGTGTGCTGCACACAGAACCAAAATAACATTGAGCACTAGAAGGTACTTTCAGCTGGAAAAAAAAAAAAAAAAGCCTTCAACCAAACTGTGAAGGGAGACAGGAGGAATAAGAGAAACTCTGAAAAAGTATTTCACTTCTGTAAAATATCTGGTTAATTTCGAAACAGAAGGAAAATAGCAACGTATTAATAATTCTTCCTTTCTAAGATGCAATGAGTTCAATAAATCATTTCTAAAATAACAGAGTACTGAAAACATTCAGTCATAACTTTCACATGTATCTTTCAGCCACCAGTATTCCTTAGGTGAATGCCTCTCCCAAAGACTATGGAAATTGCACCCGCCACCTTGATTACTAGACACAATTTTCTGAATGTGTTCCTCACTCAGCTCCACTGGTAATTTTTACCCTGCCCTCCTTCTCTCAGATAAGCAGTGGGACCTCTTCATGTCCCCTCAGTTAATTTCAGAATTAATTTGCAACGCTGTCATCAACACTGTAACAATTCACTGATCAACAGTTGCAATTCTTCATAACACTGTCAAACTCCCAGCTGCCACCGTGGCAAGCTGCGTTGCCCCGGCTCCAGACACATTGCTTTGGGACTGGTGGTAGAAAAGGACTTTGGAAGCATTAAGGCTTTAAAGCTACCCACAATATCTCTTCCCTGGAGAGCAAGCTGTCAGATCAACGGTGTTTTTATCATTTAAAAAAAAAAAAAAAAAAAAGGCCCACTCTCCAAGAGACTTGAATTTGTTTGGGTAAATGTCAAATAGCTTTGATGCATAAAAATTAACTTAAAGAGGTCACACCATGACAGGGTACAAGCTTGCACTTTAAGAACACTTGTATCTTTATATATCATTACATGACAAAATAGACCAGGCCAGGAAGGTCTAAATATCCCAGGGACAGTACAGATTGTGCAATGACTCAGAGGAACAGACAGTAAATACTGCTAAATTATGCCCAGACGAGTTAATAATTCTCAAGCATATTTCTGAAAACCATCCTGGCTAAAACACATTACCAGCACATTGCCAAGTCCCTGCCTGCTGTCCCAGAAACTTTTAAGATTTAAAGAGAGGAACTTATTTTAAAAGATATTTTCCCCCTAGGATTGTGTCCAAGTCAACAGAAAAGTAGCCGCCTGGGACAATCTGCTCTCATGTCTGTCCCTCATCTGCTCACATGTGTGACCGAGCTATTGGTGTCCCACTGGTGGCTTCACACTGCAGAAACGCAGAGGGGTTGACCAGCAAAAGAAAGGGAAGGAAGCCCCTTTTCAAACTCAGAACAAAGAGACTTTGGTTTTCAAAAGTGGGAGAAATGTATCTAAAAATTTGGCCTAGATCAATCAAGTAATAACAAGATTGTTTCTTCATTTGAAAAGCCAAAAAAGGAAAAGCTGGATTTGCCATCTATGGTAAGAAAGATTTTTCTTTCTGTTCACCCATAACTCATTAGCAGTATTTCTCATTAGTTCTCACTACTTGTAGCAGACAGTATTTGGTGATACCCTTTCCCTTCCTGATACCTCCACCCCCATCTCACACACACGCACACGCACACGCACAGGACTTTCTGATTTGGGCTAGGTGCTTACCAGTCTCAACGAGGTGAAAATACAGGCAGAACTCAGTAGTATCATGACCACTATTTCTATTCATTACCTATGATGGGTAATGAATGTCTCTTCCTCAAATGGTGCTGAATGACACAGAATCAGTATAGCACATATATCTAGACTCCTACTTGGGAAATCCACACACGTACTCAAATGGCTATTCCTCTGGATACTTTAGACCAAAATCTCATCTTAGTTCTCTTTTCCATCTGTGATACAAAAATATACAACCTGCTATCCAGTGGAATGCCATATTTTTTTTGTTTGTTTTCAACATTATAACTCAATAGCCAAAGATAGGGCAATTTCCTGAACTTTACGGTACATAACTCCAACAGTCTGGAGAAAAACTCTTAACTGTAGCACCTCAAAATTTCCATTTTCTTAAAGAGAGAAACATAAAGGGACATAGAAAAACCTGCCATTGATGGGCTACAGCCACTGAAAAAGGGGACCAGGAAATTGTCAGATATCCCACATGTACAAGTAGCTCACAAACTACACTATCCCTCTTAGTTTATGGATTTTTCCTTCTCTTTTGTTGGTGACACTCTGCCTAGACGTATCCTGAAGAAAAAGTCAGCCCAAAGAGTGAGGGATTTTTCAGTTTCCTATTACCATGTGAAATTTCAACTGGACTCTGTTAAAAAATGAATACACAGTAGATACCCAAGATAAGTCACTAGAAATGATATCTGATCACAGTGCCTGAACGTGAAGGGATGTTTCCAAGAACAATCCACTCATCCATTCAACTCAAAAATTATGCATTGAGTACCTGCTTCACAATTACATGTCACTCTCAGAACTCCACATTTACATGGTACGTTGATTGCTGCTGTTTGATGGTATTCCCGGCCTATCACGAAGATATCTGGCAAGAGACATGCAGGGCCATTTGGTCTTGACCTCAGATTCACAAAGGGCTTCAAATTTAGACCAACAAACAGAGAAAAACACTGGCAGTACTGAAAGATGATGTTCATCTACAACCTTAAGCCACTGTCTCATTATTGGGACAACAAAGATAGTGTTCATCATATTCTTTATTCCTTCCAGAAACTCAGAAAATTCACTTCTCAGCTTGCTTGCAATGAAGCAAGCCACATGACTAGATCTAAAGGAAGACAAGTGAACTAAAGTTTTGTGTGTCACTTCTGGGCTCTCCAGCATCGCTCTGTCCCTGCCTCGTGGAAGGAGGCTGCGTGTCCCTGACAGTGCAGTAATGGCAAAGTGAAGCATTAGCCCCCTTAGGCTGCTGAATCACTGGGTATCCCTAGAGAATCTAAATCTGTGGTGGACTTTGTATAAGAAAACAACAACAACAACACTTTGATTGTATTAAACCACTGAAAATTTGAGGGCTGTTTGTTGCTGCAGCACACCTTAGCTGTTCCTAATACACCGACCTGAGTACTTAGTGTTTTAAATAAATTGTGATTTGCACACTAACATAGCATTGTGGGGTTATTAAGGGTGTTTGGTGGGTGTGTGCTGGAAGCGGGTGTGTGCTGGCTGAAAGGTTAACAGTTACTTATAAACAATTAAAATGTTACATTTGAACATTTGAAAAATTTGAAAAGTTACAATTTGGGGGCACAGTTTTGGTATGTCTTTTGTTTGGATAATTTCTTCTCAGCATAAGAATCTTGAGTTTTCCTCCATCCCTGAAAAGTTATGCTTTTGACTGAATGACCTGCAAACATAAGAAAAAGATGCACTAGGAAAACAATGGCTAAGTCAGTGCTGGCTGTCACAGATCGCAGTGCCTAGCCTCAGCTATGAATAAAGCTTGTCAGTCTCTTTGGCTTCACATTCGTAACTCATATGCTGGGGACAAGAGTTGCGTATCTGTCCTGTTAGAACCACTGTGGTCAAAGATTCAAAGAACGTACGGAAAATAATATTCCTAAGCAGGTTCCAACTCTTCAGGTACAGAACAAAAGAGAATGGCTGTCGATTCCATGAACCAGACTATAAAAATATGTTGTAATCCACTAGGTCAGTTTTTAGCGCTTAAGCCAGAGTAGAAATCCAGCACAGATTTCACAGGACACCTTTTGAACCCAGAAGTAAACCAGGTAAACTTTACGGTAGGATGATGTGCCAGAGAGGATGAGCTGCCCACTTAATATCCACTCTCCCCTCCTTTTACTGTAATAATCTTGCATCTATTGCATCTAATCAAAGTGTTGTTGTTGTTGTTTTCTTATACAAAGTCCACCACAGATCTAGATTCTCCAGGGATACCCAGTGATTCAGCAGCCTAGGGGGGCTAATGCTTCACTTTGCCATTACTGCACTGTCAGGGACACGCAGCCTCCTTCCACGAGGCAGGGACAGAGCGATGCTGGAAAGCCCAGAAGTGACACACAAAACTTTAGTTCACTTGTCTTCCTTTAGATCTAGTCATGTGGCTTGCTTCATTGCAAGCAAGCCGAGAAGTGAATAGTAGATTCTATACAGTAGATTGCATCTACTGTAATAATCTTGCATCTATGAGCTTAGCTAAAAGATTCTATTTCCTAGGCCCCTTTGCATCTAGATGTGATTATGTGAATGATAAGTTACCGAAGAAGGCTCTTAAATGAGTCGACCCACAGCTAGGAGACCCTTCTTTTCTTCTCCCTTTCTTCCTGCCTGCCTGGCTATGACAGCTGGAGATTCAGTTGCCATCATTCTTCTGACTGGTGCTAAAGACGATGGAACATAAACATAAAAGGAACTCAGGCTCCTGCTACCCCTGGGAAGTCTGTATGCCCACCCCGATCTGCCCTCCTACAAGCTTCCTTCACAGGAGAGGAAAACCTCTAACTTATTAGGCCACAGACGTTCCTATCCCCATTGCTATCAACACAATGCAATTCCTAACTGATAGAGCAGTGGCGCAGGGCAGACCCAAGGGACAGGGCTGCGAGAGTTTGCAGCTGAGATAAACGCCTAAGGCTGTCAAGTTCCCAGGAGCCTCTTCCAGAGGAGTTTCTCACCAAATATCTTCTCTGAGCGTGGGCTTGAAACTTCAGGAGACAATATGACATTTGTGGTTAAGAGTATGGCCTATGGAGTGTGACCATCCCTGGGTTGAATCTCAGCTTTGCTACAGCTATCTATGGTCTTGGCAAGTCATAGAACAACTCTGAGCTGCAGTTTCCTCATGTAAAAATTGAGGATAATAAGAGATCTTCTTTTATCCATTTGCTCTAAGAAGTAATGAAATAATATGAGAAATGGGATGAGTACATTGCCTGGCACACAATGAGTCTCAAAGGACTCTCAATTAACTCCTTCCTCTCGATAGAATTCCAATTACTCAATTAGCCTCTTAGGTTTATTTTCGGTTCCTTCAGTGTCATGGATGTGTGGGGTGTTATAACCCAATGTCAAGCTCAACATACATGTCTTAGAGGCATTTGACGTCCATCTGGGCTCCTTGCCCACCTGGACCAGGAACAAGGTCCAGGCCCAGGTTAGGCCTTCATATTAAGGTTAACTATAAGGTCTAGTGACTGAAATGGAAAGAGATATGCTTATCTTGGTTAAAAAGAGTAAATTTTTACTTGAGAATTCAGATTCTGAATGTTCACAGCATGGATTACTCAAGAATCAAAAATAACTATCCTTATCTCCATCATTAAAGAAATAGAAATATTACATAGAAACATAAATATATAAGAATATAAATATCACTATAAGAAAGCTTCTATGTTTCTAAATGGCATTCTATAGGATTTAGTAAAAGTAAGTACAATGCAACTTTTCTAAAAATTTGAAATTACATCAAAACAAAAAGTTACAAGGAGGAAAAAAGCAAGTAAAAGGCTCAGCCCTCCTCATCTCCTACACATGATTCATTCAAGAACTATCTCAACTCTTGCTTCCGTGACAAAGCTATCAATCCAAAGCTCTCTCTGTATTTCTGGATTCTCACAGTCCTGGGTCATGCTACCCTAACATTGCACATGGTCAGTGTACAATAAATACATTTTGAAAGAGTGGACATGTAAATGCAATGGCCATCTAACTAGCCTTCCCACTTCCTATCTATCCTTTACTCCACCTCTAGGATGATCACATTGCCCTCCAATTTAAACTCTATCAGGATTTCTTCTTTGTCCATTGCAGTGGACTTCATTTTTTTTTTAACACTCCAGAACAATTCTTTCAAGAAAAGCTGACTCAAAAGTTCAGTAGATAAAGCAAATAAAGGAGGAGCTGTCCCTGTGGAGGTGGGGGTGAGAAGCCCAGAGCACTGCAGACCAGCTCTTCTGTGTTCCACAGTCCCCATCCCACTGTCCCTAAGAGGTTCCAGAGAGCACAATCTGCCCACCATTGGTTTAAACATTCATTTTTAAATCCCTGATTTTCATCACTCACCTCCACCCCTAGCCCCAAAATATGCAAAGCAAACACTCAGCCATGTAGAATTACCCACAGTTTTCTTTGCTTATACACTTTGCTTGTTTTGTTCCCTTTATGAAGAGCTCTGTTCTCCCTCTTGCTGCTTGGTAAAAGCCAATCCATGAGTGAAACCCTTGCCCTTCTGTGAAATGTTCTCGGAGGGGTGTAAGTCACATGGGTCTCCTTTTCCTTTGGATTCTCATAGTGCCTGGTGTGTACATATTTCTTAGCTTTCTCTGTACCATCTTATAATCATATGCATTCCCCACTCCCATCACTCCCACTGGACACTGTTTCTCAAGGACAAGCCCTGTATCTTATCAATCTTTGTGTTCCAGGTGCCTATTGAAGAATCTGGAATATAGTAGATGCTCAATAAGTCACTGCTAAATGAATGGCTAAACAAAGTGATACATTATCACACTGATTATTTCATATTATTTGTTATTTGTTTTGTTACTCTACTTTTTCTTCATAGGCATATAATAAATCATTTGAAGACAGGGACCAAGTCTTATATTTCTTAGTTTTACTTTAACAAAATACTAAGCTGGCTTAGTAATAAAATATTTTCTAATTGAAATATTTTCTAATAAAATAAAATATTTTATTTTATTATTAATAAAATATTTTCTAATTGAAATAAATTACATTTAAAAGAGTTGGCATGGTATCAACAAATACATGTAGGGCATGCAGCACATGGTAAGTTGTACTAACATCAAACAAACATGCAATGGAAATAAAACATTTTCTTTCTACCCCAGAGACAAGACAAATATAATTTTGGTAGCAAGAAATCAATTTTGAAAATAAATGTGGCATTTAAATGTCAGAAAAATTTAAAAACTTAAGAGTTTGGGAACATTAGATGCTTTTAGAGCTGGGGACTTCCCTGGCAAGCCAGTGGTTAAGACTTCACCTTCCAATGCAGGGGGTGCAGGTTCAACCCCTGGTAGGGGAGCTGAGATCCCACAGGCCTCGTGGCCAAAAAGAACCAAAACATAAAACAGAAGCATTATTGTAACAAATTCAACATAGACTTTAAAACTGGTCCACATCAAAAAATAAAAATAAAATAAAATAAAATAAAGTGACCATGCTATTTCAGAGTTCAAGAAGCCAAAAATAAGACAGAACTAAGCATAGTCATATTGGTACCATAGACTTTAGAAAAGGTGATTTCAAAGTGTTACATGGAAAAATAAGCAAGATCTCAGGCCAGAGACTCACAAAAGCAAAAGCTCCTCAAGGCAATGGGGATAATTTCATAAAGGAAATTCTGACAGTATGGATGGGAAAGGTGTCTAAACAGGTCATGTGGCAGCTCAGGGAGCAATCTGACAAGTGTAGATTCTGTATTAAGGGAGGGTAAATCACCACTGGTGAAGAGAGTGCCTTCCATGGAGGAACAGTATCATTTGAATAGAAAGCCTAAAGAGTGTGGAGACTTGTGAGAAACCCTAATAACAACAGAAAGTCTTTTAAAGCTATATCTAGAGCGAGAGGAAGATGAAAATTGTTAGACGCTTACTTGGGACAGAAGGTGTAAAACAATTGATGACAGAGAAGTAGTAAAGCCATTCAACTCTTTTTTGCTTTCTATGTCAAAGAGAATAAGTTTTTTTTAATATAAAAGGGTAAACACACTGAAGTGGACATGTGACGTTCAGGGTAGGTGGAAAACTGGGTGACAGAAGAGTTCGTAGCAACCTGAGGTTGTCAATAACTTTCTGGCTCATTGGAGTAACCTTGCTCAGGACACAGAGAGAACTCACAATTCATATCTTGGCCACCCCTTAGGAAAGTGCTGATGGATCTGAAGAGGGACAATATCTTCAACATGCAGGAAGTTCTACAGTAATGGACCATAACAGAACTCTTCCCTTTGCTTTGCCTAGCATCTATGATTTGACTCAACATGTAGATACTACGTTTATTGACTACCTGGAAGCTTCAAAGCTGAGAAAACTAACTAATACATCAGAGACAGCAATGGAGGTCTAGGAAATATCCCAGCATATTGTAATTAAGGATTGAATCAAGTAAGATTCAACTTAATAGGGAGTGAAATCTTCCACTGGATAAAAAGAGAATTATTACAAAAAGTAAAAGATTTGGAAAATGTGGCCTAGAAGTGGTGGCTTGACTGAAAAGCATTTAAGAGTCCTAGATAGCTGTAAGCTCCATGTGCATCAAAAATCATGATTTAGCTGCCAAAAGTGTTAATTCAATCTTAAGCAGCATGAATAGCAGCAAAATTCCAATAATAAAGATAATGGTCCCACTCCACTATTAAACGTATGACCTACAATATTTTGCTCATTTCTGAGAGCTATATTTAGGATGATACATCACTCAATGAAATACATTCAAAAAAGAGCTATCAAGTAGTGTGGAAACTCAAAAATCATATGCTCTGTGTAATGACTGAAGGAACTGACGGCCCTTTATCTGCAGAAGGGACACTTAGAGAGGGAGATTAACACACTGTCTTCAAGCATTCGCAAAGCTCTCAGATTAAACTTGTATTGAACATTTCCTATGTAGATCTAGGTTCCATAAGTAAACTTTAGAGGGAAGCCATCTTTGACCTGGCAGAGCAGTTCCCAAACTTGTTGATTTCAGAACCCCTTGACACTCAAAAAATGTTGAGGACTCCTATGAGCTTTTATGTGGGCTCTATTTATTGATAATTATATTTAAAATTAAAAATGAGAAATTGAAAAAAATGTATTAATTCATTTTTTAAATTAATAAACCAATTACATGTAAACATAAACAGTATTTTGAATGAAAAATGACTGTTTTCTAAGACAAAAATAACTTAATAGGAAAAGTGGCATTGTTTTTCATCTTTTCCAAATCTTTTTAATGTCTGGTTCAATAGAAGACAGTCAGGTTTCCTATCTGCTTCTGCATTCAGTCTATTATGATGTCACGTGTCACTAAAAAATTCCACTGTGGGAGGATGAGAATTAAAAACACAAATAATGTCTCTGTATTATTATGAAAACAGTTTTCGATCCTGAGGGCCAAAAGGCTTTTTGGAACTCCCAGAATCCCCAGATGACACTTGGAGAACTGCTGGCCCAGTACAAGGAGAAATTATTAATAATTAGAATTATAAAAAACTGAGGTGGATTACCTCATGAAACAACAAGTTCTAAGTTTCTGGAACTACTGAAGGAAAGGCTAAGTTACCATTCATCAAGAATGTCACATTTGAGGAAGAAGTGTAGGCTAAACCATCGTCCCTTCCAAATCAGTGTCATAATTCTATCGCAGTGCTAGGAAACACTTTTACACAGAAATCTGTTTCTAAAGGAAGCATCATTTAAAAAATACCCCTGCCTATTAGGCAGGTATATGTATAGCCTTAGAGTTGCGGGGAATAGAGAGATCTGGGGTTCCATCTCTCACTCACGGCAGAATTCCCTACGTGACATTTCTGAGAGAATCACAGTCATCTAACATCAGAGGCTTTAACTCTTTGGTGATAAATGTTTATTTCAGGAAACTCACCTACTTTCATTCTCTGAATATTATAAGTTCTTTAGTTTCCCTGGAAATCTCCGTCTTCTACCATTTAGAAGGGCTGCCCACTAGAACAATCTAGAATAATATTTCTCCCTTTTCTACATGACAGGCCTTCAGATATTTAGAGACAGTGATTAAAATCACAGATTAGATGCTTTTTTTAATAAACAGATTACTTTGTGAGATAAATATGATTTTGTTGATATTTAAACTGTAATCTGATAACAGTGAGCGAAAAGCTATTCCCAAAAAAGCATTTTTAATGAAAAAATGACACATGCCCAGGAAGATATTGAAAATTTCTCTCTACAAAAGTTTTTTTTTTTTTTTTTAATAGTTCCTTTAAAATACTATGCTGTGTTTCAAAGGAACTCTATAAATCACTCAGGTCTCCCTTTACATGAACGATTAATTTACTAGCCTGAAGTTGACTTGTAGAAGGTATTTTTTTAAGCTATGTCAAAATGGAGTTTTCAGGCTGATTTATAGCAGATTAATCAAGATAGAATACAAAGCGATTTTGTGTTTTGTGAAGTTACATTATATGAAATCTGATTCAAGTTGCTGAACTGACTATTAATGAAAGAAATATGTATTATATATCATAACCTGGAGTCAAAATTTGTTTATGTTTGAGCTGACCCATCAGTCACAAATGAACTTCTCCACCCTCTTCCCACCCTAATAACAATAGAACATACTGATCAACAGCAGCATAGGTGCTCAGAAAATATGCATTCTAGCAGAGCTATGCTAATCAGCATTCGCTTTCACGGATAGTCAATCCACACACAAAACCTAGGGCTCTGAAAAATAATGTGTGTGTGTGTATATATATATATATATATATATATATATATATATATATATATAATGTATAACTGAATCACATTGCTGTACAGCAGAAATTAACACAACATTGTAAATCAACTATACTTCAATAAAATAAATTTTAAAAAACCAAGCAAAACCTAGGGTTCTGCACCCACTCTCAAAAATGCGTGAAGAAGGGGAGAGTGATTAGTCCCTGTGGTTGCCGGGACCACATCTCAATTACTAGCTACTCTCTAGTATGCAAATGTCCATCCTCTTGTTTTGTCTAACAAATTTCTCATGTTTTTCTTGGTCTAGGTATAGAAACTAAATTTAGGGTCCCACTTGTGGGCCTTTTAATAACAACATAGAACAAACCTAGTCTTTCAAGATAGGAAATATCTACTATTTTCCAAACTTGAAGAGGTGCTCGTGTTATCTGAAGTTCTGAATCTGAAGATGTACATATCAGGAAGGAGATTGATCCCCCTCCCTTTTTTTTTCTGTCAGCACAAAGGACAGAGTGAAATAACTACAGTTTGTTACTTTGTCTAAACTTAGAACACTCTCCACTTGAGAACTAAGTGAATTCATCTCTTCCAATCATTGCTGTAAATATCATCTACTTTCCTGCCCATAAACCACTAACATCCTTTTGTTTTCTGTAAGGTAGGTCCTTAATGCTCCCATTGTCAACTTTTCCACTTACCATAAAAGCCTCTCCCGACTTCCTTTTTTTTTTTTTTACTCAGGTAAAATTTACATACGGTTAACTGCACAGATCTTAAGAGTACAATTTGATTTGTTTTGATAAATGTACACATCCGCATAACCACTACTCCAACTGAAATACAGATCATTTCCATCACCCAGGAATGTTCTTTCATGTCTCCTTTCAATCAGTCATGCCCCTATAGTTTTGTCTGTTCTTCAGCTTCATGTAACAGAACATATGTTATCATGTAAGGCTCCTTTCACTCAACACAATGTTTTTGAGTTTCATCTATGTTGTTGAATCCATGACTTTATATTGCTGGTTAGTATTTCACTGGATGAATATATCACAATTACCTATTCTCCTATTTGTGGGCATTTGGACTGCTTCAGTTTGGGGCTATTGTGAATAAAGTGGCTATAAACTTTCCTATACAAGTCTTATCTTGTAGATGTAACTTTCCATTTCTCTTGGGTAAAATATCTAGGAGTAGTTTTGCTGGTTCATAGGGCAGGTCTAAGTTTACCTTCACAAGAAACTCCAGTTTGGAGGAGTTGTTTCAGTTGCTCCACATTTGATTCGGTGTTAGGATCCATCCTCCTTTTTTTTGTTTGTTTTGTTTTGTTTCAGTTAAATCAAGTTTCTTACATTAAGTCACTCTTACATTTTTTAATCATCAGTGCTCATCTAAAAAAAAAAGCTTTGACATTCCTACCAGTTTTCCAAAGTGTGTTTTAAAGTTTCCACCAGAAATACATGAGTCTTACCTACAAATAGTAGTATCAACCCTTTCCAAACACCCAACCCAACACACGTGCTTTTTTAAAGGCTAGTTTTCAATTAGATCAAGTTTCTCGCAGTATGTCGCTTAAAATGTTTAATCAGCTTTTATTACCTAAAGGAATGTCAAACAAAATAATCCCAAAGGGGAATAAATTATGATTCATGCTATGGATAGAATTTTAAAACTGGGTCTTTGATATAATCTTCCCAAAGCCTAAATTTTAAGGAACAGCAACCTGAAATACAAAAGTTTAAAGAACTTTCCAAAGGAGATGCACATAATAGAGGCAGAATGAAAATCTTCCCCTCATCCTGTCTGACAACCTTACGACAATTCAACATTGACCTTCATTTTTGGTTCAGGTAAAGGCTGACATTCTACTTTAAGGGGCAATTTAAGTCCAAATTATCTTTGTATGGCTTTCCTCTCTGAAAGCTAATACCAAATGCTTATTATAACTCTTCACTTTCACGCTATTAACAATATCTTGTATTTATTTAATAGGATTTTCAGAAAATATTATCATGTTTTCTGAGATAGTAGTATAGTATATCCTTGGTCAACCTTATAAGTCGGGAAGGATCATTTCCCCATATTTTTAAAAAGGGCAAATAAAATATAAAGAATTAAGTAATGTCCAAGATCAATGGGGCAAAACTCAGGATTCCTAACTCAGAAGCTTACCACCAAAGCAGACCATTCTTTTTGCACAGGATTCACTAAATGTTACACGTTCACTATTTTTTATGTGTATTGCTGTGTTGGGTTTTTGAAAATGTAAAATTGACCCAACTTTTTACCATGGCACATTTATTCCTGGAGAGCTTTCACATGGAATGGTTATTAGTGTGAAGGAGACATGGCACAAATTGCTTTTTAATCACATTGCCCTGTATGCCCAGGCAGGCAGAGCATGGCTGCCCTGAGCGCTCCCCTCTCTGGATGAACTCACCTCGGGCTTTTGTGTGTGCTTTTTTTTTTCTGTGGTGGTGTTAACCAAGCAGGCAAAAGGATGGATTTTTCATAGATTCGTGTCAAAATCAATCTCTTTAAAAAGTTGGAAAATCAGTTTTTCAAATCGCTTGTAACATAAAGAACACTCGATTTGCTATAGATCAAAAAGTTTAATACATTTCAGATGTATTGGGTCTACAGAAAAATGGAAGAAATAAGGAAAGTTAACATTTTCTAACAGTAAATACTGAAGAGCCTTTTGGAGTGAGTAGGCAGGATTTATTTTTATGTTATACAACACTGGGTGGTTTGAAAACCCAGTTTATTGCATTATATCATTTTTCTAATACTGTCTTTTCACATGCATTTTCCTCTAACATCAAACATTTTTTAATACCACTATTTGGGACAGTTTTTATAAACAATTACGTTTACCTTGGAAAAACATCAATGTCTTTTATCTCAGGTATTCGAGCCACTTTGTAAAACTTCTATCAACAGAAGCTAAAAATCTATCGTTTGGTTTAGTTAATATTTGAGCTTGCAGGAGTAAAATCATCAGCCGACAGCAGCTGTGCGCTGTGTGTTAAAACTAGAGCAGGCATCAGTCTATCAGATATGCAAATATTTATATCTTCATTGGCTAAGTAAACTGTTCCACTCTGCAGAAATGATAGATTTGTTTTGGAATACTATAAGTGACTCGCTTTCCTAACAGTGCCATTTCTTTTACTGAAATTCACCCTTCTACTTTTAATTCACCTAAAATTTCCAACACAAATACTAGCAGAAATCCTTATATACCTCTGGAAAAAGAAGTCAGATCAGTAGATATCAAAGAATTGGCTAGAGCAGATACAGAAAAAAAAAAATATTGCAATTTTGACCTGCAGTTTTCAAATATGCAAAAGAAGGAAATCTTAGAAAAACACAATATTCATTTAAAAACTTTTAAAAAAGCAAATATATTAGGGTGTGAGTGTTAATGAATAAGGATTCAAATCTTTGCTTTTAGAAATGTGCCATACTAAATTTAAATAGTCACTTTGTTTGGAAAATCAGGGCTTCTTTTTCTAATTTCATGTAATTACAAATAAGCTCGTGGTAAATATGCAAATACATATATCTTTGTGTGCACGTCTGATTTTGTTTCTTTAGGATGGAGTCCCAAAAGTGTAATTGTGAATCAAATGATATCAATAGTTTAAAAAATCTTGATGCTCGTCGATAGTTGTTCAATCTCTATGAACCCCAATTTCTTATATTGCAAAATGGGATAAATAAGACATACCCGGCAAGATCATTAGGAGGACTAGAGACAAAAGATCTCAAAAATGACTATGAACTGTAATGATTTTCTATTTTTTCCGAAAGTATGGATTTATTCCTAACAAAATTAATCATCAATTTCCTAGATGAATTTCATTTCTTCATTTTTACATATGATCATTATCATCCTCTCAAAGATAAAAATCATCTATGATTTTGACACTGTGCTAAGGGTGGAAATATTTATAACCACCAATAGTGTCAGGATCTTTACACATATTTTCTCCTGTATCTACACCTGTAATGGATCTTATAACTTTGTGAAGGCTGGTATTAATATCACAGCTTACAGACAAAGAAATCAGACTTCAAAGAGGTGGAGTGGGCCTCCCTGGTGGCGCAGTGGTTGAGAGTCCGCCTGCCGATGCAGGGGATACCGGTTCGTGCCCCGGTCTGGGAGGATCCCGCGTGCCGCGGAGCGGCTGGGCCCGTGGGCCATGGCCGCTGAGCTTGCGCGTCCGGCAACGGGAGAGGCCACGACAGTGAGGGGCCCACATATCGCAAAAAAAAAAAAAAAAAAAAAAAAAAAAAGAGGTGGAGTATCCACCCGAGGTCTCCCAGCTATAAGGCAGCTCTGCCCCATTCCAAGCCTGTGTTTCTCCCTGGGCTATGACGTTAGTCACACACTGTGTAATGGGAAGGAAAGATTGTTCGAATAGGTCATAATAAAAGGCTTCATCATGAAGATGACATTTGAATTATGTCAAGCCAAGAAGAAGAAGAAAATTCAAAGAACAAACAGCAAGAACCAAAACCTTATGGTGGAAAATTATGTTGGTTCACTGAACAGCTGCCTTGTGCCAGCCACTGTCCCAGAAGACAGGAAAATGTACTTAAAAAGTCACTATTAGCAGGAGGTTCATAAGCAGGTAAGACAGACAAGGAGGCAAAATTACTGAACTGATATGATAAC
The DNA here is from genome assembly GCF_000442215.2 of Lipotes vexillifer. Taxonomy (NCBI): domain Eukaryota; kingdom Metazoa; phylum Chordata; class Mammalia; order Artiodactyla; family Lipotidae; genus Lipotes; species Lipotes vexillifer. The sequence goes on from NW_006769660.1 coordinate 920,776, forward strand.
TCTTGTGTTAGAGCCATGCCCAGGATGGCGTAAGGCTCGGAGGACAGATACCTAACCCAGTTCAAGAGAAAATAGGCCACCTAGGTTGAGCCTGGAAGAATAAGAAAACTATAAGCCAAACCGAGAAGGATGCAAGTGAGAGCATTCCATGCAGAGGAAGCAGCATATGCAAAGTTATGAAGGCTAAAGAGACCATGACCCATCGTGCAAGGTGCTGGAGGTTTGGAATTCTTGGAGCATAGATGGAGAGAGCATGAAATGATGTTGGTGTGCTGGCAGAGCCAGATCACAATGGTTCTTTTGTGCTACGGTAGGGGCTTGAACTTCATACTGAAAATGATTTGTTCTACATATATTATTGAACCCTTTTGTTATGATTCCTACTACAGCAATGGTGACAATAATGGCAACTAAGTCCTAACATTTATGCTTCATATGAATAACCTAATTTAATCCTAAAAACATTATGAGCTGAATACCATTGTTTTTATGTGTCAATCGTTGTATTAGTCCCTTTGTATAGAAAAGTTAACAAAAATGTCATGAATTTAAATAGAGAAGAGCACATACAGATTTGCATTTTCAATGGTCATTTTAGCAGGGATTTGGAGGATGGCATTGAAAAGTCTATTTGGTAAGATGAAACTGGTTATGGGGACTTCCCTGGTGGCACAGTGGTTAAGAATCCGCCTGCCAATGCAGGGGACACGGGTTCAAGCCCTGTTCTGGGAAGATCCCACATGCCGCGGAGCAGCTAAGTGCGTGCGCCACAACTACTGAGCCTGAGCTCCAGAGCCCGCGAGCCACAACTACTAAGCCCACATGCCACAACTACTGAAGCCCGCGCAGCCCGTGCTCCGCAACTAGAGAAGCCACCAGGAGAAGCCCGCGTACCACAACGAAGAGTAGCCACCTGCTCACGGCAACTAGAGAAAGCCCACGCACAGCAACGAAGACCCAATGCAGCCGTAAATAAATAAATAAATAAAGTAAATACATTTATTTAAAAAAGGAAACTGGTTATGAAATATCTACCATATCCAGGCAAGACATAATGAAGGCTGGTTTTAAGGAGGAAGTGGTAGGTCTTGAGAAGAGGAAATAGATTTGAGAGCTATTTAAAAGCAGGCCATGGTTACAAATTAGATATGGAGGATCACATAATGGGAGGAACCTGGAACATCAAGCAGGTTCTGGCTTTAGCTTCTGGGTAGAGGTAATCCTATTCTCCGAAGTAGACAAATTTTATGCAGGAAGGTAATATCTTTACACTAGAAATGCAGGTTTCGGAGTCACAGTTTAGAGGCAGCATGTCCACAGTCATGTGCATGTATGAAGTCATGAATGTAGGAAGAGCAAGAAGACAGATGACAACAAACTCTGTTGTTTAGGGAGCCGTTTATCAATTATTGGGAGTGCTGGTATGTGTACGGCTAGAGCTCTAAAGCTGAAGGGCAACCATGCACATTTGAAGTTGTACACATATACGTGAAAGTTGAACCTGTAAGTGGAAATGAACTTTCTAAAAGAAAGATTATGAATAGAGAGGTGGGTTGAAGATGGAATTAAGGAAAGTATCTACATACGCTGTACGAATAGATGAAGACCATTTTAATGAAGAAATAATAAAGAGTCTTCCAAATATGAGAAAAGATAAAAAGAACAGAACATGGCTTTCTGTTGATCTAATTATACTCTCAGACTTAGTTGCCCTTCGGGTCACATCACCCAAAAGCAAGAGAGTCAACAATAGCCAAGTGCCATAACCTTGACCTTGGAAAAGATTAAAGATAATTGATGGGTGTGAAGAATCAGACTCCTGGTCTTCTAACCAAAAATCACTAACCAACTATACACTGACTCCCTTTCTAGACTCACCTCAAATCTCTAGTCTAAATACTCATTTCTTTTGATTCCTTTTGATATGCAAAGCAACTAGTTAAAAGATTTTAATTGACATTTTCAAGAACAAGTCATTGAATCTCACTTGACGTTTTCAAATTGAACTGATATGTTAAAAATTAATCCTGTGGAAACCAGAAAAGCAGTTTTACATGTGACAGGGAGAAAAGACAGTCTCAGCTTTACTTAGACTGATGAAAAAAAAAAAACTTTTTCTATCATAAGTTTCTCCTTTTTTTTTTTTTTTTTTTTTTGATTTTTATTAGTCTTTTCAAAGAGTGAACTCTGCCTTTTGATCTTCTCTCTGATATTATTTTCTTTTTGTTTCTATTATTGTTTCTTCCCCTCAAATTATTTTGTTCAGCTTTGATTTTTAATTGATACACTAGATTTATACATTACTGAGCTAAGATGATTAACATAGACCTTTTCCTATATGTTTTCACATTAAACAAACTTGTTAAAATGTGAAAACTTCACTTAAACACTAGGATATCTTTACATATTCAGATGTATTTCAAACAAAGGAGACCTTAAGGATAACTAACTTGCTTATGTGAAGACAAAATATTGGTTGACCAAATATTTCAAATTTTGCCCAGCTGCTTACATTTTTTAACAGACTTCTAGTATTCTTTTTTTGTGTGTGTGTGGTACGCGGGCCTTTCACTGTTGTAGCCTCTCCCGTTGCGGAGCACAGGCTCCGGACGCGCAGGCTCAGTGGCCACGGCTCACAGGCCCAGCCGCTCTGCGGCATGTGGAATCTTCGCGGACCGGGGCACGAACCCGTGTCCGCTGCATCGGCAGGCGGACTCTCAACCACTGCGCCACCAGGGAAGCCCAGATTCCCTTTTTTAAGGAGAGATAATGGGTTAGAGACCATTTCCACAATTGCTTCTAATGCTATTACTGCCTAAGAAATAGCATACCAAGACACTCCTGTTTGCTTTGTTAGCCATGCTTCCTTAATACAGTAATCTATCAAGGGAAAATGTTTAGGGTTCTTCAATTCATAAAGAAATAAACTTCTAACTTGTTGAAGGCGAAACCAAATATATATACATATATATATATATATATATATATATATATATATATATATATAACAATACTTACAATGCTATAGAAACCATCTTTTTGAAATGACTTTAGAGCAGAAGTACTGTATGGAGATAGTAATCAGCTGTAATTATTGCTTTTGAAAACTCAAGCTTTAAAACCCACAAAATACTTTAAAAATAAATGCAGGAAGCTTCATAAAATACATTTTCTCAGTTCAACAAAGAAAAAAGATCAAACCAGTTAGGACACTCAAGTGTTATTTGCAGCAATCATGATAAGTCAATTTTGTCTTAAACCATGATTGTTAGAAACACTCACAAAACATATTATTTACCAGATGGCAATCTTACTCAAGCAAACACATAAAACTTATGTTTCATTATTATCAAATAAGGATGAACTTGCCAGTGGGATAACCTCCAGTAGTTAAACAAACACATCTCCACGAAATGAATGCCATAGTTTCCATCATTGGATAAGTATATGGAGTAAAGGAACTATCCTAATATTTAGCAGCACTAGCTTATATTCAATAAACAAAGCTTACAACAGAATACACACATGCAAAATGGCATATTCTTATCTGCACTAGGACTTGTGATTTCACTTTCTTAGTTAAAAAGTTATTGCATTTTATGGGCTTCCCTGGTGGCACAGTGGTTGGGAGTCCGCCTGCCGATGCTAGGGAACACGGGTTCGTGACCCGGTCCGGGAAGATCCCACATGCCGCGGAGCTGCTGCACCCGTGAGCCATGGCCGCTGAGCCTGCGCGTCCGGAGCCTGTGCTCCACAACGGGAGAGGCCACAGCAGTGAGAGGCCCGCGAAAAAAAAGTTACTGCATTTTAGTGTTGAAAGAAGGAACAGTATGAAATTATAACCTAAGCTAAAACACCTGTATTAAATAAGTATTGGTTGATATTATGAAATGTATAAAGTAATCCTAAGACTTTCTTGTTAGTGCCTCTTTTATCAAATACAATATAAGAATCTATCAGGATCTATCATCCACAGAATGTACACTGTGAGAGTTGTATTTTATGTCATGATATCACAGACTAATGGCAGGATTCTAAAAGTCTATTTGTGATGAACACCAGATTACCACATCAGTATATGTGTGTGTATGTTAGTCTGTTTGGAAAGTGACCCTTTTTGTAACTGGAAATGTTTTTTAAGAAGATCATAGAAATTTAAAAATAATTTCAAATTTAGTTTAGGTTTTTTTTTAACTGCATTTCAACAATTAAAATAGAATGAGGATAGAGAGCTTCTTTAAGAGCTTATTTATTTGTTTCCTGGCCATAGAAATACTCTCAAACGAACTGTCACTCAGAAGCTCCATTGTAAAATGAGGCAGACACTCCACGAACTTGTACAAGTATGATGAGGACTCCAAGGTATTACAGCACAGGGAGCCATGGAATTAATCTGAAACTGAGACCATGGACAGAAACATCAGGACTCTGTGAGAAACAGAAAAGACAGGTCTTTATCTCCTCACCTTCTCAGGTTCTCCAAGGCCAGAACTCAGGCACTATGGAATTAAATAGTATAGATCATTTATGCTCAATAAGACAATAGAAAGTCCAGATTGCCCCTCTCTAGGCTACCTCACTCACTGCAACTCCTTGTGCTGAAAATTCCTGGGTCCTGCTTTCCCCCTGAATTGTTCTCTGCGACAGAAGTTGGTCAATTGTCAGCTTTCTGAATGAAACACGGTTCTTCCACATGAAAACAACAGAAGTAAAGAAACAAATTCTGGTCTTTGACAAGTTAAATGGGTATATTAAGTTAGAAAAGAATCCTGAAGACTCTCCTCATCCCCAAATGGTTCTCTAAAACTAATAGTTAAGGGCAGGGACTTCCCCCTGGATGACACCAAGACGGAAGACACTATCTCCACAGAAGAGGAGGCAGACACTTCACCTGGCTGAACATTCCGGCTCTGAAGGGCAGGTTGCCTTTAGATTGCAACTTCCGTGAGGGTCGAGTCTCTCTCTCTCTACTGCATTCTTGAATTGCACCGAAAACACTGAGGACTTTCAAAGAATGTTGGTTGTGACAAACAAAATGGATCACTTACACTGTACATCAGGACCAAAAACTTCAATGCACGCAAGCAGGGTCATTTCATCACTACCAAGGAGCCAGAGAAAAGACAACGATAGAGAGAGAGAATCTTTTTGACAGTTGTTCCTTTACGAGCGCTCTCCTACCCTGAACCAAAATTGAACTTGATTCCAGAAGCAACAACAAAAAAGGTATGTGATGCGCTCTCTCCCTCTAATACTCTGACACATTTACTTGGGGTGTATTTTTCTTTATAAAGTCTATTATCCTCCTTTTTTGCTGCTTAGAAGAAAATAAATGACCCAGGCAGGACACGTGGAAACTCATCCAAAGACCAATTTTTAAGTGACTGTTTTATACATATAATTGAAATGTGTATTGCTGTTAGTCTTTCCTCTTTTCCCCCAAATTAAATGCTGGTGGAAATGTTTATACAACTGATAACACAATTGCAGCATCTAATAAAGACTTTTATTATTCATTGGTATATTATAAACATACTTCCTTTACATAATTAGCATAGCTTCATTACAGAATCATTTGGAAAACTATCTCCCATAATTCCTCCACCCTTATTACAGCTCCTCTCAAGTCTTTTACTCTTCCTGCAAATGATGAACATGTTATATGAGGAAGTAGCTTTTAGCTTCCACTTACCAGCCTATCACCAGTCACAGAACCACCCTCCTCCAAGTGACAGGATTATAGGACCTTCTCTTTGAGATAAACACCAGAAGATCTGCTTTTAAATGAGCCATCTTCATATAATTGCCCAATGACTGCAATTACTTCAATAATTCTAACAATTTTTCTCAATTGCAAAGACCTATATTCCTTATCAAAATGAAAAAAATTCATTTTATGGCTACAGAGAAAGAGAAATTGAACTTCTCTCCCTATACACTTTACTCCCTCGAGGACAGAAGGGATATAGTGAACAGCGTTTCTCTCTGTTAATGTAGCTTGAAATTCCGCAATACACTGGAATAGGCTCTCTCCAGCAGACCACTGGGAAATATCATCTATATATATTTGTGCCACCAGTTCTCATATACATCCCTCAGTGCCCCTGGTTAATAATGTGATATTTCCCTAGATAAGGAAAGGCACAGAGCCATGACCCTTTTAAGCAGAAGGACAGCATGACAATATAAGTTCCGATCTGCCATGAAGGTAGGGTACCACAGCCTTTCCTCTGCAGCAAATTCAAGCGTGTAGGTGGTTAAAGAGGCCTTAGTCAGAATCTGAGCGCTCTCTCTGAACTTTGCCAAGAGCTCCCCTGTTGGTGCCACACTTCACTGCTGCTCAAAAAAGTCCGAGTGTGGGAAGTTCTTTGCTCTTTCTTCTCTCCATCCGGGAAAGGGGAACAACACATGGGAATTAGAGTTAAAGGATCCAAACTCTAATCTCACCCCTGCCACTTCATGGCAGGCCACTTTTTCTCGCCAAACCTCAACTTCCCCACCTGAGAAATGGGGACAATATTAATCCTCACTTCATGGGGTTGTGGTTGGAATCTAAGGAGACAGTGTAGCTCTAAGTATTGTATAAACTCTTGAGGATATTGCACACTTTTATCATTGAGAATACAATTCTGATTTATTAATGTTAGCATACTAGGTTAGGGCTATTGTTTTCTTGGCACATTTAGAACTAGAAAAATAAGAAAATAATCCCTATTGATTTCATAACAAGCATAGAAATATAAAGCTGAAAAACTGGACACTTGTAATTAAGCGGCTCTGTGCTCTCTTATTTTTAGAGTACAATACAATATTGTAACTCTTTACTTTTATTAACTGCCAAAATCAATCTCCAAACCCATTTTCTCAATATTCTGGAACAAAAAGGACAGGATTTTTTTCCTTAGACGCACAGATGCAATTTCATCTACATGCATGCATTTCAGAAGCATTATTTAAGCCATAGTGCATATAATGAACAAACTGTAATCATATCTTTGTCCCAACTCAATTACAAAATGAACTCATAACTTAGAGCCCCGCAATAAATATCTATTTCCAATTTTAGGCTGATCATTAAATATGGTTCACACTAGGAATCTGTTAAATGAAAGAATGTTAAAATTCACTTACATCACTTACAGCATATTTATTCTGATGGCTATTAATCCACATAAAACAAGTGGTACATCTACAGAGACAACAGCATTTCAGGAAAATTCCATTCAACTCCCATGAATTGCTGGCTGTGTTCCCTTTAGTTCTGCACCTCTCTCTCTTTCTCTCTCTCCATGTGTGCCCTTACCCTTTCCGCACCAGTACCCCTTCTTTTCCTCACGGACATTGGTGTTCATTTCCTTTCATCATCCTCCTACCTATCAAATTTTACTCTCTGGGAAAGAAGTGGAATAAATTATTCACATACAGATATGCTCAGTGATAAGGTTCCAAAAATTAGAAGTCCCAGGGGTAACTGAATTTTAATAGGCAATGTTTGCCAACCTAGTAAAATTTTCCTTTACCTAAAAACCCCTGAAAAAAATATACCTGTTTTGAGATATTAGGAGCTCTGTTATTTTAAACAAATGAGTCATTTTTTTGGAACTCTACTTCTTTATCTGTGAAATAACAAGACTGAATGATATAGAGTTTCTAACATTCAACCATCTTTTAAATCTAAAAAAATGGTAACTTTATATGGTTTAACTCAATAGCTTAAAGGTTATAAACATAAATAATTTGATAGGCTAGTTAGTTAAGCACAAATGTGCCATGTAGGTAGTTGTGAGAAAACCAGGGAGTACTGGGGTATATAGGAACCTGAGAACACATGCCTCATTGGAAGAGATTCAGACTAAAAACAAACAGCCAAACAAACAAGCTAAGATCACTATGTCAGTCAAACTAAACGATGCTGAAGTGAGGGCTGGTGGACCACCAGTTGGTGAAGGCAAAACTAGATGACTGGGAGGGTGGGAGGGAGGGAGATGCAAGAGGGAAGAGATATGGGAACATATGTATATGTATAACTGATTCACTTTGTTATAAAGCAGAAATTAACACACCATTGTAAAGCAATTATACTCCAATAAAGATGTAAAGAAAAAAAGAAACAAACTAGATGACTACAGAGAGTCCCTCCAGCTCCAGCTTTCTGTGACCCCTGAAGTCCATCTGGCTAGGGAAGACGAGTTCTTAAAAAATATTAACTTCACTCTTCTGCCACCATCGAGACATTGTTGAGGAGTTATGTTATAAGGTAATAGCTTCAACAAGCAACATTCTGCTTTTGCCCCTGCAAAGACAAGGCCTGGGACAAGAGCTACCGTGATAAAGAAACTAGAAAGCAAGAAAAGGACAAGTCAGTATGAATGAAAGGAAAGTGAATAAACTGCCGAATTTTCCCCATGACAAATACAGAGGTTGTGGAACTCTGTTTTAACTTCTCCATTCCGGAAAAGAACACACTTCTCATCATTGGCTATGAAAAAATAAATGGGGCAACTCTGAAATGTACTATCATTTATAGATAACGTTAGTCTGAATTTTAAAAATAGGCTGAAAAGTAACCAAAGGTTTCTTCCACTCTTTAAAAAATGTCTTTATGGATCTCATATATATCGTCTGAGAAGAGATCCACTTCCCCATTCTTAGTATTTGCTGGACAATAAAACAGAAAATCCAAGCCACATAAGAATGCAAATGCCACCATGCAAGTTTGGTTAGGTTAAATGCATACTCATAATGGGTTATAGGTTTAAAAAATCAATTTTACCTGCGCTTGAGTCAATTGTGGAAGTCTTAATATTGACCACGTTTACTCAACTGTCTGCCACATATATCTTATGGCTATTTATAAATGATATGTACCCTGTCTTTAAAAAAAAAAAAAAAAAAAAGCAGTTTAAAAAAATCTTTTGCTTTTCTCTTTTCTTTAATGGGAAAATGTCACCAGATCAAAATGTCTATAAATATAGTATGTAGATGTTTATGAGAACATTTACTGACTGCAGATAGAGGAACTACCATAAGCAATACAGAGGAATCTTAAAGGTGTATCTCTTACAATAAAAAGGTAATATACTTCAAAGTTTTACACAAGAAAAGAGCAACACATTTCTTCTTCTTTTGTCTCCTGCTTGCCTAAGACTTTGCACATGAACAGATCTAGGATCTGATTCCATTTCAAAACCTATATAACTCTGGTAATTTTACTTCTAAGGACTTTTGAGCATTAGAGTTATACAATGCTAATAAAGTGTGGTAAATTTTGAACATGTTTTTGCTAATGAAATCGACAAAGCAGGCGCTATTAAGATGCATGGTAAAATTTTAAAAGAGTAGAAATTTCTGATTCCTTGGTTACATTTTTAAGTACTACAGGACATCAAATTCCCAAACAAAATATATTTGTTTGGTTCATCTTGCTTTTAAGCAAAGGTGGTTATAAAATATGGATGTCTAGAATCTATACACATTCTGCAGAAATCACTGCAATCTGGCTGAAAGCATTCCTGGAAGATTTATAATAAAATTTAGGAGAGTGACTCATTGCTGTCTCACAGTATCAAGCCTCATGTCTTATGAAGAAAAGCATACACCTACTCATAAAGAAATAACAGTACTTTACAAAATAGCTCTTTTTGTAAGCAATACAGTGATTGATCCAATCAGATGTGTGATTATCACACATATAAATATCTTTGACTTAACTAACTAAAATGATTGCAGAACCTCAGTGGTTTCCACTCAGTATAAACCGCTTGGATCTTCTCACTACTATCTCAAACATGGAATAGCTTTACCATGGGTTACTAGCTAATCATCCCACACTCAAAATATACAATATCTAAAATGAGAAAGATAATGTTGAAATTGTCATAGATTTGGAAAATCTCAGGGTAGGAAAATGTATAAGCCAGGTGAAAACCCCAATGCTTACAGAGAACAGAGAAGGGACGAGATGTGAGACGTGAACTGTGTTGGTCTGAGACAACAGGAGATCCCATGCCCCATCTCAAGGGACAAGAGTGGCTGGGGAAAACAGAGAGGAAGAGAAGGACCTCATCGGAGGCTGATGCAATACTCCATGCCTTTCCAATCCTGTACCATGATGAGCTCATTCCTTTACTCAGGTCAGTGCATCCGTGCCTGTGGACAATGGCCCTGTCCATTTCCTCACATTTATAATTCTGAAATGCTACATCCCACTCCTTTATCCTCAATCAATTCCTCTCATAAGTACATCCAGTTCAGAATTCCACTTCTGGGTTTCAGTCCTCCGTGGACCCACAGCAGTCTATTCCACATCCTTTCTCTCTTGCTAATCTCTTCAAAACCACCTTCCTCTCCTGCTCCTTCCACAGAAACTTGTTCCCTTCCTTTCTTACCTTTTGAACAGTTTTCCAATAAGTCTCCATTTACCACCATTTCTCAGCTGCCCATCCCCCAAATACTGTTCCACACAAAAAATTTCCAGTGATAATTATTGGAGATGTTTTAGAAAATAGTTGTATAATACTATTCATTTGCCACCTGTAGTTAGCTGTTGAAAAAGCCACATCGGAAATGAAAAGCATTGTGCTTTTTTTCCCCCTCAGACATGTGAAAATGTGATTTTGTGACAGTTTTCTTAGGGGTGAGAATTTCGCCTTCTTTTCCCCTTCATGAAATGGTCTCTGGTGTCAACATTGCCTATGAAGTGAGTGAAGGCCCTTGAGTTACAGCAGCCATATCAATTCTTTTTTAATCAAGGAAAGAAGGATAAAATGAAATCTCCCTCAGGTGCTAAAAAGATAGTTTATTTGAAGAAAGTATTTATACTCTTGGCTAATTACTTAGGTGTGCTCACACTGATACCAGCACAGAACTTTATACCCTTCAACCATCTTCAATATATCATTAAATTAAATTCATAAAGAAATGTGGGTTTAAATCAGAAACATGCTTCAGTGATCGGGACTATATCTTTCGACTTTCTCACATTTTTTTAACAGAAGAAAAGAAAACTAATAGAGTTCTCCTGAGAGGCAAAGAACATTTATCAACTGGGCATATATTCTCAGCATAAATATAGCATGACTGCCCTCCTTTGACTGGAGTTTTGAAGCAGAGAAAGTATCCCATTATCCCATCTATTTTACTCAGTAAAAAAGAATTTGATTAACAGAAAAATACAGACTGACCAATATAGAGAAAGAACTTTAAACTACCCTTCTCAGATTTAGTAATGGACTCTTTCTTGCCCAGATTCTTTTCTGAATTTTCTACATCCCCAAGGAAATCTCTATTTTCTCCTTCTTTCTTTCAGTGAATATTTACTGAGTGCCTTCTATGTGTAAAGAACTATAGTAGGGCATGGAGGTAAAAGCAGAGCACAATAGAGATAGGACCTCTACCTTGATGGGATATTATATGACTGTCTCCCCAGTTCACTATTTAGTTACACTTTGTGATGAGTGTTGGATAAAGGAGGATGGTAGGGTATAATAAGGGCATATAGCAGAAGGACCTGGAAGGTTGGCAAATGCTTTCTTTAGGACATGAAAAGGCAGAAATTAATTATTAAGCATGTGGAGCCGGATGGGGATTTCCAGGGGAAGGGAACAGAATATGAGAAGGCTCTGGGTGACGAAGGAGCATGGGCACTAAAGGGTCTGGGATTCAGAGAGTGAGCAGGAGAGAGGTTCAAGCTCTGTCATTCAGGATTTGAGACTGTGTTAAGGATTTTTGATATTTAGCTTTAGAGCAGTGGGAAGTTAGTTAAGAAAAACAAATGGAAAATCGTTTGGAAGAGGTAAGTGAGGATATCAATTAAGAGGCCATGTGGTCAAGGGTAAGAGATCATGGTAGCTTCATCTAGAACAATGAGACTGTCGGAGGAGAGAAGTGGAGAGCCAAAAGAAATTTAGGAGGTAAGACCACCAGGAAGCGGTAAACACTTGGAGATGGGAGGTGAGAGACAGAATGCAAGGTTGTCCTATGGAAAAGTAGAAGATCCTGTTTGGGGTGGGAGGGATGATGAGTTCAGCTTTTGAGAAATAGACTTTGCCTGTGAAATTGGAGGGGGGTTGGGGTGAGGGTGTCCCATATGAGTCTGAAGGGGCTTCCACACTAGAGAAATACAATTACAAGCCATCACTGTAGTCACTGTAGTCATTCTATAATGCAGACAGTACTTAAAGCCAGGGGCATAAGTAACATTTCCTGGGGGAAGAAACATAGCCTGCGAAGAGGGATGGGACAAAGCTTTGAAACTCAAACACCTAAAGATTAGGGGGAAAGGAGTGAGTTGATAAAGGCAATTGAATAGAAGTATCCAGACTCATAGAAAAAGAAAATCCAGAAGATATCGTGTCATAAACCAAGGGAAGAATACGTTGTTCATTTAGGAGAGAGGAATACAACGTCAGAAGAGGCTGAAGGGGTCACAAAAAATGAAGACCAAGAATTCATGTAGGTTATTGTAGGCCCTTCTGAGAGCTGAATTGATTCGATGATGAAACTCAGGTCGAGTGGGTTGAAGGGTAAGGAAATAAAGACAATGTCAAAAAACTTCTAGGGAGATGAGTAACTAAACTTCACATAATATTCTGGCCATGTCTGGGAGTGTCCTAAGCTCTGAATCCTCAGGGAAAAACAAAACTACCATTTCACACACTGTCATAGCCACCTAGTCTCCCAGTCTCTGTCTCCCCCTCCATCCTCCATCACCTCTCCCACTCTGCAGAAATTCCTATTCCAATCTTGCCTTCCAACTTCGTGCCCACTCACCTCTCTCGCCTACACTTTACTCCTTAGACTCTGAGCGTCTGAGTAAGAGTAGACTCCGCTGGCAATTTCATAGGCAGGGGACACTTTTATAATGTGATTGCTCAGAGGTATTCTGCAGACACATTTAACTCATGAGCCTCACAGTTCAAATGACTGATGGCTGATAATTTCTTAAGAAAAGGCAGAAGGACTTGATTTTTTAATGTATTAGGGAGTTAAAGAAAAAATGTCACCGTTCACTTGTGCTACCTCAACCATAACTGTACTGCATTGAAATTGTCCTTATCTATTCAATAACTAACTGTATCTTGTCATGTAAAGGCTATGACATGACAATTAACATCTCTGTTATTCTGCAAGTAAAATTAAATTGCTCACTAGTAAAATAGAATAAAGACAACCAGAAAAGGCAGATATGTCACCTATCTTTTTACCCCCATTCTATCCCCCTGTGCCTCTTTCCTCTATAACTTAAGCGAGAGTGGGGGGAAAGACTTTACACATTTGTCCCATGATGTAATAGAGGATTCGCTCACCAAAGCATATTCAGACCTATCAAGTTACCCTGCTTATTGTAAGGAGACAAGTGTAGGCAAAATGTTACACACGGAGCCCAACACAGTTCACCTTTCCAAAAGTCCCTCCTGTGTCCTTCCCAGTATATGTCTTCAAGGATTAAGTAAAGTGTATTCAGGACCTACCTATGCCAGGCACTATAATAGGTGTATTATGTACATGCCCTCCATGGGTGATCGGTTGGTATTTCTGTTCTCGTTTTTCAGATATGGCTAAACTAAAGAAGTTAAACAGTTTGCCCAAGGTCAGCCAACCATTAAACAGGTAATGGCTAAATGTCTCCAAAAGTGACAGTCTTTCTACCCGACCATGCTGCCTTCCTAAGTGAAAGTTATTTTCAAACCGAAGAACTAAATCAATGTGAGTTATTAAATTATATATACATACATATATACATATTCTAGGATATATATATCCTAGTGTGTATATATACACATTAGTGTATAGTGTGTGTGTGTATATATATACATATATATATATATATATATATATATATATATATATATATATATATATA
>NW_006769660.1:934676-944317 GCF_000442215.2 Lipotes vexillifer
TATATATATATATATATATATATATATATATATATATATATATATATGTATATATATACACACACACACACTAGAATCCATAGGTGGGCTGTATAGTGTCAGGTTTAGGAGACTGGACTCTGGAACCATATTCCTTGGGTTCAAATCCCAGCTTTATTTCTTACTAGCTGTGTGACTGTGTGACCTTGACATTGAGTGAGTTACTCAACTTCTTTGTACCTCAATTTCTTCATCTGTTAAATGGTGATACCAATGTTCCAAACTCACAGAGCTTGTGAGGATTTTATATATATCTTTAAATACAGCAAATGAATAGTAAATACCATAAAAGTATTTGCTAATATCACCATATTATGAACCCAAATTAGTGGTCAGTACTTCGAGCTCCAATGGTCATCGGTTAAGATTCCTAGAAAGGTCCATTAGATTTGCAAAAAGAAAACAAAAACAAAACTTTCCATTCTATGCAGGTAAAATAACCATGTAGGCCAGAAACCTGCAACTCCAGCTGTGCATCCAAATCACTTCCAAAGCTGGGAATGTTGGCCCTAATTCTAAAGTATCTGATTGAGTTGGTGTGAAGTAGGGATTTGAAAGGTGGGTTTTAGCACTCTCCACCTGCTGTACCACCATGGCTGAGAACTACCGAAATAACATTGAAAAATAGCCACTTTCATTGTAATCAGGAAAAAATCAGATTAAAATAGCATGCTTCCTTTCTTTTTTTAAAAAAATCAAGAATGTGATCCACTAAAATGTTAACAGCATTTACCTCAGGGTGGCAGAAGCATGGGCAATGTTTACCTTCTATTTTATTTTTTATGAAGTTTTAAAAATTTTACCATTCACTTATATATTCATTCCACACATCTGTTTTGGTACCACAAGCTTGGCACATTTTAGGCACTGAAGACGTGACCCAGAACAAAACAGTCTCTGCACCTGTGGGCTTACAATGTTGGGACAGGGGAACGGATTAAATAAAGAAAAATAGAATATAAGGTCAGCCTGTGGTATATGCAACGAAGGAACAGAGAAAGATGATTGAGAGTAACTCCTGGGCTATGATATTTAGGATGGCCAAAGAAGATCTCTCAGAGAGGTGATATTTGAGTAGACCCTGAATGAGACTAAGGCCCCAGCCATGAGCATCACAGGGAGAAGAGAATGAATATTCCAAGGCCCTGAGTGTTGTAAACATACATTTCTTTTATAATCAGATTAAAAAATATAAGGTTATTTCATTTTGCTGAAAAAGGAAAAAATTTTCCAAGACCCTAGAATGTTCCCAAGCCCTGGATGGACCTCCATCATCAAACTGACCTCCCTGGGCTTCCCTGGTGGCGCAGTGGTTGAGAGTCCGCCTGCCAATGCAGGGGACACGGGTTCGTGCCCCGGTCCGGGAAGATCCCACATGCCGCGGAGCGGCTGGGCCCGTGAGCCATGGCCGCTGAGCCTGCGCGTCCGGAGCCTGTGCTCCGCAACGGGAGAGGCCACAACAGTAAGAGGCCCATGTACCACAAAAACAACAACAACAACAAAAAAAACTGACCTCCCTGACACTCGGAGTATCAACTATGAAATAAGGGGGTGGCCCTGAACGTCCACCCTTGGTTTTATAGCACTAGTTTCAAAAGCAAATTATACAAGGGACTAGGGTGGTTTCCTTCACTCACCAACATCTAAGAGGAAAACGTGAGTCAGCGCCATTACCTTTCCACGTCAAGGAATAGCTGCCGGATGCTTGCACGGTGCCCAGCAACTGAGGGGTGTGGGGCGTGTAAGAGAAGCATGAAACATATTGCTGGCTATTGTTTAAGCAATCCCAACAAAAATGATGCATGTCTGGAATTAGACATGTAGAGACTGCAAAACTGAGTGCAGTTCAGGTCTAAACTGCTACATGTGCAGATGACCGCGAGAGAAAGGGTACTCAGACAGTGGGCTCCAGAGGCCATGAGCTGTGATGGACACTAAGGAGGAAGGACAGTCATTGACCGACCCCTTTAGCCCCCTTTTGCCTAAATACATTGTTTTTATTTAGTCCAAGAAAAGCAATAAAAGTGTCATGGTCATGAAAATCCCAACAAGGACAAGTATCAGGCATTTTCTGTTGCTAGGAATAGAGACCCTCTCAAGGTCATGAAAGGAGACTGATGTCATGGACATTAGGAATCCAAGGACAGGAAACACAGCAGAGCTGAGGCTCAACTTGGAAACCAGGATGCAGTCACAAAGACCACTCCTTCAAACCTTTAGGGCCTGTAGGGTTTCATCTTTACTTCTCAGCTCATTTGACCTAGCCCCTTGGCTCAGCTGTTTCCTCAGCCCTTTATGTCTTCCGTGTGGGTGTGATATTAGGAAAGCAGTCCCAGCACTAATTCTATACAACCCTGACGTTTCCTCTCAAGAGTACATCACAGATGGCAAAGCAAGAGAGAGGCATGGACATATATACGCTACCAAACGTAAGGTAGATAGCTAGTGGGAAGCAGCCGCATAGCACAGGGAGATCAGCTCGTTGCTTTGTGACCGCCTGGAGGGGTGGGATAGGGAGGGTGGGATGGAGGGAGATGCAAGAGGGAAGAGATATGGGAACATATGTATATGTATAACTGATTCACTTTGTTATAAAGCAGAAACTAACACACCATTGTAAAGCAATTATACTCAAATAAAGATGTAAAAAAAAAAAGTATGATTGACTTGGCCAGACCTTGTAGACCACTAAGCTGCCCAGGGTCGGGAGGCCACCTGTGTTCTAGTCAGCTGTGACAGAGGGTGGGCCCTTAGTAGGGGTACATGGGTGTGGCAAAGAATCCTGCCTAGTTCTGATTAAAACAGGACCACGGCTTTTAGAATGTGTGAAAAGATCCGCTGGGCCTACCGGCGGTAGGCCCTAAGAAAGATTAAGAAGGTCATAGTTTATGCTGTCAGTCACCATCTGCTCTGGTCTAAAGGGGTACAGATTTGCTGGTCAAGGATTTTGAGGGCCAAATTTTAGGGATTCAAGGGACTTGCATGGAGAAGTTAAAGAAACAATCTCAGAGTACTAAAAAGTTCCCTTACCAGAGTTTAAACCAAATTTCCTCTATCCAGATGGCTTCCAAGGCCAAGAGGGAGGGAAGTCCTGCTGGCTTTTTATGTTGGTCTTGATTGTTGTTAATGATCCCCAGCTGTAAGTCTCCCACATCTCTTTAACCTCTCTCTGGTTAGCCTCACATCTCTGCATCTCTTGCAGGGAAAATGGAACATAAAACATAGCACCCATTTCCCCAGCAGAGCATGTACTGTACAACACAGGAGGTCAGCCCCCAAATGGACCCCAAGTACTGCTCAGTTAGCGTTGCCAGGACCTTTCATTCATCCTAGAAGAAGCCAGCCTCAGCATTCTCATTCCTGGAGGCAGCATGGAGCCATGCCAACTGCCAGCAGGAGAGCGGGGGCGTGTGGTCACCTGAGGCCCATGCAAAGAGCGTTCTCTTTTGGATGAATAGGAATCACTGCCAGGCAAGAGCAAAATTTTCAGGGATGAGCTATGCATTAAGGATTCTGCTTCTGAAATGGGACCCTTGGCCACATAAGTTTTCTGCACAGGAGTGTGCAGCTAAAGTAGCAATGTATTCTCTTATTCACTCATAAAAAAACCTTTTCCTGAGTTGGCTATGGCCTGACAACACTGTAGAGGCAGTGAACACAGAGCTGAAACAAGTCACTGTGTGAAGGAGTTCAGAGTCTGGTCAGGGACACACAGTTTGCCTTCACTGCACTGTATGGAAGGTATGCACAGGTGTGAGCGTACCATGGAAGAGGAACACTCTGCTCAGGCTGGGGGCAGCTCTCTGGGAAGGCTTCCCGGAGGAGGTGACATATAAAATGAATTTTGATAGATAAGTAGGATCCAACCAGATTATATATGCACGAACAATCAAAGGAATAAAGGAAAGGAGAGAGACTTCCAGGCAGAGGGAGCATATATGCAAAGATGAGAGGCATGAGAGAATGCGGTACAGGAGAAGAACTGTGAACCTTTCTTAGGGCACATATGACGACCTGAGAAGGATGGGTCAAGAACTGTGGCGAGGCACCATGACGTATGCCATACCAGGGAGCAACACTTTATCCTGGTGTGAAATCCACTTCCAAGAACCTGTTTCTGAGTGTTCAAATAAGTGCTGGTCATTGACCTCTCTGACTACCCCCCATACCAGACAGTTTATTGAGACTTAGAGGCTAGTTAATTATTAAGTGCTTTATTCTGTTTTGTTTTGTTTTTAACTGTTTCCCGTGTAAGTTGGTTCTGCCTAACCATAACACCAAATCCAGGAGGGAAGGGAACCCTTTGCTCTCATCCCCAAAATAGTAGGCAATGGACAAATAGTTGTTGAAATGAATTGAGAATGTCCTTGAGAGGAGACTGCTGCCTCAGTAGCAATGACCAGCAGAAGCTTTAACCTTCTCTATTGAAAACACTTCCTTCATCCTCCCCAACACGTACACGCTTTACAACACATCCCCTAAATCTGCACAGTAGCATTCCAATGGTCTATCTGAGGGTCTTCAGCCCAGTCCCAATGAAATGCCCCCAAGTCCAGGTGAATCTTTTATTCTGGGATTTTAAGAATGGACCCAATAAAGAAAATTTGATTTGCAGGCATGGAATCAAGTTTCCTTTGTTCTTTCATCTTATTCTGGGCCAGAGGGCGCAATATCGTCCTGGTGCCTTTATTAGAGTTCTCAAGAGGAAGAGAAGGAGGGATTTGAATCTTAACTCTGAAGACCCCAGTCAAGAGGGAGCAGCCCTGGTGGCATCCAGGCCATTGGAAAAGGAGGCCGGCCTGCAAGCAGGCAGTGACGTTTCCTTCCACCCGGTGCGACAATGGGTCTGCACTGCTTGCCAAAGCATCACCCACCTGGCCGTGCTCTTCTCTCCTCCCAGCCCAACACCTTGGTTCTTCTTCCCCTAATTTCCTAATTCCTGATACGTCTCCAGTATTCCTTTCACCAAGGTTCTTCTGGCCCTCTTTTGTTAGAGACATAAATATACCTTTAAGTGCACACAGTAGAAAAAACAGGATATCTCTGATTGTAGGTACAGGGATGGTTATGTAACTAATACATCTTACTTTGGGCAGTGCTTGTGTCCTGATTCTTGTTTTTTTAGTTAAGCCCTCTATAAAAAGGAAAATGGACTCTGTGTCTATCTGATTCCCATGCCCTTTTTCTTCCCTATTTATCACAAAGAAATTTCAAAAGAAAGGTCATAAAATTCATGTAAAAGTTGTGGTGCGGTTGCTCTATATTTCTAGCATATCTAGCGTTTATCTACCAAAAGGCAGAAGCAACTAAAAGAGGAAAGGTAACTAACCTATTTCAGGAACTTCATACATGCTAGCACTTTACACATATGCTAATTCACTTCCTTCTAACATCTCTAGGAGGAAGGTCTTTCAATAACCAGGATAAAGATGAGAACACTGATATCAGTTCAATAAGTGACATTCCAGGTTGACACCCAGACCTGTCTGACTTCCAAAGTACCACATAGCAAATAAAAGGCAGATCCCACCCCCATATAAACATTTACCTCCTCTCGGAAAACACTGATTACACACCTATTGTACCCACCCCTATTTTAGAGGCCACAGATACAAAGCGGGGAAGACAAGAAAGGAAGAGGGAAAAGTCCCCATTTCCAGGCCTCAGGAAACAGACCATTTGTATATACAAAAGCCAGAGCATATAAAGTAAAGCAGGAGTACTATTTCAAGTCACACATCAGCCCTGCCGAATGGACAGTTATAAAAATTCTGTCCCGAGAGTTGCTGAGATTTTCCTCAAATGCCAAAAGTCAGTCTGTTAAAAAATCACACC
The DNA here is from genome assembly GCF_000442215.2 of Lipotes vexillifer. Taxonomy (NCBI): domain Eukaryota; kingdom Metazoa; phylum Chordata; class Mammalia; order Artiodactyla; family Lipotidae; genus Lipotes; species Lipotes vexillifer. The sequence goes on from NW_006769660.1 coordinate 940,551, forward strand.
CCTGAGACAGATCTACAATCCCTCCCTGACTCCATGTCATGTTTCCTCAGTTTACTTCCAGTCAAAATGCATATTTTTTCCCCACTGCTCCCAGGGCTGGGGGTCAGCCCAACTAATGAACATCAAGCTGTCTTTTTTCCCTGCCATCAACAATGGACAGATAACAAAATGCAGGCTCTGATCCTGGCATGTTTATTGTTGGTGATGATGTATAAACTGATGGCCGACAGCTTCATTTTCTCTAAGCTGGGAAGGCCCTGCTGGGAGAACTGGGGAAGAAAAAAACTTGATTTTGACTAGGAGTAAAACAGTTGGATAAACATGACATGACATGGGTGTCAGAGTGCATAATGTAACCGCGTGAGCCCAGATGGGACTAGAGAACACACAGGCAGGGATAGAATGCACGGAACAGAGATTCAGGCGTGGATTTATAACCCTCTGTATTCTTACGAGATTGTGAAATATTAGAATGGAGTTTTGACTGAAAGGCAAAAGTGGGAAAGGCCTTGAAAATGAACAGTCTTTCAAACTTTACCATGTTTTGATACAATAAAGCGAGATAAAAACTAAAACTTACTAAGTAATTTTGGCTCTAAGGGTGTAAGCCAAGGACATGTAGCACTCAGGGTCATGACGGAAGATGTGGACTTGAAAGAGAAAACTGGGCTAGTGCATGTTTTTGAGACAGTGACAGCTGAATTAGAACATTAGGTGAAGTGCAAATGGACACTAGGTTAAGGCTTTCACCAGTTCTGCCAGAACACGTGAGTTACTTCAACTGTTCTAGGCTTCAGTTTCCTTTAGATGTAAATGGTCCTTCCTCACACTTAGCTCAGATGGCTCATCCCAGGCAAGCAAACCAGTGTCAGCCTTAGTTCTTGCTATTGGAGGAGTTGGGTTCCACCTTCTTCATTTATTATAATTTCTGATTAAGTTTGGAGTATAGAGTAATGTACTACATAGCACAGGCTACAGCCAAAATTTTCTTCTCGCCCCACTTCCTTAGAGCAGTGTTTTTATTTAGCCTTTTATAGATTGCAAACAACTTTGATATCCTGATCAAAGAAAGGGAACTTATTCCAAGGGGAAAAAAAAATGCTCGTATGTACAAAATGCCAGATATAATCACGAAGTTCAAGGATTCCTGGAAACTAAGGGAATATATGACCTAGAAGCAGTAAAAATTCACTGAGTTTCTTGGGTACCATCAGCTAATAGCTTCCCCTTAGCCCCATATACCTGTTACTGAATTTATTTCCATATTCTACATTACTACTACTTAGGATTCCATGGCTTTGGTTGTTGTTTTGCAACCTCTAATAAACACAGTGAACGAGGAAGGCTCCTTTCCTCCTCCCATTTTGGAGTTCTTGTGTTTCTGCTGGCTACGGCCTTTATACTCCATGAGGGAAATATACACATTAGGAGAGGTTTCAAATATTCTCAAACCCGCAGTGACTATTTTCCTGTGTTTGTTCACTCTCTGGCCTTCACCAGTCCTTGTTCTTCACTCTCTGTCCAGACATCCTGGTCCCATCTGCCTTCATCTAAGGTCTACCCGCCTTAATCAATACCCATCTCACCCCTCCTCTGTCATGCAGTGGTCCCAAACCATTGGCCAGCAGCATCAATGAAGATAGAGAAGAAAGAAGAGAGCTGCAAGCACCTCGGCAGGAGAGCGACGCTCTCCCTCAGGAATGTGAAGCTGTGGCCAGTGGAATAGTTTGAAACCAATTAAATCAATGTTGCTTTGGCTCCAAGACAGCATTTATTTCTGGAAGAAACTGTCGGCTTAATTTGTGGATGAGGTCAGCTGGCTCAGAGCCAGAAATACTAGCTCCCCAAGTGGAGGGTCAATACGGAAAGAGGTGAAATTAATCCCCTTTGCTGGGTGGTTTTCCTGCAGTTGCGGCTCAGGGTTCAGGATGCGCTGAAGCCTTTCATTGAGAGATGAAGTGCGACCCTCAAGTCTGGTTAGATCAGTAATGAGGCTCAGTACCTGTTAACGGAAATAAGAAGGACACATGCTACAGTAGACAGTTTTCTAACTGGAATCTGAACAACCCTGGACGCCTCAGTATGTTCAACTCAGGGACAGGCACAGGCCATCTTCAGCCATACACTTTCATGAGTTGTTTCTCGGCCCTTGCTCTTCAAAGTGTGGCTCTGTTAGAAATTTAGAATCTTGAGCCCAGTCCCAGATCTACTGAGTCAGAATCTGCATTTTGAAAAAAATATCAGATAATTCACATGCACGTTGAAAGCTAAGAAGCACTTTATAGAACCCAAAGAAGATAAGACTGTGTTTTCAGAGAACTTTCTAGCAACCCAGACTAAGTCATTTTCTCGTCTGATGGATGAAAACAAATGTAATTAGTCTGTTTCAGTGGTGAGAAAATGGCTTTTCAATGATGAGAACAGAGCCGGAAAAAATGTGACACCTGGATGTTTCATCTAAAGCACTGGATGCATGGGTGCAGGTAGCTGTCTCAGCTGCACCGAGAAGGCAAGAGGGTTCCTAGCTGCAAGCAGAAGAAGAATAAAACAGTAGCAGATCTCTCGGAAAGTGAAGCTTGTTGGAAGGTTGGGACGCAATTACTTCCATTATTTTCATCCCACTTTAGCCCTTCAGAAAACTCTCCTCTAGTTAGTGTCTGTGCAGGGTTTCTACATATGATCAACGGTGATGGAGCTGTGTGATCGAGGACCCTGCTCTCCGTTCATCACAAGGCCCATAGATTATAGCAGATCTAATAGACAGTCCGACATGATATGTTGTCCATGGAACTGTCGCTTGTGATAGATGAATTACATAAGTCTCAATGTTTTAGGGACTCTGGTGAAGTGTCAGATCAAACAAAGCCATCAAAAACTTAGAGAAAGGGGCAAAAAGAAATATATTAAGAACTGCCCAGCACTGATACAATTCTGATATATGAAGCAAAAAAAAATCCCAATTGTCAAGTCACTACACTTATACTAGGAAAATACTGTAAAATATGGGATCCAATTACAAAAATTCTTCTGAAATGTCTTGGAAGTCTTTATTCTCCTCATAATAACAGCTATAAGAATCAATGAAAATTTCAATCTCCCTAGTAGTTTAGAATTTTCTCCAAGTCCTTTCATTGTTCATAGCCTTGCAGTTATGTGAGCATCTCTAAATTAATTCATATTCAGTTGTTCAACAAGACAACTATTTATAGTTACAAGCCAAACGTCCGTGGGCAGAAACAAACAAAGGGCAAAAAAACCAATTCATCAGACTCTGGTTTTTAACGCCACAGATAATCTTAGGGAAAGCAACATAAGGAAAATGATAGACATCACTATAACAAGTGTAAACCTCAAATAAGAGAAAAACATCAGGCTGAACACAGCACCAGACTCACAACTGGACACTATCGAAAAAACAGTTGGTCAAATGCCAACTACTCAAACGACTCAAGGTTTTCATACTCTGCACTTATTTGGAGGGTCAACAGTCTCTCACGCAGACCTGCCCAGAGCATCGTGTACATGAGCAGAAACACAAAGGAGACTTGCTTTCCTAGTGCTCTTTCACTATATGTGTTTTAAGGCCTAAACACTTTGTAATTCACTTATTATTTTATGTATTTGTGATGCAGCAGAATGTTAAGATTGATATAAACACATTAGGGGCCTTCCCGAGTCCTGGTGGATGAGAGGAGGAGCTAGCCCTGCTCAGATCTGTGCAGAGGGTTCCAGACTTGGGGTAATGAGCAAGTGGGGATTGGAAAGAG
>NW_006769660.1:944356-952081 GCF_000442215.2 Lipotes vexillifer
CAGGGGGCGGGCAGGCCCAGATGATGAAGAGTGTGTTGGCCATGGAAGCGAGTTTGAATTTTATTCCGAGTGGAATGGGAAGACTTTGGAAGTTTTTTGTTGTTGTTTGTTTGTTTAATGAGGAGAGAAATGGTTATATTAAAAATGTTCACTGTGGGCTTCCCTGGTGGCGCAGTGGTTGAGAGTCCGCCTGCCGATGCAAGGGACACGGGTTCGTGCCCTGGTCCGGGAAGATCCCACATGCCGCGGAGCGGCTGGGCCCGTGAGCCATGGCCGCTGAGCCTGCGCGTCCGGAGCCTGTGCTCTGCAATGGGAGAGGCTGCAGCAGTGAGAGGCCCACGTACCGCAAGAGAAAAAAAAAAGAAGTAAAAATGTTCACTCTTAAAAATAATAAATAAATACAATAGGGGCCAATTATCTCTAAGATGAGGCCACAGCTAGAGTTCTTCCTTAAGTTTCACGTGTATCAGAGGCTCCCTTTACTATTTTAATCCTTAAATTTTCATTCTTAAATTGCTTTATACCAGTCAATCCATGAGGAACTTTTGCCCTAATGAAGGTCTATTTTGAAGGCCTGCTCATCTCTCATCTGCTTGCTGATACACATATAGGAAATCCTCTCATGTCAAAATTAGAACATGGTTTAAAAAACAAAGTGGTAGCCGTTTGTGTAAGAATTTAACACAGCCCTCACCTGAGGTCTTAAGAAAGTTTTAAAATAGACACATGGAGACAAAACGACGTGTCTGCTGCCAGTCTTCCAGCTCTCAAAGATTCCAATGATGAGCAGCATCCTTTTTCCTTGAAGCAAACTGAATAGAATGTACAAAAAAAGGCAGAATATATTCCCGATGCTTGACTAAGTATAAACACATGCTGTAATAAGATATGAGCCTAATAATAATGTCTCCAATGGATCCTGCTTCACTCAATATTAAGGTATTCATTAAGCTTGAAGAATCATTAAAGAAGCACTTGAATACCCCTTTTCCAATGGAGTATCCAGGAAATAGGTACAGGAATCCAATGGGCTACAATCACTTTTAATACTGAAGCCCAGTAGTAAGAAAAGACACTATGGAGATCACAGGAACACTGGGAATAAAGAACTTATGAAACATACAAGTCTAATACTAGCACATACCCACTCTCTTGTTATTCTTACTGAGGAAGGTCACAGGAAAACCTGGCCTTTTCCAAGGTTATCAAAAGCTCCTCATTAAGGACGGATGCTAACACAGACACTGGGTTACCACTCATTGCAAAATACATCGAATTAATCCTTTAGTAGGATTCCAGACTTCTATTCATCATCAACTAGACATGGAAATTTTGCCTTCCTACCCTGTATGGGTGGTCGCTTAACTGAAATATGATAATGTATGAACTACCAGAAAAAAAACTCCAGGAAATTTTCATGGGTCCATAAGTCAGAAGATTAGAAGAAAAAGAAATAATGTGAAATTTGGACCCTCTAGCTACCACATCAGAGTTGCTGGTAGTGACCTTTCAGGATAAGACGGCAAGTCATCAGCTGATGCCCCTCAAATCCAGAGCAAGGAATTCCAGAATAATTTTACTCCATCTTTCTTCTACAGAGGCCATCAATCCTAAACTATTTCAACAGCTTCTATAACAACATATTCTGTAGCTCTGGAATCACCAGACACTTTCTGAATTCTTAGTGATTTATTCTACAAACATCTGTTGATTGTCTATAATGGGTAAGACACCGCTCTAAGAGCTGAGATTGATGTAAGATATTAGCTTCAAAAAACATATAGTTTTGCTAGGGGATACAAAGGAATTAGTGATGCGTATTATAAAAAAATTTAAAGTTAGTTAAGATGGAAATGCAGGAGTTTCACTAGCAACAAAGAAAAGGGGAAAAACGCCCTCAACAGAAGGAACAGAACCATAAAAGAGCCAAAAGAAAAAAGAAAAAAAATTCAGAGACTGGCAAGCCATTCAGCTGGTCTGGAGTACACGATGTGCTGGCGACAGGAGAGGGGAACATAAGGCTGGAGGTAAAGGTTGGGACCAACCTGTGTGAAGCACAGAGAACAGCCAACCCAGGTTTTTTGAGCAGAGGAGCAACATGGTATAATTGGTGTTACATATACTAGAAGGCGTGCTATTCGATTCAGTTTTTCTTTCCTTTAAAATTTGGACTAGTGACTTGTTTCAATTGCTGTATGCTGTATTGTTTGAAAGGAGTGGAGCCCAAAGGAGATTTTGTTCAATAAGATCTGTTATGAAAAATAATAGGGGAAGGGTAAGCTGGGACGAAGTGAGAGAGTGGCATGGACATATATACACTACCAAATGTAAAATAGATAGCTAGCGGGAAGCAGCCACATAGCATGGGGAGATCAGCTTGGTGCTTTGTGACCACTTAGAGGGGTGGGATAGGGAGGGTGGTGGTGGGGGAGACGCAAGAGGGAGGAGATATGGGGATATATGTATATGTATAGCTTATTCACTTTGTTATAAAGCAGAAACTAACACACCATTGTAAAGCAATTATACTCCAATAAAGATGTTAAAAATAAAATAAAATGAAAGTAAGACTCAAAAAACTAATAATAAACAATACCAACAACAAAAAACCTCCCCAGAATTATAGAATTTTAGAAATGATAAACACTTCAGAAAGTATCTCTATATTTTCCCAAATGAAGAAACAGAGAACTAAAGAAGCCAAGGAACTTGCAGAAAGTGAATCTGAAAATTAGTAGCAGAAAAGATTATAATCCAGGTCTTCCAACTGCAGTCCTATAGTACTTTCTAGTACACTAAAGATGTTTCATCTCTTTAATAGTTCCCTAATGTAACACTGGTCCTTTACAAAGCCAAATCCTGAACAAACTTAGCCTAAAATAGATAGGCTTGAAAAATAATTTTTTTAAAAGGGAAAATTATTAGGGGTGTTCATTTAGATTTTAAAAATGTATAGATTGGAATTTTTGTTAGTCAGCAGTTCTATTTACCCAAAAGTAATTTGGACTTTTAAGACTTTATGTGCAAGAAAAGCAGCAGTCTCACCAGTACATCATAAAAGAGACTGTAGGCAATAAAGCTTGTACTAAAGCACAGACGCATAAAACAAGTCAATCATTCCAAAGTGCCAGTTTTGAATGAACAAAACGTATATTTAAAAAGGGGGGTGGGGGAGCTGTGCGAAAGGCAAATTATTTTTTCAGAACAAAAATGAAAACAGGCACTGCCCAGATTTAGAACTCTTTTTTTTGTGTGTGTGGTACGCGGGCCTCTCACTGTTGCGGCCTCTCCCGATGCGGAGCACAGGCTCAGCGGCCATGGCTCACGGGCCCAGCCGCTCCGCGGCATGTGGGATCTTCGCGGACCAGGGCACGAACCCGTGTCCTCTGCATCGGCAGGCGGACTCTCAACCACTGCGCACCAGGGAAGTCCTAAAACTCTTTTTTAATCTCAGCATGTCAATGCAGCAGGATTTCCTCCACTCCCAATCAAAGCTTTTGTTTGTATTGCACTTTGCCTTTAGAGACCATGGGATAGATAAGTATATTTTTGGCAATGTCCACAAGGACTGTGTGTATATGTATTCCTGCTTGAATTATTTTGGAAGAACTACCTAGTTTATGATCCACTGGACAATCTGTGGAGAACATCAGAAATGTAATATATACTGGGTTCAACAGGGGTCTAGTCAGCCTGGCATTCTGCTTCTAGAACCAGCCTGGCAAGGTCTCAAAAGTGCTTTTTCACATTCTACTCGTAGTTCTTATCCCCATGCCCGCAGCCACTACCCGACTTGAGCCCCCCAGTTAAGATGACCCCCTAATCCGATTAAATGCCAGTTGCTTGACTTTGTGAAATCTGAAACCCCTGAAATGAGTTCAAAACTTGAAATTAGCTTCGAAATATACTATCTTTTAGGGTAAAGTTACATCATTTTAATAGCTATTGTGCAAAAAGTCTTCAATCCTCTTCCTTTAAATTTATTTTTTCAAGCTTTGAGAAGTCTCTCCAGGTTAACTCCTGGCATTTGTCAAGAAGTCCACTTTCTTGAATCTCATTATAATGTCCTTTTCCCCTTGACTCACTCTGGTTGCCTCCATTATACTTTTTTAGGTGTAGAAGTTTACTGACATGGGATGTGAGTAGAAACCAAAAATGGGGTAATGGTTTCTTACCTTTCATGATCACATACTTAACAACACGGTATCGTCAAACCTGAGTTCTTTCTTACCACACGCACATACCAAAAAGAAAACAAAAACAACAGAAACTTTCAAGAGAGAGATTGGTTAAAGAAGGAAAGAAAATTAGCAAGCTAGATAATGCAAATTGGTAAGTTCTAAAATATATAAATGATGACAGTCCTAGAAGCTACCCCTTCTTGAATCTTTACTATGTGCCACTAATGAGTTAATCACTTTCCAAATATTCACAAAACACTGATCGTAACCCAATGAGTGAGTTCTTATTATCCTTATTTTTCAGAAAAGAAACCGAAACTCATTGCTGTCAAGTAACTGACTCAAGGCAGACAGCAGGTAAGTGGCACTTTAGCAGGTCTGTCTGATGGCAAAGTCTGTGTGCGTAACCTTTACCGTATACAAAGACCTTGGGCTCCAGACACCCTAACGTCTCAGCTCCACTGTTACAGCAGAAGGCAGGATTCCATAACCCATAAATTTTGTGGATGCTACTGTTTATGACAAAGAGTGTTCATCATCACCCAGCCTTCTAGGTATATGATGGGATCACAGAAAGATCAGTTAATAACAATTTGTTAGGAAGGGTGACAACAATGATCTGACAGATAAGTGGCTCAGCACCACTGATCCCCTCCCCTCAGAGCAGAGCAAGTTTTGATATGAAGAGAGAGAGAGCTGCAAGGAGGAAGATGATAATTCTCTCCATTTAGAAAACAATTTTAGTACCTCTAGATTTTTTAAAGCATGCGATCTCCTTAATTAGATGGGATGACCTCCTCTAGGCCTCTGCTGTGGACACCAGGAGGAATCACAAATTCTTATGAGACAGATCCTGAACACTAAGAATCAAACCTATGCCTTGTAAACCTCAACAGAGATGCCAAGGATTCTCATGTAGATCAGAAGCGGTTGAGTCTGCCCCATACTGTCCCTTTTAAAGTTCATGGAACCTACATGATTTTTTTCTTAGCAACCGCAATATCGAACTTTCAGTTAGCTCTTTCTCTGGGTTTAATATAGAGTATTAGTTATTATTCCTGCTACGATATGCCTCTCCCCTGCCCAGCACAACATTATCTATCTCATTATCTGCTCTGTACAATATTATCTGTCTGCCTCAATCATCCCATCCATAAAATGGGGTTAATAATATTGGCCCTCATTTACCTTGAACAAATACTGCTGGGGAAAGTGAGAATATAAATTAGATTGCTTGCTGCTCTTTGGAAGAAAGTTGCCTTAGAAACACAGGCTTATTATTTCTCCATAGAAAAAGAAAATATATTAGGGTTTGCACAATGTTGCTAGCTCTTTGCACAATGTTGATTTTGCTCTTTTTTAACCCTAGGCAGAAGGACTACATTAATTCCAGTCCCTAGGTGAACCTTTTATTCCATTTTCCACTGGAGGAAAAAAAAAAAAGTTACTTTGCAAAGAAAGGAAAGAAAGAAAAAAATGTAGTATTCCCAAACCTCATTTACAGAACATTCTGTTCTCCAAATTACAGCACAGCAAGCAGGCAAGTGGGAACTTTTAGAACCCTGCATCCAAGCCAGTTCCACACAGCACCCACTAATACAAAATGGTTTTAATTACTTTAATATAAATCCTGGAAATGTGCAGATGGATTGTAATAATTATGCAAAACTGCGATGGTCCTTTATAGAAACACAGATCTTGCTAGCTTAAAAGAGAATGAAAGGAACACAAGTTCAACACAATATGTCAGGAAGCATATCTACTAAGAAGTCCTGTATTTCAAATGCCAAGCTGTACGTTTCATCTGATGTGGCAGTTGTTATGGAAACTATGCTTTTTGATTGAATAGCAGAATAAATACCTACCTAAAATCAGCATGATGAGCTAGTGCATAAATTAAGAACTCCCCAAGACAACAATTATTTGGAGTTCTTCCTTGAGATAAATTTGGAAAAAAATATTTATGCAATCTATTATAAGTTTAAATTTTTCTGACCTGAATACTCTTCCTTACCTAGAACAGTTAAACCTGCTTCACTGTGTGTGTGAGTGTGACTGTGTGTTTATTCCCCAAACACACTCGCTCACACCCTTATACATTTAAGGCTTAGTGAATGAAAAGATCTGATGTTTTGCCAAAGAGACAAAATTTTTTAAAAAATCACATTTCTTCACTTTCCTTCTAAATTAGTACAGGAGAAGCCTTGGGAAACGAAGGTTGAGTTATTATCATTGTCATTTTTAAATCAAGTGCGTCATATATAAATGTGGAAAAATCCCCAGGCATGAGAGAAAGGTCAGTTAAACATGGTTTCGTATTTTCATGGGTCTGATATTAGACTGTTGCTGATTCCTATTGATATTAACAACCTTTCACAAATCATAATACAGATACTTGTAACTTTCTGTGGAGATATAATTCACCCATTTGCTGACTTAATTAAAGGCTCACTGTATAAAGTACGAAATAAATACATTGAGGTTTGTTTTCCTCTCCCACATTCTACATGGAATGATATGGCAAGGAAAAAGTGAGTGCAACAGGCACCCATATCACAAACTTCTCCATAATGGGCATGCATTCGCCCATTGGATCAACATCTTTCAATTTATTAGCATGACAAAGGACACAATTATTTTGGATATGCCTGAATGCAATTTTCATTAACTTTGCAATGATTTATTAACAAAAGTGTCAGGAATGTAATAAAAGCAGCAGGACTCCTCAAAATGCCAAAATAAAAAAAAAAATGAAGAATACAGCAGAATTTCCCAACACGCCTTACGGCATCAGGTCAATAAGGTTGCCTGATTCCATCAAAAGCATCACCATGGTGAGTGAACTCTGCAATTAACAAAGAGTAAGCACAAAAAATGCTAATATCTCATTTGAATGTAATTATGCACAGATTACTGTTCACTGGAACAAGAAAAGGGATTTTAATTGTCATCCAAAGTTACATGCAAACCCTGGATTCTAGTTAACTTTTTTTTTTTTTTGGTTGAGGAGTTCACGTAAGAATAAAGCATGCAGTTCACAAATTCTTATGTTCAGGGACATTGTAAAAGGTATTGCCTTTGTTAAAGGGATAGAACTTGCAAAGTTTTAAAATAACATCATTCCATGTATGTTGGCAAGGTTAGTTTGTAATAAGTTTCACCATCGTTTGCATTTTAATACTATTTGATCTCATTTACATGTTTAAATTTGTTCCTGTAATAAAATTCATTAGTATGTTTATCATAACCACATAATGAATATAGCCCTTATGTAAAATAAAAAATTGAAAGTACATTAGAGACATTACAAGCTGTTTGAAATTACTGTGCTTTGCATATTATACCTTATTAATTAAATTATAAATTATTTATTTATGTATTTCTTTAATCAGGGGCAAGCACTAGAACAATATTATATTAGTATAAGAAACAAAATACAACTCAAAGCTAATTCACACGTGGACCACTTTTACGTGGAGGTGCGCAGATCCATTTTGCCACGGGGTGGCGAATGCCACCCTTCCTGCTGAGCATCCAGGGGTGC
>NW_006769660.1:952128-960578 GCF_000442215.2 Lipotes vexillifer
GCTGAGCATCCAGGGGTGCAAAATCTTTGCTTAACGGAGAGTGGAAGGCAAGGGATTAGAAATGTTTCTTGGGCAAGTTAAAAACTTCACTTGTCAGTTTATCTCCCTTTGCCTTCTTATTGTATTAGTAGGATTCGATCAGCTATGCAGATGGAAGCGGAGAGCAAATCATCAAAGGAGTTGACACCATGTCCATTTTATGTGGAGCCCATGGAGAGGAAAATGTAATCTATTCTTTTCTTTATTCTTTTGGTTTCCTTTGTCAGCCATAAGAGACAATCGAATGAGACAGAGGAGGAGAAAGGAGGGGAAAAAATGGTGGAAAATGAACCAAGTATCTGGGAAAACAGCACTAAGTTCATTTATCTTATTCATCTTTTAAAATTATTTTTAGAAAGCATATGCAGAATATCTGTGTTCTCTTTCTCATTATGTTTAAATGACCCCAGATCTCTTTTCAAGTTAGTTTTTTAATCCCTGGTTTGAGCACCCTGGCTTGATTATGGGCTCAGTCTGTGTCTATACACACAACAGATTCGATTGTTTTGTTAAGCAGTTTCTTTTGTCTACCTGGTCAAACAGGAGAAGCCTTGGATATGGCCTTCAGCCTGGGGAGTCGGGGTGAGGGAGGGGAGGAACAGACAATGAACTGCCTGGTGTGGAAAGTACATGGGTTTTAGAGTCAAAGAGGTCTGGATTTGAGTCAAAGCAGGCTCCTCTCCTTCCAAATAGCAATAATCCTAACTCACAAAGTTGTTTTGAGAATTAAACAACGAGATTAAGAGTCCCAAAAGTTTTAGCAAGGCTACAGTAGTAGGTGTTCAGTAAATGTTAATTCCAGGGCTATGTTCCTGCAGAAACACAACAGAACACTCACTACACCAGAATCTGCTTCTCAGAATTCCACAAGCCTGCATGGCATACTGGAACTCATTTTTAGGAGATGACAGCCTCCAACATAGGGAAACACAAGCTAAATACTGAGCAGGATAATGTTCAAATCAACTGATAAAACAGACCGGTATAGTTCGCTATTGATATCTCCCTAGATAATAGAAACATTTTATTTTCTTCATCAGTTTTAAGTTTTGTCTGCAATTCTCTCCCATCTCACAGTTTCCCAAATTTGGTAAACACCAGAAGAGAAGAGTAGGTGGGGAAGCATAGCATTAAGAGAAACTGCAGGATGACAAAGAGGTCCATTACTATGAGGGCTTGGATTGCTAATGTAACAGGTTCTTTGGCAGATTGCTAAAACTAAATTGCTAATACTAGAACGTATCTGTATTTGCTCCTTCTGGGCACCCAGCGAAACCCCGTTTCTGAGCTACCCCACGGTTAGATGGAGTCAAATAACTGAGTTCTGGCTAGATAGTAGACCACTGGATAGACAGAAGTGATATATACTATTTCTAGAGCTGGTCTCTTAAAAAAAAAAAAAAAATCCTACCGATGTGCATGCTGTTTCTTTGTCCTCTAGCCTCTCTGTCCAGAAAGCAATGAACCAGCCAAGGGCACTGAGTCTTCTGAAGACAGAGTTGGGTGAGCCACTGGATGGAAGGAACCTGGGTCCCTAAATGACTATGTGAAGCAAAGCAGCCCCATTTTAATAGGTCTGTGTCAAGAGGGGGACGTAGCACCTTGTTGTTGTGTTATGCCACTGAGGAGTTAGACTTTTTGTCCAACCGTTAGCCTACCCTGACTAGAACATGGTCATCCTGAAAGGTAGGTGTGTTTTTTTTTCTGAAACACTTCCTTTTATTAGAATTATAATTCTAGATATAATTAATTTGATTTGTGTCAGAAAAGATGCCTTAAAATTATTTTTTAAATTTTAAATGAAACTTGACAAGATAATACAATCCTGCAAGATTCTTTCAAAAAAGGAGTTTTTATCAAACTCTTAGAGGAAAACATAGGCAGAACCCTCTATGACATAAATCACAGCAATATCTTTTTTGACCCACCTCCTAGAGAAATGGAAATAAAAACAAAAATAAACAAATGGGACCTAATGAAACTTAAAAGCTTCTGCACAGCAAAGGAAACCATAGACAAGACGAAAAGACAACCCTCAGAATGGGAGAAAATATTTGCAAATGAAGCAACTGACAAAGGATTAATCTCCAAAATTTATAAGCAGCTCATGCAGCTCCATAACAAGAAAACAAACAACCCAATCCAAAAATGGGCAGAAGACCTAAAAAGACATTTCTCCAAAGAAGATATACAGATTGCCAACAAACACATGAAAGAATGCTCAACATCATTAATCATTAGAGAAATGCAAATCAAAACTACAATGAGATATCATCTCACACCAGTCAGAATGGCCATCATCAAAAAATCTAGAAACAATAAATGCTGGAGAGGGTGTGGAGAAAAGGGAACACTCTTGCACTGCTGGTGGGAATGTGAATTGGTTCAGCCACTATGGAGAACAGTATGGAGGTTCCTTAAAAAACTACAAATAGAACTACCATATGACCCAGCAGTCCCGCTACTGGGCATATACCCTGAGAAAACCATAATTCAAAAAGAGTCATGTACCACAATGTTCACTGCAGCTCTATTTACAATATCCAGGACATGGAAGCAACCTAAGTGTCCATCAACAGATGAATGGACAAAGAAGATGTGGCACATATATACAATGGAATATTACTCAGCCATAAAAAGAAATGAAACTGAGTTATTTGTAGTGAGGTGGATGGACCTAGAGTCTGTCATACAGAGTGAAGGAAGTCAGAACGAGACCAAATACCGTATGCTAACACATATATATGGAATCTAAGAAAAAAAAAAAGGTCATGAAGAACCTAGGGGTAAGACGGGAATAAAGACACAGACCTACTAGAGAATGGACTTGAGGATATGGGGAGGGGGAAGGGTAAGCTGTGACAAAGTGAGAGAATGGCACGGACATATATACACTACCAAATGTAAAATAGATAGCTAGTGGGAAGCAGCCGCATAGCACAGGGAGATCAGCTCGGTGGTTTGTGACCACCTAGAGGGGTGGGATAGGGAGGGTGGGAGGAAGGGAGACGCAAGAGGGAAGAGATATGGGGACATATGTATATGTATAACTGATTCACTTTGTTATAAAGCAGAAACTAACACACCATTGTAGAGCAATTATACCCCAATAAAGGTGTTAAAAAAAAAATTTTCCCTAGTACTATAGGTATTTTCTTTTTTTTTTTTAATACATGGGGTTTTTACATTAGTTTTTGTTGAGATATAGTTGACATCTAATATTGTGTAAATTTAAGGTGCACAAAATGTTGATTTGATACATTTCTATACTGCAATTTGATTACTGCCTTGGCATTAGCTGACACCTACTACTCTAGCTATTTTCTAACAGAATAAATGATCATTAAAGCGCATGACTGTATATTATGCTTTCAAGTAGCACTCTCTATATAACTACAGGACAGGAAAATTAACCCTTGAGAAAAAAATAAACCAATATACATAGACATTCATTACGGACAAAGCAGATTCACTCAACAAAAGGTCTCATCAAAAACATGTTTCAGGGGCTTCCCTGGTGGCGCAGTGGTTGAGGGTCCGCCTGCCGATGCAGGGGAAGCGGGTTCGTGCCCCGGTCCGGGAGGATTCCCACGTGCCGCGGAGCGGCTGGGCCCGTGGGCCATGGCCGCTGGGCCTGCGCGTCCGGAGCTTGTGCTCCGCAACGGGAGAGGCCACAGCAGTGAGAGGCCCGCGTACCACAAAAAAAAAAAAAAAAAACATGTTTCAAATCAGCGCGCTCTGCTTTCCTGAGGGCAAATCTCCAGCCACAATGCTTCATTAGCAAATAATCAAGACACCCCTACCTTTGTGCTACTTCTGAACTGGGAGCTGTCAGTAGGCCACAAATAAAGGATGGATATAGGGACACACTAATACAAAGCTCTGCAATCAATCAGTACAACAGAAACATAAGTATGTTATGGACCCACTCAGTCATGGAGCAATGTGGGATGCCACGTGGGAAAACAAGGCCAATAGAGAGGAGAAACAAAATTGAGTTTTATTACATTTCTAATAGTTCAATAGGTAGAGAATCTCCAGATGGCCTGTTCTATCAGTTACTATTTGTATCAGCACCTTTAAAAAAATCTTAAAATATCAGCTGCACCTGTCAATATTGGGCATAATATAAAGCATCTTTTGTAATCTGTGTGTGTTTTCTCAGTATTCATTTAAGCACCTAACAGCTTTTATTGGTTATGAGCCTATTAGCATGCGGTTGAATGTTCTTCAAGGGTAAGGGTCTTAAGGTCCATTTACAAGTGTATTCAACTTGCTTTACATGATAGCACCCCACAATTCAGATGGCCTATTAATAAACACTTGTGAAGATAAGTATTATGATATACTCACCAGAAAGAGAAACAGTACAGACATATGGCTTAGTTCAAGTGAAGGTAAGTTCTGAAGTATTTTAAACCAAGGAGCAGAGCCTACGGCCAATAGGCATAGAACAATACATCTTTAGAAGAAATGAAGAAAACATACAGACATACAGTAAATAATGTACCACCTGGACCTATTTATATCTAGTTATATATTAAAAGGGGGGGTGAAACATAAGACTGTCAATCAGAAGGTGAAAGAAAAATGAGGCTAGGCAACTCATGTTTTGCTAAGCACCTACTATGTAACAAGTGTTCTCATTCCCACGTTCCCATGGAAACATTGCTTTCCAGGGTACCAGTGACCTCATGGCTTTCCACATCCAGCCTGGACCTCCCCACTGAGCTCCAGACCAACACGTTTGCCCACCTACGGTGTCATAGCTTCACTGGGATGTCCTGGAAGCTTCTCAAATTTTAAGACATGTTAACCTAACCAAGGACCTTCCTGCCTCCCCGCATATAGCTCCAGTTTAGCAAATAGCAACTCTCTCTTTGCAGCTTCTCAGGCCAAAACAGAGTTGATCCTTCTTGACTCCTCTCTTTTTTTGTCACCCTCCACATCCAAATCCAGCAGCAAATCCTGTCAGCTCTACCTGAAGAGTCGACGCAGGATCTGACTACATCTCACACCTCCACTGACACCAAACTGCAGTGGGAATTCTCCTTTTAAAAACAGAAATTAGGGGCTTCCCTGGTGGCACAGTGGTTGAGAATCTGCCTGCTAATGCAGGGGACACGGGTTCAAGCCCTGGTCTGGGAGGATCCCACATGCCATGGAGCAACTAGGCCCGTGAGCCACAACGACTGACCCTGCGTGTCTGGAGCCTGTGCTCCGCAGCAAGAGAGGCCGTGATAGTGAGAGGCCCGCGCACCACGATGAAGAGTGGCCACCGCTTGCCACAACTAGAGAAAGCCCTCGCACAGAAACGAAGACCCAACACAACAAAAATAAATTAATTAATTAATAATATATTTATCCTACCCCCAACATTAAAAAAAAAATGTGCTCTACTTTAAAAAAAAAAAACAAACAGAAATTAGATCATGTCCTTCGCCTCTTCAAAATGTCCAATCACACTCAAGACAAAGACTAGAGTCTTGAGGTTAACCCAGGAGGCCCTGGGGGATCTGGCCACACAGTTACCTCCCTATCTTCCTCCACTCTTCCACTCACTCACTCCTCTCTAGCCACACCAGCCCCTTTGCTGTTTCTTCATACATCCCAGGCACATTCCTGCCTCAGGACTCTTGCACCTGTGGTTCCCCTTGCCTAGAACACTATTCTCAGTGAGATTTTTGTTCAAATGTCACCCTTCCTGATGATCTTATTTAAAATCCCCATCTTTCTACTTCTTGCCCTAGCATTCTCTATGCCCTTCTTTATGGCCCATTTTTTTACACAGCACATATTACATTTGTCATTATTTCTTAATTGTCTGTCTCCCCCACATTAGAATGTAAGCTATATGAGGGTTTGTTTTTCTTATTTTGCTTTCTGCTTTGTTTCCAGAGCCAAGAAACCCAAAATGCTTGGAAGGACTATATTATCTTATTTAATTCAAATGGATCCTTTGGGTTAGGAATTATCAGCATTCTCACTTGATAGCTGAAAAAAAAAACTGAAACTAAGAAAGAGTAAGTAATTTTCCAAGTAGCAAAAGCAGGAAAAGGCAGATGGATGAAAGAAGCCTCGGTCTGTCTTTGGAGACATCTTGTTGTTCCCTCACACCACCTGCCCTTACATAAGAGAAATTACACCTTATTCACTTAAAGCTTTCTTGGGCTCTAAAGTCTGAGATGAGTTAAGAATTTTGTTGTTGTCTTGTTTTATTTTTCCCCTTCCCTGATCCATTTTGTTGTGTTTCTTGGACGTACCTGAAGTTTAAAAATGATTTTTTCTGAAAATTAAAATAGAATTACATCAAATAAAAATGTATTTTCTTCAAAGTTTACACATTATCTAACCAGCAAGAGAATCACTGATGTGAACCAACTTCCTAGGGGATAGCTAAAATTCATAAAGTGTTTCCTTTGATTTCATGCTATATAAGAAAAAACAGTTTAAAATATAAGTTCTATGGGCTGATCATAATTTGGATTTTTTCTAATCTCCCTATACTGATAATTCATTTTTCACCTAACAGACACATAAAAAGAGAATAAAAAGAAGGGAAGGAGAGAGGTAGGGAGAAGAAAGGGAGAGAGAAAGGGATGAAGGTCAAGAGTGTCCCACTTCACAAGTGAGTAATAGTCAGATTTGTCTCTCAAAATTTAGAGGAAATTTAAAGAGCTCTTCAAACAGATTGGAGGATCTTTATAGACTATAATTCAATTCAGAGAACAATTTGTATTTGAGACTACATGCAGAATAGAAAAAAAGGGCCAAGAAATTCAGACTCCACACCCACAGAAATGAAATAAACTGTTTTGTTGATCTAATTCAGTTTCCAAATAACAACCGAGCGTGTGTCCACGTGTGCACACAGGCACCACGGACGTTTATGGTAAGCCATCTTGAATATTTGGGGAGTTCGACAGTTCTTTGTGAGTCTGAAATTGGCATCCCTTATCATTAACTTCTTGGATATTATTCTGTATAAAGAGTCACCCTACTAAATTAAAAGATGAAAACTAATTCCTCAAGCTTAGATGTTTAAGTAAAATTCAAGGTAATTTTGTTTTTTTTTTTTTGCGGTACGCGGGCCTCTCACTGTTGTGGCCTCTCCTGTTGCGGAGCACAGGCTCTGGACGTGCAGGCTCAGTGGCCACGGCTCACGAGCCCAGCCGCTCCATGGCATGTGGGATCTTCCCGGACTGGGGCACGAACCCGTGTCCCCTGCATCGGCAGGCGGACTCTCAACCACTGCCCCACCAGGGAAGCCCAAAGGTAATTTTTAATATAAAAAAGATGTACAAGTACTAAATCTTCCACTAACTTCTAAATATTCAGTTTAATACATGGAAACGCATATAGCAGTGAGTATGTTTAAGTCAGGAGGGTGAATTTGAAGCTGCATGTATTTCTCTTACAAAAGCCAGTTGCTTCCCAAGGGGTCAACCATAGATGTGAAAGCTTAAAAATAAATAAATAAACAAACAAACAAGCAAGCAATACCTTAGCAAAGTTTCAAGTCAAAATAACAACTGGCATTATTACTCTGAAAATTTGAGAATAATTTTTCAATTTTCAATAAGGGCTAGATAAAATGATGTTAAGTTTGATTCACCCCGTTTGCCTCCCAATCATTTTACCCTCTTGCAACATAAAGTGTGAAGCGTGGACCAGCCTCATCTGTCTCACTTGGGAGCTTATGAGAAATGCAAACCTACTGAGTCAGACTCTGCATTTTATCAGGATCCCTAAGAGATTCATATGCACATTAACGTTTGAGGAGCATTTGTGTACACTATTGTGCAAAAGATTTTTGCTTAGTCAGGTTATGAGAATTAAACTCCCTTTGGACAAACAAAAAAAGGGAGGCATAGGAATAAGCTACTGCAGAACTGGTATATTTGGAGGAAGAGAAGAGACTCTATCTTGGGAACCCTATTTCTCTTGCTTCTGATTTTGTATAGGGAGTAAATGCCAGTGGGAACCTGTACACAGTAGCTGTAGCTTCTTGAACATTTGATTCAACTGTCTTAAAAGTAGAGTTTCTGAGCTCGGCAAGAGGACCACCATTATCACCTGAATAAAAATAATTTCATTCTCAAGCCTAACATTTAAACAATATAAGATTCCAATTTAATTAGGACAACAATGTGAAGCCAGCTCAAATAAAAAGCAGGAACAATTTTCTAATGGACTTAAATTACAAGCTTGTGACAGGCTATGACAGATGACATGTTTACTTTTCATAGGAGCTAAAGGAATACCTTAGATAAAGTGTGAGCTAAAAACAGCAAATCTGGAATTAATGAATTCATTGACTATATATATATAGGCTATTATATATATATATAGTCTCTCTCTCTCTCTCTCTCTCTCTCTCTATATATATATATATATATATATATATATTT
>NW_006769660.1:960645-972174 GCF_000442215.2 Lipotes vexillifer
TTTTGGTTGTCTTGGGTCTAGGTTGCTGTGTGCGGGCTTTCTCTAGTTGCGGTGAGTGGGGGCTCCTCTTTGTTGTGGTGCACGGGCTTCTCATTGCGGTGGCTTCTCTTCGTTGCAGAGCGCGGGCTCTAGGTGTGTGGGCTTCAGAAGCTGTGGCTTGCAGGCTCTAGAGCGCAGGCTCAGTAGTTGTGGCGCATGGGCTTAGCTGCTCTGTGGCAAGTGGGATCTTCCCAGACCAGGGCTCCAACTGGTGTCCCCTGTATTGGCAGGTGGATTCTTAACCACTGTGCCACCAGGGAAGTCCCGACAATATATTTTTAAAGGACACTTTCTCTTGTAAAGGAAAATAGATCTGTAAAGCCAAACAGTTAAAATGGCAGAACCCAATACATTATTGGAGCTTAGTAACAAGTTGGGAATTTGACCTTTCTTCAGAAATTGAAGATGCTCTAATCAGAATTAGCCAGGTGCACACCTGTGTCAAGTGCCATCCTGAAGTTTCACTAAATGGCTTCTATCGCGCCTCTGATCACAACGGATGCAGATTCCAGGCTTTGACACCTCAGTGACTTCAGTATTGTGGCTAAGCAGTGCCACTTACTTCATTTTCAGTGCATCAAGTTTTGCATGCTTTAACTAGGGGTTTTTTGGCAAAATGTTTCATCTAATAAATTCATGATCTAGCATTTTGTCTTCCTTATCTCGGCCTCCGTCTCCTTAAGAAAGAGTGAATTCAAATAGGACTGCAGAAACTGAGTGGTAAATGGGAATATAAGTGTACACATGCTTGAAGACACCACGGTGAACTAATGACTAATTTCTGTGCAATTGAATACTAATGGAGAGATTCATGAAATCAACATGAACAGGAAATGAGCTCCATATGACCAATGGTTCCACAATTAAAATCAAATAAATGCCTAGTAATAGACAGACTAAAAAGATATTACTACAAGCAGTCAATTATCCTCCAGGTTACACTTTACTAAAAAATAAGCATAATGCTAGGTAGAAGTAGGTATCTTTTGAAAAGTTAATGTGCATCTGAAATGTGGATTATCGTACTGTAATTATCTTCAAATTAAAGTATGTAAGACTAGTTCAATGGCAAGTCACTTATTAAAGCAAATCAGATAAACATGCATTTCAGGAAGGAAACTTGAGAGGTTAACTTTCTAGGACCCCCTAAATTAATTAATTGTCATTCCAAATGTTTAACTCTTTATGTCTTGACAATCCAATCAGAAAACTGTCAATAGAAAGCAAGCTTGGGCACTGGGAAAAGAAAAACACACAAACGAAACAAATTTAAAAAGCCTTTACCTTCATTGCCTAAAGGGCTCATGGCAGTTATAAACATTGATTAATAAATTCTACCACCACTTTTAAGAAAATTGCACGCATATTTCCTTTAGTTCTATTTCATTTTCTTCCTCTTCCACGATCCAATGGCTGAGTGAGGCAGATTGAAATAAACTGCAATGTTTTCTCTTGAAAAGTCTACTCACTTATCAGCTGTGGATCTAATCAAGGACCTAATAAGTCCATAATGGTACATTTGCTTCCCAGGAGAAACCACTGTTGCTCATCATTCTGGAAAATACCCCCTTGCAAGGTGCAACCAAGAGCCAGGGACTTACTGCAGCAGTCTAATAATTTGATTGAGGGACCTTAGGCAGGGGCAGCTTAAATGACAATTAGAGAGCCCTCACACTGGTGCTAACATCTGTGTACTGAACCACAGTATACTGATTATAAAGGTTTTTAAAAGAAAACTAAGTACTTCCCACATTAGAGACGAGTCTAATTCTAACGGTCCTCGTCCTCGGTAGCTAATACTTCAACATTCCCTGCTGAGCTTCCTGCTTATCATGAACCCAAAGACTGCACATCCTCGGTAATAACTGCTTAGAAATGTCCACTAGATGCTCAGGTGTATGTAGAAAGAAGGGCAGAGCCCTGTGAAGAAAAAGAAGGCACTGTTCATTTCATCACTCTCCTAGTGTCTACTTTCCCCCTGACTTTGCGTCTATGCAGTTGAGGTGTTTTTGTTATTCTGTTAAAAGAGTGATTCTAAGGAGAGGGTCGGGATTCAGAGAAATTGCCACGGGGGCACCTATTAATGAAAGTTGAAATGAATGAGGACCCGCGCAGGGCATCCCTGAGTGTCCTCCTGCCTTGTGATGAAATGAATCGTGCGTGCGAGGAAAACAGAGCCAGAAGAGAGCAGAGCCACAGAGCTCTCCCCCCGACACCCTAGGCATCCCTCTCCTTCCCCCTGCATCCATTAGGGCCCTTTTCAAGCACATGGCTGAAGCAGATGTCCCTGAGAGAACAGTTTGTAACCCCCCGCCCCGCATCCAGGCTCAAACACCTGGGTTGTAATATGACGTCCGGTGGAGGCTATTTTCTTTTTCCTTTTTTAAACTTTCCTTTTATTTGGTTTGCATACAAGGCTAATAATGAGGTTTAAAAAAACTATACACAATCAGTATACAATTACACTCATCGGGAGCCTGACATGTAATTTCTGATAAACCCATATAACTATGAACAGCAAAAGGAACCACGGAGCGCACACAATGTGTGGGGTCATCAGAACACAATGCCAACACAATCTCTGCGTCATGTCTTGTTGCATAGTATTAATCAGTGCAAACATTGTTTGGGAAATGAGAGGGGAGAGAAAGAGCAGTTTCCCAGCTGCTAGTGCTTTGCCATCAAATCTGATAGTTCCATCTAATATAAGAGACTTCAGTAATAGAGCTTAGGACCAACTAATGACTCTTGAGGAGTCTACTTAAACTGTTCAAAATGAAATCAAATAACAGATCCTTGTATATAATCCCAATTCTCCTGATAATTTCACATCAGATGTCTCTTTAGCAATCTGTATATTTTCATAAATTTAGCAAATGTATTAGCATCTTTAACAGCTACAATATGTGGGTATTGAGTATCCACATCATCTAACTAATCAGTGTTCTAGGCTAGTTAATCGCTGCCATTTTGATGTATTTCAAGTTTTTGAGTACTACATGTTGAAACATAATTATTTTTCTGTTGATTTTTATAGGTAAAGGATACAATACGGTTTCATTAAGAAAGAATTATCCAGGACCAGAAGATGACAGCCCAGGTCACTGGGGAGCACAATGCAACACTATTGTCAATACTATTGATATGTCTTAGGAAAAGTGAGTCTGGGAAATGCAGAAATGTCACAAGCTTTGTTTTACCTTCCTTTTAATAGAGCATCGCATGACCTGTATGGGAGGGGTTGACCACTTCCAATAGGTTTATGCTATTTTCGATAGAACTTCCAATCAGTGCATTTAGCTGGAAAGCAATTCCTGACTTTATTATTACTGTCGTCATCCTTAAAATGCATTCTATTTATTTTTTTAATTCACCAGGAGGGGCGAAGGGAAGACAGGAGCAATAAAGAAAAGGAGCCAGTAACATGCCCTTAGGGACCAATAGCAAAGGGAGAAGAATCACAGGAGAAAGGAGATAGGAGATGAAAATGAAAGACGTATCTTATTAAACCATCATAATTAAGAAGTAATATGTATTCATAAAGAGACCCAGGCCCAAAGGCCTGAAGATGTCTATAGCTGCAAGGGCAAATGTTTTCTAATAGGTAATAATCAACAAATCATCTACGTTAAAAAGCAAACCAGATAGCACAAGAAAGAGTAGGCAGAGGCCTGCCTTCTCACAATGCTACCACCTCCAGTCCAGGGCAGACAGACCAAACCGGAAACAAACTAAGGAACAACCGGGGACCTCTTTTCAACTACAGGTAAATTCTGGCAAACACAGAGGTAAAAAGCATTTTATAACAGAGCACCTCCCTCCCCATCACCTGTGGCTTATATTATAGGATGGTCCCTGGCTCTGAACCCTGAGATTACAGTTGCTGCCAGAGATCCAAGGGGTTGGGTCCTGAGGATGAAACTGATTTCACATAATTCATTTCAGCCCAAGACAGGAATTAATTGGATGGACTTTCCGTTCACTCCTGTGCTTTAAGTTAGCTGGACCTAGGAGTACAGAGACAAGGCTGAAGGGAAGGAGAAATACATTTGGTCCTTGGACACCCCCTAGTGTCTATGTGAGCATGAAAGCATTTGGCAGGTATCTCCCTTCCTTTCCTGCTAAATCAAACGAGGGAACAAGAGTGGCTCCTAAAGATGGACTCCCAGAACTCCAGCCCAGCGGGAAATCTGCTCTCCCCTCACGTTGAGAACCAAGGTGTAAATCTCAAAACCCCTTTTGGATGCTTCCTAGAATTTCTGCTTGCCGTTACCTTTGTCTCAGTGTGGCAGAATCTGTCTCAAGAAAATGTGGAAAATTATGGGTGGGGTCAGGAAAAGCCTATAATTTGCTTCCAAAAAGGGGGGGGGGGGGAACTTCGCACTTAATACACTGGATGCAACTGAAGAGAAATGGAGGGAAAATCTATTTCAGAGAATATATGGTAGTTTGTCTTTCTATAGATAACTTGTGAGTGTTTGAATAAGCGCTGTGATGTATTTATGTTTACTAATGTGATTGGATGTGAATACTGAATAAAGTCTGGGACAACTGCTTGCCACTTCTCTCAGTCAGCGGTTCTTTGGGCAGTATTTCATTTGTGTGATGAAGATATAATTTAAAAGTGGCTTGGAAAAGCTTTAGTGTAAGCGCCTTTGAAAGTTCCCAAACAAATTGCATGTGATTCCCTTTCCATCTAGGTAAATTAATTTTTTTGTGTCCCAGAGTTATCTGTGGACCAGACTTTCTCTGTTAAAACACTGTTCACATTATGAAGTGTTACCACCAGTTACATATACAATCATCTCAGAAGTGTAAATGTGCCAGAATGTCATTACTATATTTAGCTGTTGTAAATACCCAGACAGTATCCACAGTTCTAGGGAAAGCATCCCTATATATGACTTACTGGAACTCCAAAAGACACTTTATATTTTTCTAACATAACGCTTCTCCCCAACTGTTTGGGGGAAATACTCTTGTCATTCTAAACTTTGAAGCATATATTTTGGCAATATAGAGCGCCTTCTCTTGCTGCATCTGGGAGGGTTGCATTTGTAAACTATGCAAGATCTGATTCTTTAAGATCTGATTCTTTACATGTTCACAAAATTTTAAAGGGCAAGGGGTCCTGAGAATCCACCTGATTCATACCCTTCTTTAAGGATCGGGGAGTTCAGAGTGATTCTGTGACTTAACTAAGAGCCACTGGCAAGGTTGCTCCAAGGCTGGAGCAGACACTGCTCAGTCTTGCACACAGACATTTTTGGTCACTGATGTTTCTAAGTGTAAAATGACATAGCGGGAGCTTTATAAATGTGAAGGGGTCATTTGTGGCAAGAAAAGAGAAACCAGATTGCCAGGTGTGTACCCTGCACGTTGGGGACACGTTCCCTGAACAGTGAAGGTATCCAGCCAGTTCCTACAGTCCCCACCCGGGAAGAGTGTGACTTTGGACTCAACAGCTCTTCTGTCCTTGGTGTTTCATCTGCAACTCACATATGAGACTTACACTAGAAAGAGAGGAAGAAAATGAGGGGAGGAATGTGAGAAACATCTTGCTTGCCCCTCCACTCCTCACACCCCACTTCTATGAATGAACAGGTTTTGTTGCTTTCCCCTGCTGGAGACACCCCTGTTTTATTAAATACCAAACAAAGATAGCACTTGCTTCTGGTTACAGCCCATACCAAACAAACTTATTTTTAAAAAGGAATCTTGGGATTTCCCTGATGGCGCAGTGGTTGAGAGTCCACCTGCCGATGCAGGGGACACAGGTTCGTGCCCTGGTCTGGGAGGATCCCACATGCCGCGGAGCAGCTGGGCCCGTGAGCCATGGCCGCTGAGCCTGCGCGTCCGGAGCCTGTGCTCCTCAGCGGGAGAGGCCACAACAGTGAGAGGCCCGCGTACCGCCAAAAAAAAAAAAAAAAAAGAAATTTGAAAAATGGGAAAAAAACCTATATAATTGCCTCGATCTTTAATCTCTATGCCAATGTCTGTTTTACAGATTATGGCCTGAGCCCCTGACAAATCTGCTTAGTGAATTTTTGGCTGACAAATCTGGCAACACAAACGCTGTCTGAAATACATTCAAAAGGCTAAACGTTTTCATAATAGCTACTTTACATAGCCTAGTAGGTTTCCCTTTAGGACACCAATTAGATTTTTTTTTTTAAGTGACAGTGTTAATTTTTATGATTACACACAGAACTGAGATTTTTATTTAATACACTGGGCCTTCTTTTAAAGCTTTTCAAGGGGATCAACCACTTTGCCAACAGACGGGTGTTACAGCAGGGGTGATTATAGTAATTTTTCTTATAATTGGGAGTCACCATTCGGTTGCTATCTTTCACAAACTCGTTGATTCATCATATAATCCTTTATAATGGGGGTTTGTTGTATGCCACAGGAACGTGCCAAGCAGCCGGGAAATAACAAACAGAGGAACCCCCTGGCTGGTGGGGACCACAAGGGGGTTTTAACATCTGCCCCGTTCTTTAGACTGAAGTACATTTTACTTAATAGCAGTGACCAAACACTGGAAGAAGGGCTTTGGAGGCTTGGGGGAGAATCTGTGTTCTCTCTCAAGAGAAGATGTCTCAAAACACAGATTCTATTACACACCATGACAGCACAGTTTTTAAAGGATAAGAAGGTGTAAGTACTCATTAGAATTATCAAAGTCCCTTCCCATAAATCCAAGAATTTAAGACCGAAGCGAATGCAGCATGTTGTCCCTCGGGTGCACTTATCACAATTTTATCTTTTCATCTCATCTTTTGAAGCCCAGTAGTTAGCAAAGTGCTTTACTGGAACAAATGCACAAACGAGGTTACAGGTGGATATTAGACACTGCATAACATAAGGGGTAGAGGTCAGAGCTGGAAGAGGTAACCCCTGAGTTCTTGGCCCAAATCTGTCATCTTGGGAGAGCCCTGTGAACAAACCAAAGCCTCAAATTCCCTTAATATTACAAGTGAAGAGGAATGCGGCTATGACTCCCAAGACTCCCCAAGAAAACGGTCAACATAAATAAGAGTAAGTCTAGAAATAATCCGTGAGTTAAAGTGCTAAGTACCAGGCCTTATAGTTTAACTTTATGATTTCTGTTAACACTTTGCCTTCTGCGAACCAGTGAAGTTGGCACAGTCACCTATAATGTGCCTTCCGTCTGATGCCATGTGCATATCTCCTTTGGAATTTTCCAAGATGTTTAGAACAAAACCACTCATTTTTACAAAAAGTATCTGATGAAACATCTCACCATTTGCTTCTAATGGTTGAGGGGAATGACTTATTTTAACTTATTGTGACTGCTTTTTCTTCCACATAAAGCCCATGACTATTGACAGACACAGCACCTGAAGGGCATTTCAGCTGGACCCAACTTTTGAATATCGATTTAACAAAGAACCTGGATTTGCCTTTTCATTTAGTCATCTAAGTACTGTCTCATGCTCCACACACCATGTTGAATATGCCCAATCTTACTTAGTTCATAAGATGTGAGATAAAGGTCCTTTGTCTCACCAACCATCTGTTACAAATTAGCCATAATATGAATTAGCCTTAGGTTAGATATCTTCAACAAATCCTTTTAAATAAATAAACATAAAATTCAACTATAAACAAAAAACCTAACAACATGAATAAACAGTTTATTTTACCATGTTTAACTCTTATGACACCAAAAATAAATCAAGAATATCCTATTATTGATTAGAAATGAGTATATGTCATGTACTTCTAGACTGCTGCTTCTCCATGACTATTTCCAGAATTTAATGTCACATACTCAATGCCTTCAAAAGGCCATTAGTGATACAGGTTTCTGACAGAAGCTATTTGAATAGCAGACCATCAAAGAAAACAGCTGGCAAAATTCAAACCTATTTGGATCTAATAATTCTTTCAGATAACCAAAAATAAAGGCAGGATCCATCCATAGTAATGAAATCTACAAAAGTCAAACAGATAATTTTATGCTTTCTAGGAACCCCTAATCAGTAGGACACTTTAATTACTTAGTCTTCAAATCTGTCCAGTGACACAGGAATTAATAAGTACATTATTGATTAGTAAATAAACAAGCTTTCAGAATGAGGATAAGAAGTTTGTTTCATAAATTACAATCAACTTTTAATTTATACAAAAGTAAAAAAAAAAATTTCTTTGTGAAGCTCAGTTCTACTATTTAGATCAGGAGGACGTTCCACTGATAATGACTTTTATCCCACTCTTAACGTCCATGACTACAGAATCTACAACGTACAAAATTATAAAACTAGCTTACAGGTGCTATGCCATTCTGATATGCCATTCTTTTCCCCAACAGAGGAAAATATTTTCTCAACTGAAGTATATTTAGAAATATTAAATATGCAAGAATCCTTGTCTCTCATGGCTTCCTCTTGTTGGGTACACACATTTCCTTCTGATGAACTACTTGCATCCAGCCAAATGACACTGATCAAATTACAGAGCAAAAAAATCATGCACTCTTTGTCACATCCCTTTATTACAGAGCTAACAACTTATTTAATCCTATTAATAAATTTGGTTTGGTAATGGTTTTATCATTTTCCTCTTTGTTTTCATAAACTTAGGAAAAGAGGGAGGTACATGAAGACAAGGGTGTATTAGGATTGATGTGGCTTCAGGTTTTCCTCTTGAGTTTAAAATCATAAACTATTCACTAATGTGAATTCTTAGGAGCAGCCTGTCAGATCCATTGTGATAATTAATATAATGGCATACTGTAAATGCCACTGTTGTTAAGGCTGTTATCTTGGTGATTGCTGTTGTTTCTGACAATGTTATTAATAACATTACTATGTTAATAATGATACTAACAAACAGTGTTAAACACAAACAACATGATGTCCTTTGTACTACACATACATACTGGAATACTGGAATAAGTGCATTTCCTGGCGAGAAGCTG
The DNA here is from genome assembly GCF_000442215.2 of Lipotes vexillifer. Lineage (NCBI taxonomy): Eukaryota > Metazoa > Chordata > Mammalia > Artiodactyla > Lipotidae > Lipotes > Lipotes vexillifer. Next base: position 969,632 of record NW_006769660.1, read on the forward strand.
ATTGTCTAAATTGTAAGCAACACCCAGAGTACTTATCTTCCAAGCATCTATATATTGGATGTGAGTGGGTGAGACTTTGCAAAAGAAGAGCCGGGAAAACAGTTTTACATAATAGCTCTTTAGAGTTGGAGGATTGTGAGAAGATTTGAAGAAGAGGAATCTTTGGAGAGATGAGACAATGTGAATTGAGAGGTTAGTGAGAACCTAAGATTTAGAATGTTTAAATACCAAAGAAGTATATATTATAGCACTGACAATATAATCACCGGACAACTTTATTTTCCTAATCTTTTTCTGATTATAAATGCAATATACTCAAATGTAAAAAAAAATGTGTTCAGTACAGAATCGTATAAAGAAGAAAGTAAGAAGCATGTAAAATACTAATACAAATGGCTAGATAATTTAAATTTTGAGTCATTTATTTTGTAATGGGGAGAATCCTAATTAGATCGACCATTTAAGTGCTTTTCTAATATTGTATCACAACCCGTGAGTGGAAGGTACAATCGGTTTTTTGGTTTATGATCAGCATCCTTTTTAAATAATAGAATGGGAGTTTATGCAGTAGAGTAGAAGTTTTTATGAAACTTTTATTCATATATATGATGCATGCAGGTACAGGGTCATGATGTAAAATGAATTTCTAAGTGTGGGTCACAGACAAACTGCAACTAACTGCTAAAAGCCTTCAATTGTCATGATTTTAGTTGATTTATTTGAAAAGGGGGAAGGAAATGGTATGGAGCTCTAAAAAATAATGAGACACATTGCACAATGAACTTAATCTTGGTAATGAATACTTTAAAATACTACTTTATTATGATACTGATGGAGACTTCACCTGGTCACATTCATATACGCTGGAGGCCACTGAGCAAAAACAGACACTGTCATTAACCTTATGGAGCTCACAAACTAGATATTAATCAAATAACCAAGCAAATACTTGTACAGTTTCAGCTGTGATAAATGCCATGGTACTCAGAGGGTCCATAACAAGGGAATGTAATCTAATTTAATCTAAAGGCAAATTCAGGGAAGGCTGCCCTGAAAAGGTAGCCTCACTGCATTTCGGAGGGTAAGTATAAGGTGAAGAGGGAGGGAGGCATCCCAGACAGATAGGACAGCATCTTCAAAGAAGATGGGTCCCAGGGAGCACAAAGACCAAACAGTCACCCACTCTAGACCTGCTCACAAAGAGACTCTCCCAGGTGCTCTCTGACCTGGATTTAGCGTAGATGTAGGTCCAGTGGGAAGAGAGAGCATCTTTCCTTGATGACATCAAAGACAAAGAGCCCAACTGCTTCAAAAAGTTTGGGAGATTCTCTGCTTGAAATATAAACATGGGTGGGTTAGATGATCTTTTATGTAGCCTTCCAATTCTGCTTTTTATCTTATGTGTTAAATTGTATTGATAGTTCACCTGTAGATCAGACAGCTGCTGAAAAGGCATAAAATATAAGTGGAGATCTTGAGGATCAATGCTTGTCTTTACGGACAAGTATTCACTTGTACCCATGGTAATAATTTCTTCATAGAACACCAGTATACCCCTCATAATAATAATAGCCCATCACTGTCTCTGCTTAGGAGAAAAAAAATCTCCTAACCTTTTAAATATGTCTTCCATATACTGAAAGACACACAGATACCGTCTGATCAGCTATAATCTTGAATTCTAAAAACTGTAGGGTAGAGGCACGCTTTGGACTCTCGTTTTCTTCTATTCTAAAATCACTTGGCAGCTTTCTAGGTATTTAGCATTAGGAGGCTTTAATTTAAAGAATGCCAAGTTTTCCAAAACAGAAGCAAATTTAATTTAAGCAGATAGTTCTGGAAAGCCCAATCTCTTGAGGTAGAAATGTGTAATAGAGTAGAAAAAAAAAAAAAAAAGGAAAGAAAATTAGGATAGGTGAAGAGCAGGAGTGGGCTGGGGAAAGAAGTTTATTCATTTAATCATTTGCAAAATGAAATATAAAGTACACATTTTGTCATTAGAACTATCTAACAACACTTTCTCAGAGCCATTTTAGTAGATAATTCTCTCTCCAATGTTGGCTACCAAAAATAATTTGTCTTTAAAGCATTGTCTCACATTTGGTCTGCAAATTCATTTATACATATATTCAACTAACACTAATTAGACACATATATAATTATGATTTCAAATATTTACTGACTTATCCTGTTATAAAAAAAATCCCTTCAATCTATTTCCTACATGACAATAGGAATGATTTTGTAAATCTCATTATGACGTTCCCTGTTTCGATGGTATTCCTCTGCACTTTAGATAAAACTCTAAATCCACCTCATGGCTTTTTATAAAGTTCTACAAAAGTCTGGTTCTTGCCTCTTTTCCAGCTTCATCTCACCAGCCCTCAATTACCATGCTCTGGTCACACTGGCCAGCTTTCAGCTCTCACTTACCGCTGAAATCGAGGCCATTTCCTTACAGAGAATAGAATTTTCTCCACTCTTCACTTGTATGATATTTCTCTATTCTTTTTTTTTTTTTTTTTTTTTTTTTTTTTTTTGGG
>NW_006769660.1:972460-977167 GCF_000442215.2 Lipotes vexillifer
CACTGTTGTGGCCTCTCCCGTTGCGGAGCAAAGGCTCCGGACGCGCAGGCTCAGCCGCCATGGCTCACGGGCCTAGCTCTCCGCGGCATGTGGGATCTTTTCGGACTGGGGCACGAACCCGTGTCCCCTGCATCGACAGGCGGACTCTCAACCACTGTGCCACCAGGGAAGCCCTATTTCTCTATTCTTTAGGTCTCCACTTAGATGATGTGATGGAAACACCAATGGAAATTATGTCCCCACCCTGCACTCTTTCTTCATAATATTTACCACAATTTATAATCATGTATATTTTTGAATGAATCTTTTAAACATATATATTGTTTTCGTCCACTAGACAGTAGGCCCCAGAAGGGCAGAGATCTGTCTGGGTTCTTCAGTACTGTATTCCTAGAGTTTGGCTCAATAAATATCTACAGAATGCCTTTGTTTCAATCCTAGATTCACCACCAATTATTTAGCCTGGCAGAAGTCACTTAACCTTTCTGAAATCAATTTTATCATCTAAAAATGACTATAAGACTGCCTCCTTTTTGTATTATATTTAGGTTTTTCTTTTAAGAAAACACCATTGCCTAGAAGAGAATAGGGCTTAGTAAATGAATAAACATCTTCCCCCCTCCCTGGTTTCACTTCCATGCATATCTAAGAATGATTCAACACTCTGTCCAAAATAAAGCAATGATTCACAAGTCTGGCATTTACCAGCCACTAGTTAACTTCTCCCCTCTTCCTCCCCAATTAAGAGAAAGCTCATTTTGAGGTTTAATGGAGAGTGTCACAGGTTCATCAGAGTTCAATTCAGCAGTCTGGAGCAAATCTGTAATAATCCATGACCACACACCAGTTTGTATTTTTCCACTAATAAAACTCAAGAATGGCTATGTTCAAATGGAATTTTGCAGGTCATTAATCCATTCTAAGGACTGACTCTTTTGGCTGTTTAATTGGGAAACAGTGGTGGTAGGAGCAGATTAAAAATATGGATTTACCTAAAAGATAAGGCGGTAGACTGTTTAAATTTTATTATTTTATACTTCCAAAGAATTTCTGAATGACTTAAACAGAAAAATTCTAAAAGCTACTGTCACTTTTTAAAATCAAACAGGATTTACGTAAGATTTGCAATGATTCCATAAAATGCTAAGCTCTGGTGGGCCAGAAAGGTTCTTTCTTATTTGAACCTGAAGAAAATAGCTTTAGAAAACTGCCCTTTCTCGTTCTGAACTGACCACAGTCCTCTATTTTGCTGCCTCGGAAAGAGACTTATTCCTCTTGTTAGTGATTGGTGGAAATACAGGCATGTGCCACAGTTTTGGCCAATGAAATGTAAGCAGATGTCTGGGGTGGGGAGTGGCACAGGGCAGGGGTAGAGTCTAGGATAGCATTTTCTCTCTTTAAATGGTACATTAGAAAGGGACATTCCCTTTTTCTGCCTCGGGATGTTATGAACTGCAAGATATCTGGTATATGGCAGCTGTTTGGAAATGGCAACTCAGGGTATGTGGAATAAGAAATATTATTATCGCATTTTACAGAAAAAAAAAGAAGTGTACAAACTCAGAAGGACTGGACAGAGTCCAATCTACTCAGGACACAGAAGCCTCAGTTGTCAATTATCTGATAATTCTCCACTCCCCCACTCCCCTTTTCCCCCCCCCATCTTCCAACCAGTCCTGGAAGTTTTAATCTTGGCAAATGCCTACACCAATGCCCAATCACTACCCAAACACCATATTCTTAAATTAAAATTCTAAAGTACCAACTGGAAGAAAGATGGCCATTTACTAATCTCATACTTCAAAGGGGGATACTTGGATAGATGGATGGATAGATGACAGATCTCATATATGCACTTATTTAACATATATTCAATATATGTATAATTAACATATATCTCACATACACATTTAACGTATATACTTTTAACAAATATATTTAACAGGTATTTTTACATATGTATATTTTACACATAGTTTTACGAGTGCGGTATGTGTATGAGTATACAGAGATAGAAGAAACAGCGACAGAGACAGAGAGAAGATAGTTGATGGCTTATGGAAATCCAAAACGATACTTGGAACAATCCTCGATCCCCAGAAGTTCATAGATTCAGAGGTTATGTGAACGACTAGCCTTGTTCTTTGGCCAGCACACTGATGAAGAAAGTCCAGGAAAGCAGTATCAGTGAGCAGTTTCCTTATCTCTGAAGAGGTTTTAATGACTAACTGCCCTTCCTCTCCTTTATTTCTCTATCTTCTATGAAATTGTAATGACTGGCCCTAAAGATGATAACTGAATGTCTGCAGTGATTTAATCCTGTCACATACAGTAAAGACACAGCTAGAAACTCTGTCAATATCAGGAAATATCAGATTTCTGTAAGAAAAGAAAACAACTGATCATCTCTAGAAACGTTCAGTTGCAGTTTAAAGTAGATGCATATGAAGTTAAAAACAAACAAGTCATGTACCACAATGTTCATGGCAGCACTATTTACAATCGCCAGGACGTGGAAGCAACCTAAGTGTCCATCAACAGATGAATGGATCAAGATGTGACACATATATACAATGGAATATTACTCAGCCATAAAAAGAAACGAAATTGAGTTATTTGTAATGAGGTGGATAGACCTAGAGTCTGTCATACTTAGTGAAGTAAGTCAGAAAGAGAAGGACAAATACCGTATGCTAACACAGATATATGGAATTATTAAAATGTTATGAAGAACCTAGGTGAAAAGAAACGAAATTGAGTTATTTGTAGTGAGGTGGATGGACCTAGAGTCTGTCATACAGAGTGAAGTAAGTCAGAAAGACAAAAACAAATACCATATGCTAACACATACATATGGAATCTAAAAAAAGAAAAAAAAAGGTTCTGAAGAACCTAGAAGCAGGGCAGGAATAAAGACGCAGACGTAGAGAATGGACTTGAGGACACAGGGAGGGAGAAGGGTAAGCTGGGACAAAGTGAGAGAGTGGCATGGACATGTATACACTACCAAATGTAAAAGAGATAGCTAGTGGGAAGCAGCCACGTAGCACAGGGAGATCAGCTTGGTGCTTTGTGACCACCTAGAAGGGTGGGATAGGGAGGGTGGGAGGGAGATGCAAGAGGGAGGAGATACGGGGATATATGTATACATATAGCTGATTCACTTTATTATAAAGCAGAAACTAACACACACCATTGTAAAGCAATTATACTCCAATAAAGATGTTAAAAAACAAACAAGTCTCCACTGACAGAGTCATTCCAGAATGACCCCCGTTCCGTCTCCATTTTTATCACGGAGCACAGCTGCACTTCAACCACACCTTCAAATGCTAAAGTTAGGAGTGGAATGGTTGATTTTGGTTTTCTACTTTGGTTGAGAATCTTGACATCTTGACTCTCTCTAAATGTAATAATCCTGTGTCTCTGTATCTAGTATTACACCTGGTAAACAAGTCTGAGTGTAGGAGTGGTCCTCTCTCTTGACCTGGGACTTGCAGGACGGCAAGGAGTGTGATTTAGAAAACCAAGAATTTGGCATGGAAGTAGCTGGGTTTTTTTTTTTCTTTTTAAAGAAACATAATTATCGGTACTTCTCATTAATTCATAAATTATGTGCCTCCCCTCCCTTCTCTAAACCATTAAACCCCAACCAATGATTGAACCATCTTATCACTAAAAGCAGAATAACTTTCTTTTTTGCCTATTGGTGTATTCCTCTGGACTCCCCTCCCCCTTTTTTCCTACTCTGATCAGTGAGCCAGGAGGAAGTATATGATAAGTTTCAATATGTTTAACAAACATCACGTCATACCACAGACCTTATAAATGTCAGCAGTAGGCCTTCAGAATTAAAAAGTATACTGATAATTTATTTTTGTTTTACTAGTGTCTTATTTTTAAATTCAGGAAACTGGTTTGAATAGGTAGCCTTTTCATGGGTATCAACACATTAACAATAAGAAATATATTGTCTATTATAGGAAAGACATTAAAACAGAATGCTCTGACATCTAGGATTATAATACTGCCAAAATATGTCACTAAACCCAGAATCATACATGTGCAATATGCTGCTTCAAGAAAAATATGGATTTAAAAATCACAGCTTATAAGACATTATAAGCTGTGATTATAAGACTACATTTTAAGATGACATAATAGAGGATATATTAGTCAGTGTTTCTCATAAATGAATCAACCCATTGCATAATTACAATCATATTTAATCATGAAAGCAAAGTACAGAGAGCAACATAATCTCCTTTCTATTTGGACAATTCATCTCAGACTAGAATTAGCCTGAAAGCAAATCCTTTGAGGGTTGCTTGTCTGGTTATACCTGACCATTCAATAGAAATTAAATGTTTTTAAAATTCTGGGTTTGAACAGAAACAGCTTTCTAAAATAAATGTAGTTTGTTTTTTTTTTAATGCAATCACTCAGTGTTTGTTTAATGTCTGATTCACTCAGTAGCAATTCCACCCTTAAGCATTTGTGTAGTTTGTGGACATGCTTGCAGTAGTATACTTATGTGCAAAAATCAAACATAAAAACTGATCACATGCTCACAGCTGGAAATCGTGTCAGGCTTTATTCAGGAAGGTATCAGGCATTATCATTTAGCGCTCCCACAGCGGGAGGAAAAATGGTGGCACAGAGGAGAACGATCACATCAGACACACTCCAGGGGTTTCCTTTCCCTAA
>NW_006769660.1:977212-1000686 GCF_000442215.2 Lipotes vexillifer
TTCCCTACATTGTTCCTCTCCCAAATGTAACTCTTTAAATTTTAAATAGGAAAAGAACACACAGAATCATTGCTCAGAACAGAAAAAGGAGGAGTAGGAGTGGATATGGAGGAGGAAGGAAGTGGTAAAACAAGGAGGAAAACATTTCTCATTAAATAAAGTGAATACTAGAAAGTCCAACAGATACTTTCATGTGTCCTTAAGACCTAAAGAAGCACACACATCAAAGAGGTTTTGAAGATGTACTTTAGTTCAGACAGACCAGTGTTTTCCTCTGCCCTGTTTTACTATTGTTGACCGAACAATTACTCCTTAGTAATCAAGTGCAAAAGTATTCAAGAATAGCTAATTGATGAGGTTTTGCCTCCTAAACCTACACTTAATGGATACAATATATAGTAATATTGTATTCAGGTGTAAATTCAGGTAAAGACACCTGAACTGGAGCACATTTTATTTTTCCTTTTCCAGAGAAGATGTCATCTTCGAACCCTGTTATCTAATTCTATTTCTTCACAGAAAATTATAATTTAGGAATGAATGTTAACCTTTGAAAATCTGAATTTTCACATTAGTCCTTGTTTCATACAATAAGACCACCATTATTTTAGAAACAATTATTACAGTATTAGGCTTATTTTTCCAGAAAAGCAACATTCAGTAGAGGTTTAGTTTCAGCAAGTGGAGAAATTTCTAAAGAAATGATTGCTGCTTCACAGCAATGGTAGTCCATGCCAATGGACAGCAGTGGTATAACCAGCTCCTGAAGGTCCACAGATGGATGACCCATTCAGTGTTTCTCCTCTGATCTATCTTCTGCACCAACCGCTCTACCTCTGGACATTGCAGGCACTCTTTGGATACTTTGTAGTGGGGACTGAAGAGTGGCCCTTTGAGCCCCAGTCACTTGGCTGTCTACCCTGCTTTGGGAATGGTTTGAGAAAGAAATCTTTATCAACATGTAATAGCCAAGTAAAGGTAGAAATAGATCTCTGTCCATCAATCAATCCTTTTGTAAATCCCCTACGATTAGAGATGAATCATCCTCATCCCTAAATTTCATACTGAAAAATTATGGCGAAACTCCAATGTGTCTTTCTTTCGACTCTGTCATAAATACAGAAACTAAGCCATAAACAGATTAATTACATGTTTAGCCTAAGGTAAATCTTAAATAAAATTTAAATGTGACCTCTAGCCTCCTGACTGCAAGGCTGCGCGTTCCATCAGCTCCTATTCTAAATCCTATGTGTGTGTGTCTGTGTGTGTGTGTGTGTGTGTGTAAGTATATAGACATATAAATATATATAGTACATATACATGTGAGTAAATGTAGTATATATATGTATGTGAATACACACACCCACATACAATACATATGTATATAGGTATACATATGTACATACACACACATATCCTTTTAAACTTTTAGTTTTTTTCTAAAAGGAGACAAATACAATAGATCCTGAGGCCGAAATAAGAAGAAAAAAGCTGAATATGTGCATTTTCTTTTTAAACAGGGAATCAGATCAGCCTAACAAGATGTTTCCCTGAAATATTGGCCTCAAATGAGTCCATTCAGCCATGGCAAGGAGAGGTTTCCAGCCAAAACATTTAATTAGTGCCCAATTAAGACAGCCAGAGTGATGTGAAGTCCGGGCTCTGGCCGTGTGCATGCCTCAGGATGGGTAAGCAGCTTAAGTGAGTCTAGTTTGACTAAAAGCTGTCAACTGTCAAACTGTCAGTGGGCCATATGGGTCAGGCAGCATCTCTCTGAAGAATCTGGCTTGTCCACTCATCAGGGGAAAACACCTCCTACACCTTTGGGTTGACAAATACCCAGCAGTTCCTCAAAGTGGGAAGGAATTGAAGTCTTGGTCAGATTAAAGGAAGAGCCATGTCACGTCCCCGTTTCAACTTTCCTGGCATCTCATCAGCTAGAGAAAAAGGTCCAAACTCCTTCACATGGCAGACGACACCCCTGCCTAATTATCTGGCCTCATCTTTCATCCATCCCCCTCCCCTCCCACTTTATCCTCAAATGACGCTGAACTGCTTGACATTCGCTCCGTGTGCACGTGCACTTCTGGCTCCAAACCTTTGCTAATACTGTACCCTCTGCCAACAATAGCATTCTCTCTTCTCCCTCCACCTCAACTCATTCATCTCTTTCACTCATTGGCTCTTCTATATTAAATTAGGAGTAAGCTGCTACAAGAAGCCTTTCCTACCCATCACCTGTGAATCGACCTCAGGCAGTGTTACAGACCCCTCTCCCATGCTCTCACGAGCCCCTAGGTGTCTAGCCTCCATCTTAACACATATGAGTCTCATCATGTCTTTATAAGCCCATTTTCTCCTCTTGACTGTACACAGTCTGATGGCAGGAGTGTTTCTTTGGTCTTCATAATCCTAGCATCAAGGGCACTGAATGTTCCTAATAGTTGTAACTGGTAAGAATCAACAAATTAATCATGAAACAATCAAGTTAAAACGATCTTTACTCCATGTTTATTTCCTTCTTTTGTTTCAAAATGTCCCCTTTAGGCAAGCAAATATCACCATGCAACTGGAATGATTTGCCTGTGTAGACATAGGAAGTCAACACACAAGTGAGTCACTGCAACCCTATTGCTCATCCTGGACAGAGGTCAGTGGGTATGCCCTTCCAAGAGGGTACACACAGGGCAGAGAAGCCTGGAATTAAAATTGATTAAGGTATTAGGATGAGTGCTGTCAAATGGAGGAATGTACTGGCAATTAAAGTCAAGTAATCTTTAAAAGAAATTGTTTTAATTTAGGTATTTTATCATAACCAGGAATCAAATAGGATGTGGAAGATTCTGGAGCAGTGGGGGGATATCTTGGTTCCTGGAAACACCCTAGTCCTCTTCCAGCCTCTTCATCACCAGAAATGTTTTTATGTGAATTTCGGAAAGAAGAAACTGTCAAAGGCAAAGTTGAAAAGCAGAAAAGATGGGAAGAGATGCCACCAGAGTTCATTACAGCTTGAAGCCCATGTGTGCGTGTGTGTGTCTGTGTCGGTGTGTCTATGTTGGGGATTGAGGTACAAACTCCCCAGAAACTATTCAGTAAATATTGGGAAAAGATTCAGAAAAGATTGGGATCTTTTCATTCATCTTTCTACTACCTTCTTCAGTAAATGTGCTGCATTAACTCTCTCCAATACAGTCCCATCTCTTCCCCTAAAAACTCCTGGGACCAAAGGGTGCTGCCCCTAACAGTTCCCTGAGGAAATGTACTGTTTTCTTGTTTTATTTCTAAGAATTAGTCTATGTCTTTAGAGCAGCTATGTTAAAATTAGATCAAAGATTAGAAATCCCAAATGTCATTTAATAATGAAATATCATCAAAAATGAAAAAAAACTTTGATTAAAAAAACGTGCATTAGAAAACAATAAACATTCTCATACTTAGTACTTCCTATGCTCAAAACAAAGGTAGAACCTGTGAATTAATCATTTGACAGAGTATCTTGAAAAAGAGCACATGTAAATGATGTCATTTTGCAAATGCCAACTGTTGGTCACACCTCCCAGTACAGCTAAATCAGACTATAACTATTACCCAAAAAAGTTAAAGACACATTATTTTAATACATCGATGAACCATGCTGAAAACTAATGCTCTTACACAAACCTGGACAATCGCTTTCACGGCCTGTAAGAAAAGGACCCTAAACCCTGCATTGAGTAACTGCACGGAGATATGTGAAAAGTTACATATGCTTCTGCTAGGAATGGGGCTGTGTGGATAAGAAACCGGTGGAAAGAGGCTTATCCTGGTAAAGGTGGAAAAAAGACTAGAATGTAACTATGACTTTCTACCTAAAGTAATATGTGTTACTACCAAAATGCAATTTTTTCTTCATTCTCAAAGGAGAAAAGCTTGTCTTGCTTCCATCTTCACAGAAAGAATACCTACATCTGTCAAGAGGACACAGAATCACAAAGTCCACGAAGGGCTCTCCAAAGCGCATGCAAACCTGCAGGAGGCAGCCTCTCACCAAGCGGCAGTGAGGGCTGAGTTAGCAGCTGCTTTCCCTCCATACTAATGCTAAACCACACCAGCTGATCGCATCCTCTCCACTCTTCCTGCAGGAGCACAAACAACCAGAAGCCCTAAGGCTTCCTCCTGGCCTCTCTACCATCTCCAGGGAAAAGAATCTGAGCCTCTTCAAAGAGATATTAAGAATACTCAAGGGCAGGATGCAGCTATTTCACCCTTTGTCACCTGCCTCTGCTTCCTTCTTTGTTTTGTTTCTCCTTCTTGGGAGGAGGCTATTTGGAAAGACCCAAAAGAGGCAGAGAAACTGTGAGCATAAGAAAATATAAGTCAGGCAACAAGAAGTGGTGAGAATTTGTGTGTGTGTGTGTGTGTGTGTGTGAGAGAGAGAGAGAGAGAGAGAGAGAGAGAGAGAGAGAGAGATTTGGTGGCTCGCCTTAAAAGATGCAGATGACATGCAAAACCTAAGAGCCCAAGGACCTCTGCTGCCATCCAGTTAGCTGTATCTGGAGAGTAAACCAAAAAACATATTGACTGAGAAACCAAACTCAGGAGGGAAGCAGAAATATAAACCCAAAACAACAAAAAGACACTAGGAAGAAAAAGGGAGGAGAGAGAGAAGGAACCCTTTGATGTCTACCTTGATTTCTCTACATTCTTGAACATCTAACGGCAAGATTTATTTTCTCCCTGAAAATGGACTGTTTACCCCTCGCAGGTAGAACTTAGGTGTCACACTTAGAATAAGTCCCTGAAATCTCTTTTGCTCCCTCCTGGAGAGAATGTGGGAGGAGATGCAGAAAGGAGCCTCTCCTCTCCCTTTCCAGGGAGCATTCCTTCCTTAACTCAGAAGGTAATGAACCATATCGCAAGGAATCCTTAATCTGAGTATGCTTTATCTTGCAATGCACGGCATAGGTCAGAAAGGAATCAGAGTAGGGCTGTTTGCATAAGCAAAATGGAAGTCCTAGATATGGATGTTGTAAGGGGAAGTTCCCAGATTCTTGGCAGTAGTTCTGTATAGTGGGTTAATCATAGATAGGAAAGAAGCTAAGGTTGTGTATCAAATCAACCTCCTACTCAAAGTGATTAGGTCAGGGCAGAATGTGGGAAAAACACATGGCAAAAAAGTGATTTCAGAATCAGACATCTGAGCTCAGATTAAAAAAAAAAAGGCAGACACGTGGTTATGGAAGACCTATGACTCAGATTCACAAAACTTCAAGAGCAGGACCACAGAGCCAGGTCACCACCAACAGAACAACGGTATCTCCATATGTGTGGGTTTAATAGCAAGAGGTGAAAGAACAAAACTAGCAAACTCACATAGGTACTGTTCTAAGATTTATTAAATATACCACAGGACCAAAAAGGTACCAAACTCCATAAGCCTTATGAAAGTAATAACAAGCTTTGTGTTCGTAATAACAAAGGATTATAATTGGTCATTAAATTATATATACTAAATAGAGGAGATCAAGTGCTGAGCTTGCTATTGACATATAAATGTTGAATTAGAAAAAAAATAGCCAATTCCCTTGACTTAGATTAACACAGATGACAGGTCTAGTAAAGCAAACTGAATGAGAACCATCTAGGTGATAATGATCACAAGGTCTGTAGACTGTATCTAGAATGAAAGAGAAAAAAAGAAAGGTGAAAAATGTCTAAGGTAGTGAAACCCTGAAAATCGAATGGCAACTGTCAAAGTAGTGAAAGGAATGCAAATTGAAATTTAGCTATACCAAAATTATTCCGAGTTACCTAAAAATGACAGTACTCTTTATAATAGTACCAGAGACTATGCTCAATAAATATTTATACATAGGGCTAAAAATATGGAAGGAAATGCTAACATTAAAAAGAATGAAAGAATTTTAACTGTTTCAAGGTATTAAAATAGGTATACAAGACATAAAAGCAACTGAATTTTTAAAAATCAATATTTCTGGTACATAAGGTTCAAAAGTGTAAGAAAGAACAAGCATTTAAATAAGTTGCCTAGGAAGAGGCATGAGTGCAGCTTCTAGGATACCTACTATGTTTAGTATCTTGATCTAGGTACATGCAATTTGTAAAAATTCACTGACCTGTACATTTTTCTGAATTAATGCTATACTTCAATAAAAAGTTTTCTAAAGATAAAAAAAACAGTCATAATGTACGTTCCTAAACACTTGAGTTTATCCTCCTAGGGTATTTAAGAGTAAGGCTCAGGCCAAAAACCAATAATGGCGCTTCCCTGGTGGCGCAGTGGTTGAGAGTCTGCCTGCCGATGCAGGGGACACGGGTTCGTGCCCCGGTCTGGGAAGATCCCACATGCCGCGGAGCAGCTGGGCCCATGAGCCATGGCCACTGAGCCTGCGCATCCGGAGCCTGTGCTCCGCAACGGGAGAGGCCACAGTGGTGAGAGGCCCGCGTACCGCAAAAACAAAAACAAAAACAAAAAAACCAATAATGACACCCTAGGCTGTAAAGAATACAGTCCTCTAAAAGTGCTGAGAATACCTCACACTTGGTCAATATATTTAAAGTCTTAAAAAGCATCTTAAGAGATACTTGTTTGACTCCTAATAAAATGGACAATGTTTGGAAGCAGGAAACTTGATACACAGTGATGTGTGAAGCTGGGTGTGCATAACTTGAGTGAACTGATTTCAGGAGTAAAATGTTCTGCATGTTCAAGTTTTTTGAGACCAACTTAATGACCTAAGAAAGTAGCATTTCTTCTGGTCCCTGGTGTCATAGCATGTGTCCAGTTACAAAATCAGAATTCCCACAATCAAGTCCCAATTCCACCAGTTCTAATCTGCCACTCTGGGTAAAACATTTAACATCGCTGAGTCCATGATTCTTATCCACATAGACTGGGATAAAATGGATTGCCCTATTTACCTGCTTGGGTTATTTTGAGTCTTACACAGACGATGTAAGCAAAAGTGCTCTGAAAGCTGTAAAATACTATAACACTGTATTAAATTAAGTGAACAAGGAGGTCATTAGACTGGGTGGCTCTGATGCCTTAGCAGCCTACATTGGCAAAACAAACCAAAACTTGTAAATGCCTCAGTGTTAAGAAGTCAAAACCTAAGGACAACCAATCACAGCCAACTAGGCTTTCCCAAATAAGGCAACCTTAAGCTATAGTCAATCGAAAGATTTCCTTGCTTTGCTTCCACATCTTCCCTATAAAAGTCTTTCCCCGGGCTCCTATCAGTGGATCACTCCTAACCAATTCCAGTTTGGTGCTGCCTGATTGAAATTGATTTTTGCTCAAATAAACTCATAAAATTTGTAAAATGCTTCAGTTTATCTTTTAACAAGTGTAAAACAATATGACTGTTGGTTTACAACCTTGGGAGTTCCCTGGGTGAGATCTGAAACCTGGCAGACAGAGGGCAAGGGGATACCCAAAAAACAGGCAGCCCACTCCAGACCAGTAGGTGGCAGGTTTAATAAGCAAGGGAATTTATACACGAGATGAGTAGATCTCCACACCTACCCTCCAGAATCTTAAAAGTTTATATAGAGGCCTCAAATGGATTCAAGCAGTCTCAACAACTCACTCTCTCAAGGCTGCATACTTGAAAACAGCTCTTACTGTGGGAACAGTGGGTGAAATGGACATCCCATGGGCAGGCTGGGTCCAGCACTCAGCTCGGGTCAACCAGTGGTCACATCCTCTCAATGACTGACTCCAACAGATTATCATTTGAACAGCTTAAATTTGATGACCCAGTATGACTGAGCTCCATTTAATTCTCTTCCACCTACTCTGTATACTACTAGCCACATTCAACTTCTTAAAAACATATATTTGATATATTTTGTTCTTGTCTCAAACCTTGAGCAACCTCCTTCTATCTGCAGCCTCAAATCTTTTTTTTTTTTTTTTTTTCCGGTAGTGGGCCTCTCACTGTTGTGGCCTCCCCCATTGCGGAGCCCCGGCCCCGGGCCTTTTTTTTTTTTTTTCCGGTCCGTGGCCCTCTCACTGTTGTGGCCTCTCCCATTGCGGAGCACAGGCTCCGGACACGCAGGCTCATGGGTCCAGCCACTCCGCGGCATGTGGGATCTTCCCGGACCGGGGCACGAACCTATGTCCCCTGCATCGGCAGGCGGACTCTCAACCACTGCGCCACCAGGGAAGCCCAGCTTCAAATCTTTGATACTAAAGTCCCAGCCCTCCTAGTCACTCTCATCACCTGTGATGCCCCATTTGGGGCCCAGTGCCACAGGATTCCAAATCACACCATGTCCCTTCCGACCTATACAAATTTGCTCCTATCGTAACCTCCCCTCACTGTGTCCTTCCTGCTCCTCTTCTTTCTGTCAAGTTCTTTAAGGCTCATTTCATGTCCTTCCTTTTCCATGAAGCCTCCCCCATGAGCTCCAGTGTATTGATCTATTTATCATCCCTGAGTTTCTATGGGTATTATATTCCGCATCTAAATTTGCAGTTTGGCTATATGTTTCTCTAAACGTCTGTATGTGTTGACTCCTCTTCTCACCAAACTGTAAAATCACTTTAGAAGAGGAATCATCTCCTATATTTCATTTCCCTTTCCCAGTAACTTTCACAGTATTGATAAATGGCGATGACACTGAGGTTCAATAAATATTGGGATTAGCAAAAAATATTCATGGAAGTGAATTAAGTTAGTAATTTTGAAGGGGGCATGGGACAGTTACACTGATGTCTGTGTACCAAAGACATTATTTCTCTTATTCATTTCAAATATACCTTCTGAGAAGTGCTTTGAAACTACAGACAAAAATGAACCTAGGGGCCTCCCTGGTGGCACAGTGGTTGAGAGTCCGCCTGCCGATGCAGGGGACATGGGTTCGTGCCCCGGTCCGGGAAGATCCCACATGCCGCGGAGTGGCTGGGCCCGTGAGCCATGGCCGCTGAGCCTGCGCGTCCGGAGCCTGTGCTCCGCAACGGGAGAGGCCACAACAGTGAGAGGCCCGCGTACAGCAAAAAAAAAAAAAAAAAATTAACCTACATTAGAAGGACAAAAGAACCAACCTATGTCACTGTGCCCAATATACAGGATTCAGACAAATACAAAAAAATTAATCCATACACAGGACTCAAATAAATACAAAACTAATCCCAAACAAATAAATACAAAAGATTAATAATCCAAGACATGACTGTGCATCATAAATGCCTAAGGAGTGGCTGACTTTTGACAAAGGCAGTTCCGCCAAGTTCTACCGAGATTAGACTCAGCAAAGCAGGTCACTAAAGATAGAGGAGAGAAGACCCTGCTGTTTGTTTACAGTCAACATATCACATGATTGACATCTTACCCGGTCAGAGTAAAGAGATAACCCTTTTCCTGATAGGTTTTCTTTTCTTCTACTGTTGTATTTAATTTGAAAACTCCTCTCTACACTTATGCCCATGTGAATAATCGGACTGCCCCATACATAATCTTCTCAGGACTCTGTCTGAGGGGATATTATATGAAAAGACCCCCTCCCAGCCTCCCTTCCATGGAAAACAATTTTGTTGCTGGGATTTCAATGGAAGTTGACATGAAACATAATTCTACATTTGGAGGGAGGAAAAACAAGACAAAGCAAAAACATAGATTAAGAGCTCATGATTGTGATTTACTTTGGATTTTTAACATGAATATTTTAATTGCTTAATTTTCTTAGCTTTAATAAAATAAAATTAAATTAAATTAAAAAGGATAGAGGAGAAAGACAGGTAAGTGGTCCAAAATTCATCTGCATTTTGGACTTAGCCATTAGGTACATCTGATTAAACTCCTGCCAAGAGGTCTGACTGTAGGTGGGTGGTGGCACTGAAATTAGCAGGGTGCACACTGTGGAAGGGAGAAGAAGGCAGGAGAAATGGAAGGAGTGGGATATGGAAGTCACTTCAGTTGGCAAACCTTTGTGATTCTGACTTTTTGCTTCTCATTTAACCTTTTTTCCGTCCAGTTTGTACTCAAGCTCAGATTCAAAGCGATGGTTTCATAATAATAAATAAATAATTGTGGAACCAAGAAAAGATCCAAAAGATATCCCAAGAAGGATTACATACTGGGCTTTAGCTCTCACTGCAGTGAGAGAGAGAAAGTAGGTTTGGGTTTGCCTGCCTGGATGGATGGCTGGAAGGCAGCGACAGACATCCAGTTATAAACCTCAGGAGGCATTTTTTTCTTGCCACCAGTAGATGTCCAGGCTGCCAGGCAATCATGCTTTAAAACATTTCTTTAAGGGATAGTGATGTTTTTTCTTTCCTCTGGGAGGCTTAAATGTACACATATCTTCCCGTAGACACTTCTCTAGCTTCAAGAATAGGCTGGGTTTGGGGAATACCTAGACTCCTACAGAACTCTCACCTTAGAGGATTACGGCTCTGACATCCCCAAGTGCTGTATGTCTTTCAGCACTTGTCTCTAGCCTTGAAGACAGGCCCAGTGAACAAAATGAGAGAAGAATAGGTGCTCTAGAGAGATTATGATTTAGCAAAGATTGCTAATATAAGTTCATGGACTCCCTTTTTTTTTTTTTTACAGTTTTTAAAATGTTTTCACAACCATTATCTCTTTTGATCCTCACACAACCTTATGAAGCCAGCAAAGTAAAGATATCATCCTCATTGCATTCTCTTTGTGTGAACAAGGCAGAAGTTCAGGGATTCTACCTGCCTAGGTCACAGAGCTGCTATACTGCCTGGTGAGACTGGAACCCAGACATGCCAAGTGCATCCAGGTACATACAGGCCCCCAAAACAGAAGACTGAGCTCCTTGATCGGTGAGGAGCTCAGGAACTCTCTGGAAAATATGAGACAGACACAGAACCCCCAAACCAGGGCTTGGAAGATATATCTAGGGACAACTTCATTTTACAGGTGAAGTCTAATTTGGTTGAATGGTTGGCCCAAACCTATCCATCAAATTCATGTAAAAGTCAGCTCTCCTAACTCCCAGTCCATTGCTCTTATCCAGCCACCATGGTGACATCTCCTTCCATCCATCCTGGTTTAAACAAAAAACTCTCCATTTCAGTGAGACAGGGTAGGATCCACTTATCCTGACAAAGCAAACTGGAGGTCTGAACAAATACCAGAAGAAACTGGGACTTGCAGATGGATGAACTATAGTTAAAAGACTCTCCCTTGTAAAATAAGAAAAGCTGAGAAGAGGTCTGAGAGGTCAGAGGAAGCACCAGATTCAGAGTTTGCAGGTCCTCGTTTGCCTGCTAATCCCGCCCCTCCCTGCAGAATGATTCTGGAAGCCTGGCTGAGGGTCAGTTTCCTCACTTGCAGTAGGTCGGGTGAACAATGCCTGCTTCACTGGGCTGCTAACGAGAAGGTACTGAGATCATGAGTGGGAAAGTTCATTGCAAATGCTGAGAAGATACGTTCATCCTTACTTTCGTGGTTTTGCTTTCCTGAATTATCTAGCTAATTGTCCTTCCCTTCACCTGATTTTTGTTTCTGTATATGTGGCCCAGGCTAGCTGTCCAGTGTGAGGATGAAAGGTCATGGCATAATCACTCCCAGATAGACTTTAAAACTGTCGTTTAGCACCCAGGTGCCTCATATGAGATAGTGAGTGTATATGAGCAGCCAGAATGTGGAACTAAGATACCTCTGAGATGCTGAAAAACAAGGCCTGATAAATAAGCTCAGCCACCTCTGAAAATGTCACATGAGAGATTGTTCACCTACGTCTGATGAAGAAAATTTGGGAATATCCACTTTTCAAAGGAACGTGGATATTACTAACAGAGCTAAAACTGAAGAGGCAAGGAAAGTGGAGAACCCCCAAATCAAGAGTTTATCAAGATGTCTCCAGCCTTGTCCAGGGTAGAGGACAACTGAACTCCAGGAATGGAGACAAATCCATAAGGCTATCAGAACCTGAGGACACTGGCTTTTACGATCCAGATAAACTAAGTGGCTGTGAGGCCTTGCTCACCAACATAAAACAGGGTTTAAACTCCAGCTTTTTAACAAGACTAGCTGCAAATCTTGTTTTAAGTGAATAAACTCGCATTAATTATTTATTAGATTTCTGTGAGCTTGGGTTAGTCCTCCTGACCTTAGTTACCCTGGGAACAGACAGGAGAGGAAACCAGAAGCCCTCACCTGTGTACAGGTGTCTGTGGTGAGAATGCCACAAACAGCAAGTTACAGACCCAAGAGAACCAGAAGGAAAGTGTGTAACTTGCTATTTGCGGCATCCTCACCAAGACCACCTGTAAACAGGACCCGGTTACACATGACAGCAGTTAGCCTAGGTGGAAAAATCATGTAACTCCCTCTTCTCTGTGCTTATAATCAATGAGAACTCAACCAGAAAGTATACCAACTCGATTTTCCTTGCAAAAAGACTGTTGGTTTCCAAAGTAGGAAAAGATATGCTGACAATAGTAGCCTTTTTAAAAATTAGATTATGCTCTTTGTGAGGTACAAGTTAAGCCCAATTCTCCCTTCTTTCTGAGGCATTTTTGAAAATGCCCGATATAAGAAATAATGAGGAAAGTGCATAAAAGCAGAGATTTAATGATATTTTATATACTCCATTGCTAAATTCAAAAAGTGAACAAATATATTCAAGAAAAAAACATTCCAATTAAGGTAGTTGGAATTAAAAGAATTATATTACCTTTTGGTTAACCAGAAAACTCAATTAACGAAAGTCACTTATGCACTATGCTCTTCAGTTAGTGAAGATTTTGGAAAATTTAATAATATAATTATACATCAGAGTTTGTCATGAAGATAATATCCAGTTGTTACAGTACATAATGTGCAGAGAATTTCTTTCAACTGTTGTTGTACTGAGTGCTATTTATTTCAGAAATACTCTAGAGTTAAAGAGGGGAGACATTCTAGTTATTAATCTTAAATCTTTTCAGAATGGGAACATGGCCGTGGGCCAGCAAAATGGAAAGATGCACAGCAATAAAAAAATCAGCAATTCCTTCCTCAAACTTCCTAACCCAAGTGGCCAATTGTTGGTTGTCACTGCCTTAATCTAATTGTAACTCTTTCCTATTGAATTTTAAAATACACGAAATGACTGGGGGGAAAATAGCAACTTGTAAAAATCAAAGGGTTCTACAGTTAATGTTACATTCAAAGGTAATTACTTAACACATGCAAAGCCGAACTGCGGCAACCTACAATTCTGCAACTTTCTATCAGCTCTTTTGCTTCTACTTTAAATAAAAGAAATCCCTTTCATTTTGTCAAGAAAACTTTTCTCTACCTCACTACTGCCTGACAAGGGAACAGATGGCAATTTAAGGGGAGAATTTATGAGAGCCACAATCTTAATGTTGCATAAAGGAAAGAAAAAGACTCGCATCAAAACCACTGACAAATGTACTTGCTAATATTAATGCACTCCCCATTCATCCAATATGCTTCCTAATTGCTTTTCTGTACATAATAATGTGGCACCTGCTGCTCAACATTGCAAACGCATCAGGATTTCTCCAAAGTCAAACAGCTCTGCAACTGGCCCTCTCCCAGTGATAAATGTAGAGCACTGTATCACGCACAGTTCCTGTCAGTGGCATAATTAAAATTTTATACTTACAGAAAAAGATAGTAAACAATCAGTTCTTAAATGGATTCACAAGAGGAACTCTTGTTACAGCCAACTTTATAATTAGTATGCATCATGTACTGCTAATATATCCATGACAAGAAAATAGGGGAAAAATGAGAAACTTGAGCTCTTCCCTTAATGCAATGTTAAATTAAAAGGAAGGAAGGAAGGAAGGATGGAAGGAAGGAAGGAAGGAAGGAAGGAAGGAAGGAAGGAAGGAAGGGAGAAAGGGAGAAAAATGAAACAATCTACTGTTACTTTACTATTGCATCAAGGGCTTTCTCTCATGTTAGCATGTTTCTTCCCTATAGCTTGTCTATGCTTTCTCAAATGGTGATAAGAATAAGATTGGAGATTAGGAGGAAGAAAATTTTTGTGTGCACACACATCAATGAAAGCACACCCCAAATTCCAATTTTTGTGTAGTATGGGACTCAGAACACTACAGCCTGCTGACTAAATCCAGCCCACAGACTGTTTTGTTAAGGTCTGTGAATTGAGAATGATTTGGACATTTCTAAATATTGGAATACAAATTAAAAGAAGAAGAATATTTTATGACACTTGAAATTATATAATATCAAATTTCAGTGTCCATAAATAACGTTTTATTGGAACAGCCAAGTTCATTCATTTACCTATGGTCTCGGGCTGATTTCCTGCTACAAGGGAGAGTTGAGAAGTTGCAACAGAGACTGTACGTACGGCCTGCAAGGCCTAAAATATTTACTATCTGGCCCTGTTCAGAGTTTGCTGGCTCCTGAGTGAAGGTATTTGTACTCTAGAGATCTATGCAAGTACAGTCTGTAGCTATCTATATGTGTGTGCACACATAAACAACCATTAGTGATCAAGGAGACAAAAGCAGGGTTCCAGCAAGCTTAAATCTGTGTGTGTGCACATGGGTATATGTGTGAAAGGTGAAAAATTATAATTTTAAGCATAATTAAAAAGTAATGTCAGAATTGTGATAAAAATCAAATTATATTAATTATCCATGTGGGCTTTTATTTTGGTTACAATTATATCTTGCAAAATCTAGGTCATCACTTTTAAATCAAACATTTATGTTCCTATGTCTGTGAAGAGTCCACTTCTCAAACAGCAAAACAGCCAAAACAACAACCCAAAAGTAATAACAAAAGGTTTACTTTCAACTATCATTAAATGTTGAAATAATGAGAGATTTAGTAAAATATCATCACTGTTTAAGCCATTTGGCTGTTTTATTTTGACAAATCTATGACTAAGCTAAAAAAAAAAAAAGCTATTTAATAAAATTTCTTAGAACTACGCAGGTGCGCACACACACACAAAAATACAAATGAATGCATGTAAAACTGGTTAAAGCTAATAAGGCCTATGGATAGTGTCAGTCTCAGTTTTCTGGTGTTGCTGTTGTACTATAATCATGTCAGATGTTACCAGTGGGGGAAACGGGATGAAGGGTACACAGGACCTCTCCATACTATTTTTGCATCTTCCTGTGAATCAATAATTATTTAAAAGTACAATTTTTTTAAAGTTATTCGAGAACAGAGACCTTCTCTGGACAATGGGTTGCCTCCTCTAACTAATATGAAATTTATTGTACCTGGATTTTTGTTTAATTGACAGGGAAAAAGAAAATAATGATAGAGATAAATAAATACATCTAAAGATTTACACACTCTCCGTATATGAAATAAGGCTGAAACAAATCAATCAGTTTAATTTTTTTTCTGGTGACTAAAGCAGGGAGTGGGGAAGGGGACAGAGAACCAGCAAACGGATTATTTGGTTTGGTGGACAAAGCACCTAGTTAGCTAGCTGACCATTTTGCTTTGCCTGGCTTGTCAAGCGTTCCTTCCCAATAAGTCCGGCTTGCAGGGCCTGATGACTCTTTCTCTGCCCCTCTTTTCACATCCCCCAGGCACATTCCTATTGGCCAGAACCTTTCCCTTACTGTATACAATTACCATCTTTTACATCTAGATGAAAATCCTTTTCTTCACAGCTGAAAGCTGTAAGAGAAGGGAATTTGAATCTACAGGATTTTAACTTGCTTTGCTTCACTAGGAAAGCATGCCCCATACAATGTAGTGTCTTTTTAAAATTGCTTGTTCCTTTAAGCAAATAGTATTAATTCCAACACTTTTTAAAAAGAGGGAGAGGACTACCTGTGAATATAAATAAAGTGAGAAATTCCATAACTAAAGATTAAGGTCTAAATCAGAGGCACAGATGCAGATAAAATAATTTGTGTCATGAATGAAAATGTTACACACTTAACTCCTAAGAAAAACGAAACCTTTTTGAAGATAAAACTGCACAAAAATTGCTGATGTGAGTGAGAAATAAAGTATGTTTTTAGTTTTCATGGCAGGAAGAAGATGAGATCCATTTTTATACCACTCCACAAAGGCTTGCTAGCAACCTGCTTAGAATACAATAGATGGGATTTAAATTTTCTTTTCCTTTACGTGGTTTGCTCATTTGCATGCTAGGCCCCAGAATGGTCTTCCCTCTCTCTGCCATTTCACAGAAACACTGGGATCTGAGCACTGGGAGCAAACTGAAAGGTACAAGGGTGCTTGTGAGTTCAGCAGAAAGCTCTTTTATCAGTGTATATGCAAGGGAAAAATGTAGTCCTTTCCTCACTTCATTGGGCAACTTTTCCTTTGAGGGACAGCTTCAAAAATCTCCTCCCAGAACACCTTTCGGCCCAGAAAAGTGCTCCGGATTCCTCAAAAACACAGAAGCAAGCTCACCATGGGGACTGCTAATGAACAAAGGTGAAATTAGTGTTGGTTTAAAGGATTTTTAGGAGAAGGATCACTCTACCTTTCTCCATCCCGGTGACAGTTTCTGAAATTTCTTCATTTAAAATATCATATGTAGCTGTAATTCACACTTACAAGAAAGTCCAAGGGGGCCAGGACATTGGAGGAAAGGAATATGAAGACCTTCTATTCCATTTTAGGATGATTCAAGTGTATACACATGTCAAAACTATCCAACCCAGTGACTAATAACAAAAAAGAGAAGAGAAGGAAATAAACACAAGACATAAAATGTAGATGAAACAGGAAATATCAATCCAGTTCCAATGACTGCAGTCAGCTTTTCAAATCTAGAAGGTACATTCTCATCATAAAAAGACATACTGTATATGAAGGGAAATGCTCCCTCATTGCAATATGAAGGTCTCAGATGTGATGCCCAATGAAATAATAAAAGGACTATATTCATCAACAGACTTAAAACTGCATGTTATTCTCTGTTACTGACAACTGTTCATAGGAGCTGAAAGAGGTAGGGATGGCATTCCTATGTAAATAAGAGGGAGTGGTACTGGAGTGTTGTTTTTTCCAGGCTTGCAAGAGCCCTCACAGCAGGAAACGTTTTATTGTAATGCAAATGTATTTGATTTCCTCCAAAATCCCCTTTCACTGTCTTTCCTGTCGGAATGTATTATCACACCATATTTGCAATTCTATTAAGCACCATTTTATATTAGCCTAATTTACGTAACCTGCCTAATAGGAATCGGAAATGTTACAGTTATTTTACTGGATCCAATTAGTATTTCATTGTTTTAGTCTGAGCACCATATTGTACAATAGTCCTCAATACTCAGCTAAATGGAATAGGATGTACTCCATGTAATACGATAAATGGAAGCATATGTTTTAAGCTAATTAAAACGCAGTTAAAACCTTCCTGAACTGAAACCAATTGCATCCTTTAATATCTGGTGAGTGACTATTAAAAAAAAAAATCTAATAATGAAATGTCATCTTATGGTGAACTTAAGAAAAAAACACAAAAGTTAAGTAGTGAAAATAGCTGGACTAAATTACTAGTGAATTGTTTCCTGGAAACGCATTTTCTCTTTTTATGCCTCACACAGTGAAGAGTGAGTTTTCCCAAGTTAAATACGCAAATTCACAAAACGTGTAAAATTATTGGTTTAAATATATCAGTTAACAAGAGGGTGGAGGAATATTTTTAAGTATTCCTATAATTAAAAATATAGTTTGCGATCCTATTTCTTATTTTAACACCTGTTCAGTTTTAAGAAATATATCAAGTGTTGCCTTTTGTGCATCTATGTAATAATATATTTAGAAAAAAAGTTACATGATTTCAAATCAAGAAAATTTTGTGACAGTGATAGATTTTACACGTGTACCAAAGGAAACACAAATAAATCAATGGCCTTACACGGGGATGCTATAGTCTGTGAGGACTGACATTCTGTGTCAAAATTGTGAAGGCAGCAATAGCAATCACTATTTAACACTATAAATATATATCATATATAATATATACATAGTTCCTTATAATACAGGAAAACCTTTTTTCACTAATTTCAGAATTTTGCTATTGAATTCATACTGGGTTGTTACACTTTTTTAGCTTGGTATTGTTCCCCTAAGAACCACAGGTTCTATTAAAATATAAGTAGGAAATAAACAACTTATATCCAGGAGGAGAAAATACTGACACATAACCCAATTAAAAGCATATTTGCTTCTTAGTTTTTATACAGACACCTCTCAAACCCCATTCCCATGAAGAGAAAATCGTTTTTTAAATTGCAGCTTTGCCATAAATAACTTTCAGAAAAATAAAATAGGTAAAAGAGGTTTTTCATATCTTAAAAGAGAGGCCAAAAGTTTAATGTTTAGCAAAATATCAAATGCAATATTTGGAGGAAAAGTCTTATTTTTCACTCATGACAATAGTAAGAAACAATACTAAAGTGAACTCCTGGCCAACTGGAGATTTTTTACGGTAATACAGGACGGTTGCACTAAACATGAGAGTGTGCTTTATGTCATTTCTTTTGACTTTGCCATTAACTCCATAACAGCTGGCATCAAATATACTAAATTGTGAAATAAGGAGCTTGTATATTGCTAGCAATTACAGAGTTAAGTTAAATAAATCCTTGGAGTACAAAATAAGTGTGCCTTCCACCTGACAATAAATTAAAGGTGACATCTGCCTTAATTTAAAATTGCCTCAGATCATAGATAAAGATCAACAACAACAACAAAAATACTGTGATTGAAACCATTTCTCAAAATTTGCCATATATATTTGACTATATCCATTTCATATATGTTTATGACATCTGTCATCTCAATCTATTATTTAAACACTTTATGCATTGCTGAGTTATGAAGTATGTTTGTGATAACTATACTTTTGAATTAGAAAGCTCAGATTGTGAATGCTATATATCTTGGTTTCCTTGTCAATATATATATATTTAAACAGAAACTAGATAACCAATCCACAATATTCTTTTAGGGAATGATACCAGAGGGCCTGTGCCTTTAGAAAAACAATACAGTTCCATGTCTGAGGACCAGATTTTGTTGGGATGCTGTTGGTTACCATATAAATAAACATCACTTATTCAGTGTAACTCATACATGTCATGAAATTAATTTTTTTCTTTAATTTTGAAAAAATATAATTTGAACTATAGATGAATGGACTATGTCCAAAAGGAATTCAGATAGCAGCTGCAGTTAGAAAGAGACTCAAACAGCCAGGAGCTTGATCTGTCAGAATAGAAATACCCTATGTAAATTAATCAGAGGGGGATGGGACAGGTACCAACACAGGACCCCTCTCTTTACACACGCACACACATACACACTGCAAATATGAAAAGTTAAATAAGAGCCACAGAGCCTTATGGATTTCATAGAACTGGAAGTGATTTTAAAAA
Organism: Lipotes vexillifer; assembly: GCF_000442215.2. NCBI lineage: Eukaryota > Metazoa > Chordata > Mammalia > Artiodactyla > Lipotidae > Lipotes > Lipotes vexillifer. The sequence continues at coordinate 996,552 of NW_006769660.1, forward strand.
GTGATTCAAAACAGTCTTTTGGTATCTAAAGAGGGGAATAAAACTATCCCAACTGATAGTTATATGTTTCCCTTCTGAATATATTCAGGGATGGAAACATAAGAGGTAATTCTTTTTCTGAAAATGTAGCATCTTCCCATCTTGAATCTATTATGCACCCTAAAATCTTTTGGTGATCTGGAAGGTGTAAGGCCATCTTATAAAGACAATGCAAGCCTTAATATTTCCATCCCAACAAAGCAAGCTATCAGTTTGGGGACAATGACCGACCTCACCATGTCCCATAGAATCAATTTGTATTATTGGGTATGAAGGTACAGACTGACATAGATCCAAAGTACTGAAAGCAGACTAGCCCTCAAAGAAACGAAGCTTGCTGGCAAGCCAGAATTTGGACTAAATTGGGAATTACAAAACATAATAATTAACTATTCTTTGCTCTTTTTTTTTAAATAAAGAATTTGTTTCTGCTTTATAACAAAATGAATCAGCTATACATATACATGTATCCCCATATCTTCTCCCTCTTGAGTCTCCCTCCCACCATCCCTATCCCACCCCTCTGGGTGGTCACAAAGCACCATTATTTTCTTAATTGCCTAATTCTCAGACCTTGAGTGGGTTGGACACCAAGGTGAAAATCTGAGGGCTAAAAGAAATGTTTCTCAGCTATTTCTACACCCAAGGTCAAAATCAAAAGCAATTCAAAATTCTCAACTCTTTTTCAGTTAGCTGTGCATTGATTCCAAAGGATTAGCATATATGGTGACCAGAATTGATGGCACAGATGGCTGAAATGACCACAAAGTCAGATTTGAGGATATTTATCTGCAAAGCTTTTACTGACTTGGGTGTTCACAGATATACACATTTTGTAACCACAGAGTGACTGAGACAGGCTCTATGGACAAAAAAAGTGGAGATGGGGGGAATGCTGTTTATGAAAATTGTTTCGTTATCAAGTGGACTTTACCTGTTCACTATTGCAAAGAATTTTAGACCAACCTGAACTCTTCTGCTTGCTCAGAACATCTCAGAATTACTGCTAAGAACATCTCTCTTTTTTTACTCTGCACCTTTGTAATGCTATCTTATTAAAATAAAAATCATCATCATCATCAAAGACAATATTCTGGAGGAAAATGACCAGACAATCTCTAATTGCTTTGGAAACAAGAGGTCAGTGCTGGAATCTGAATTTATAAAAGTGTACCTCGATGTCTTCATGATTAAATAATCTGACCAGTATGCCCACTAATCTCTTGAATTTGAGTAATATATAAATCCCTCTTTTACTCCTAACTCATAAAACCATAAGGAACCCCACGCACTGGCATTCCTTCTGGCAATGGCCAAAGCTTCAAGTGGGCCAGGCCACTTTATTTTTGTTCTGGGTGGAATGTGGATCTGTGGGCAGATGATGAGGTGCTAATGAGGAACTAATGTCCCTACAGCTGGCAAACTGCCAACCTCAGGATGAGAGGATTAGAGCATTTGTCTGCATTAGTCCTGGACAAAGGAGGGAGGGGCTGGGGGGGACCCAACTCCAGGCTGAATAACTTGACTCACATTGGATCCTGTGTCCCATTCCTAAGGTAAGGGGAACTCTCAGGATGATTACACACTTTTCCTAGGTGGCATGGCGAGCTCTTATGTGAATACACTTGACTTGGTTCTCGGTCTAGAATAAACTAGTTAGAATAGGCAAGTTCAGAACCTGTGGCACCTCATCTCCAACTCAGGATATAATCATATTACTGTGGAACCAGGTGAAACTTCTTGTCTGCGTTATATTCATTCATCAGGAATGTAAAGTTAGTTTATACAAGTGTCTAGCCAGATCGCTTCTTGAATTCAAAATTTATTTTTAAAAGAGAAGGGCACTTTATTTTCTAATTTTGCCATCAAAAATTCACATCATGAGTTTCTAAGCCAGGCGGCTGATTGGAAAAAAAACCCAGAGAGACTTGAAATTTCAATAGAATCATCCTGCCTGAGCAGAATACAGCCGAGGTGCTTCCACCTGGACCACTTTCACCCAGGTCTCCCCAACATTGATTTCAATAACATTTATGCCCGTTACATTTTAAAGTCTATCAACATGCTAATTAATGTGGATTTTCACGTACATAAGGAAGTACAAGGAAAATTTTTAATGGAGATGCAGGTTTGAAGGGATAAAAATAAATACTTTTTCTGGGAAAGATTTTAAAAAGCTTGAAACATGAAAGTAAATATATTTACACACTAAATAATAACCCTAAAGTGCATGCACATTAAGTCACATTATGTAATTTTAAGACATTCCATCTTTTATAAGGACATACAAATATACGTTCATAATAGCTATTTTAGATATATATTCCACATAAAATCATTGCTCCATTCACGGTGGTATTTTGAATTCCCTGCATGATTTGCTAAATAAGGATCACGGTGTGTATGCTCCTAGCCACCCCCGCATCCGACACAGGCTTGCAAGTCATGAGGCTCCCGCTATAGAAGATGAACCACGTGGTTGAAGCATCGCTACCCCGCAAGATCTGTCCTGGCCCACGTCCCCACTCTCATCCTCTTCCCTAATCTCTACCCTGCTCACCAAGCTTCAACTCCCCTTCGGAGTCTTCTGAATGGGACAGTTTTCACCCCAGGACTTTCAGAGGTGCTGTGTGCTCTCCTTCCCAGTCAGCCTAGCTGGTACCTTTTCACCCTTCAGTCTAAACTAAATTGTCCCTCAAAGAGTTTCCCCTGCCTGCTTTGATCACTCTGTCATAAGCATATTTCTCCTTGAAGTTCTCTAGTTCAACGCTCTATTTTTTCATTCACAACACTTGAACACAATGTTTATTTCCCTCACAGCTGTTTATTTTTGCTTCTATTTGCCCCACTAGAATCATGTGAGCCTTCCTCGCCGATGAATCCCCAGGGCCTGGCATAGTACTGTACTCGGTAGGTTCTCAATAACTATTTGTTCTAGCAACGAGTGAATTTAAGACGTTGAATAAGGTCTAAAACATTTTAGGATGCAAGTTTTAAGCATGATATCATCCATAAAGACAAACAATGTTTTTTAGGTGTTGAAGAATAGGTGAGTTTTAGGCAAAAGACAAATTCTGTTTAGAGTTACTTCATACATGACTGATGCCAATTTATTGCCATACTGGCATCCAGTATTATACTGAGGACACTTTCTTAGCTTCAGAGTGAGAACTAAAACAACAATAGGTAATATTAACTGCGCATCTTTCAAAGCACTTGTTTTATCTCTCTTAGCCCCCACCTTGTAGATGAAGAAACAGAAGCATTGAGGGGATGTGTTGCCTGCCAGGGACATACAGCCAGGAAGTAACAGAGCTGTGTTTGAGTCTGGACCCTCTGGCTGCAGACACCACGCTTAGAACCACTGCAGTGTGCTGTCGCCTACAGTCCCGGGTGCACCGCGGCCACTTTTGACAGACTGTCCAACAGCCAGAGGCTCTCATTCCATGTACATGTATGCAACAAATGGGAGGAAAAAACAAAGGAGAAGGACTTACAGAATCGTGACACAGGTCCAGTTTGGGGTGGCTGGTGCATGGATTTCCCTCTTTCAGATGGATCTGAATTACAAGCTCCTTCTCACACTCTCACCCTATTTCATACAACATTTGCTTTGTCTGCAGCACTGATCAGTCCAGCTTCTGGTGCCTTATGATCTTTGACTTCCTCTTGCCCTGGCTAGACTTGAGCACTCACAGCTCTCTCTCTCTTTATTTCTCAAAAATATTCTTATCAGCAAAGCAACCATTATATTGGTTAGGTTGCTACTACTGACCATATGTAAGAAAACTGTAAGCATGTACGAGATCAAGGAGACATAATATGGGGACAACTGCCCACAGGGCTACATGGAGGTCTGTGTGTGTACGTGTGTGACTTTCAGAACATGGCTGACACCAGTTGAGGAGATGGCCTAAACGAACACAGACAATTAACTGAAGAAACTTCTGACAGATATTTGAGGGTCACAAAGTGCACGTGGTAAATCAACGCTACATGTCTTGAAGATAAAGCCTGGTGTGATCCCACGTGAAGACTACAAAATATCAATATTAACCAGATTATCAGCCTCAGGGCATGAATTCAGTCAGCAGGA
>NW_006769660.1:1000755-1019926 GCF_000442215.2 Lipotes vexillifer
GGAAATTTGTGAAGGTAGAGACAATCTGGTTCCATAAAGATGCTGAAAAAACTGGTAATAAGAGGACAAGGGAAAGTAGCAATACCCCAAAGAAACTATGTGTTCAATGAAATTGCTGGTTTTGCCTTCATCACTCATGTATAGGATCTCATGAACAATAAATGTAGACTCCAAAAATGACTATCCTGAGTTAGCTGATACAATGGGTGGCTAGTTTCATACACCATTTAAATTGTAATAGTGAAACGAAGCAGGACCCTGTGGTCCTTGCCCCCCATGCCCTCAGCCTGCCTTTTGCCTGTGGAAAAACTTTAGCCAAAGAATAAGTTTAATCTGAGAAGTAAGAAAATGCAGAAACAAAGGAAAACAGTCCAACAAGAATAAATAATAATAGTTTAGTCATTAAGGATAGTCAAGGACCTTTAAGTTCCTCTTCAAGGGCTGTAGATAATATTCTGAGCCATATCCTGCGAGCTGTCTTATAGATACTGAAACCCTCACCAGGTGGAAGAAGTTAACTACATGATGACCAGACTGTAGCCATGACACAAGCTGCCACAATTCCTAGATCTGGCCTCAAAAAAATGGGAAAGAACCAACCCTGGAACTGAAGATTAACTGTACTTAAAATACTCAAGATGACGCTGATCAGACTGACGCATGACCAATTTCAAGATGACTGTCAGAGCTGACTGTGCTGTTTCTGCATGTAGCCCCCCGTCTGTTCACCTATAAAAGCTCTTGTCCACTGGTTGTCAGTGGGTGGAAGTCAGCCTTTGGACAGGAGTCCACCCCACCCCCCAGGTCGCAGGCCTCAGAAATAAAGCAAACTTTCCTTTCCACCAACCTTGCCTCTTTATTGGCTTCAGAGCAGAGAGCAGCTGGACCCTCACTTTCTGTTACGATAGTATCAGTCAACCTTTGACCCCAAGGTTGACCCTTTTCCCAAGACAGCAAACATTTTCTTAAAAGGCCATGTGATCTCTGTCACAATTCCTCAACTCTTGTCATCATAGTACAAAAATTGCTGTAAGGCAGTAAAACAGACAACAGAAAAGAGCAGAAAATAAAGAAATGAATGAATGTGGCTGTGTTCCAATAAAACTTTATTTTTGGACACTGTAATTTGAATGGCATGTCATTTTCATGTGTCATGAAGTATTATCCTTATTTTGATTATGTTTCAATCATTTCAAAATGTATGAAACATTCTTAGCTAACAGGCTATACAAAAATAGGCAGTGGACCAGATGAGGCCCAGAGGATAGTTTGCTGACCTCTGCCTTCTACTATTACAGAAAAACAAACAAAAAATCTAGAAGGGACTTTTCAAAGGAGGTAAGTCTTTTGGAATATCAGATTTTTTTAAAAGGAATTAACCATATTCTTTATATGTGAATATCATTTTAACGCTTTTAATTCAAGTATGTACATACAGAAAAGTGTACATCTTGAGGAATATTCACAAACCAAACACAATTGTGTAACCACCATGCAGATCAAGAAACAGAACATCAGTTTGGCCCCCAGAGGTTCCCTTCATTCTCCTCACCCGTCAGCCACCATCACCACCACTCCAAGGCTGGACTCTGACTTCTAAAGGCACAGATTAGTATGTTATGTGGGTTTTTTTGATACGGTCATTTACTTAAAAAAAAAAAAGTTAAATACTGATGTAGGATAAACTATGGTTATACAGTAAAAAAAGACAAGTCACTGCCCTAACTGAAATTTATAATTTTAAAACCACATAATCATAGGCTCTGGGAATGGAGATTTTACAGAATATCCATATTTACACCCTCATACTACACCAGTTTCTCAGAGTAACATAACTAATGTATTTTAATTCAATTGTTCTGTCCAAATATTAGTTCGATAAGCAGTATGCACATGCGTATGTGGTCAAAATCTATAGGTCGATAATATCGACACTGAGTAAAACAATAAATTAAATTTCTGGTTATGCTATAATTGTCAAAGCTCATATCTCCCTCATTTTCATTACATAATTGACAAAGCATTGAATTTTTTTACACTGAGCATCAAGGACTAGCCAATACTTTCAGCTATTGGCACTGCTAATGAAGATGAAGGTCTTTACTACAACTCACAAATGATTAGCCTTCATGATAAGGTGTAAACTGAATAATACTTAACGATTTTATTAACTGTTTTCTTTTGTTATATATATATCAAGGTATCTCCATGTTTAAGCTTCAGTATCAACTAAATATAAAATCACCCTTTGCTAGTTTTACTGAAGTTACAGCAAAACTTTTTTATATAACAATACAGTAAGGTTGGGCATTTTAACAATCTTAGAGCAGAAATTTTAAAAACTATATGTGCCGCATTTCTAAACTATGATACAAACACAGGAGCAAAGTTAGATAAAGGGTAAGATCTGGTGCTGTTTTCTCACACCATTTTAGGCAGCCTCCTTTGCAATACTGTCTTACTTTTTTCCCCCCAGCAGTGAATGTTTTCACCATAAAGGAATTTTATGCTAACAAGATATGAAAATGTCTGTTTTAAGGAGAAAAATTAAAACATGTTATTGTTTAAGTATAAATAGCAATGTATAATTTATCCCGAAATAAGCCATTAGTATTTCTAGGTATAAAAGTAAACTAATTCCAAAGAGTTAAATGGGATTGGGTAATCCTGCCCAGGGCTCTTCTGGTCTCCACTCTGTGACAAAGCTCTTCCTTTGTGACCTTGACCATGGCAAATTATATTGAACCTCAGTTTCCTCATCTAAAATGTGATACTGTGAAGTTTCTTTCCAGTTCTAGAAATGTAAGTATTCTCAGCACAAGAAAGTAATTAATGTCCAAGCAAAAGAATGTCTTCTTTCCTGAAGTGACTGAATAGAGCACAGTTAAGAAAGAATTAAAATTTAAAAACAATTTTCCTGACATGTTATGAATTCCTCCAATAGTTCAGAGGCTAAGTGTTAAAACACTTCGACATTAAGAAATGAATGTTTCAAATAGTAAGAACACATTCTCCACACAGGCAGTTAAACTTTCCAACTGCTGGCCAAAAAACGTTATCAACTCCACATCTTTTAAAAGTGAGACTTCTGTGGCTGGCCCATACTGATCAGTATAAATTCAGTCCAATTTAAAGCACGGTAACAATGGGGGCAGTCTCAGACTATTACTTTCAACGGGATTGAGTCCCTAAGGATGGCAACGACTGAGTCCCATTGAAAGTAATGGAGTAAGCAATCACATGCCATTACTTTCAAGGAGACACAGTCTCCACTACCCATAATAACACGATTCTATAAATCTGCCTGACTCATCAGCATGAAGAATGAAAATGTAAAAGACTTTCAAAGCTGCAAACGTGCACGCTGAGACCAAAAAAAAAAAAATTCCTCTTCTCTCTCGCACCCATAACTCATCAAAGTTGAAACCTATTTTAGTGGAGCTAGAAAGGTCCAAGAACCCAGGGCAGGGAGCATGACTCCTAGGAACAGGTTCCTGTCCTTCTCAGACCTGCTTTTGAGCAACTGCTGACGTGCTGCTGAGTGCTGTCTGTAATCACATGACTGTTCTGTGCCCTTTTTAGTTTTCAAGTATTGGCAACTTAGAGAAGAATAGTTTTGCACCCTCAGAACCACAATTGGTCAAATTCATTACAAATGAGCTTTTTCCTTCTATTTTAATACATATGTGTTGATTTTCCCAATAAGCGGAAATATCCAATCTTGATTTCTTTCCATATGACATGTGGGTAAAATTCCAAGAAAACCTGTGTCTTAGACATAAGAGAGTTTGTCAAGATTTCCTCATTTCATTTCCTTTAACTAGAAACTGATTTTGAACAAGAAGATGTTTGCTTTTCCAAACCTCCCCTCAATCTGAATCTCTCAACCAGTGTAGCTCAGGTTCCTTTTGTCAAAGGAATGATCAAGAAAATCACAATTAAACACTAATAAAGCTTTATCTACAGGTGTGCTAGTAAATTTTAACAGCTAGCTCTCAGGGAGGGAAAAAGGCTCTGATTGTAGAATTTGCCATTTTGCCAATTTTCCTGGTAAAAATACTCCCACCATGGCTGATTTCAAGTTACCAACATGATGATACTAAATGGAGGACATGGGAAAAGATACGCAGTAGCAAACCACCATGTAGTATTTTCACTAGAAAGATACAATAGACACAAATGACCTCAAGATCATAGACAATAGTAAAATATCATAGAGTAGTTAAAAAGTGATGAGTTTTCAGTATCTATTACCTTTATCTTAAATATAATTAATTTATCTATAAGTTTAATTATTTGATTTATAATAATGGCTGTGTTGGACTTCCCTGGTGGCGGTGGTTAAGAATTCGCCTGCCAATGCAGAGGACACAGGTTTGAGCCCTGGTCTGGGAAGATCCCACATGCCGCAGAGCAATTAAGCCCGTGTGCCACAACTACTGAACCCGTGTGCCACAACTACTGAAGCCTGGGCGCCTAGAGCCCGTGCTCCGCAACAAGAGAAGCTACCGCAATGAGAAGCCCGCGCACCGCAACGAAGAGTAGCCTCTGCTCGCTGCAACTAGAGAAAGCCCACGTGCAGCAACGAAGACCCAACACAGCCAAAAATAAATAAATTTATATATAAAAAAAAATAATGGCTGTATTTAACAATGGGCTTACAAAATGCCTGACAATCTAACAATTGGCTCTTGTGAACCAGTCAGTACTAGCCAGCTGCAGCACAACCACTGGGTGTTTTTCTCTTCAACTTGGAGCAGTCAAGTTGACATTATGTGAAGGGTCACAAGGGACTTGCAAATAACTGAAGACTTTCCCAGACTGTCTAAGACCAGTAGGATTTGTCCTAAGTAAAGGATCCACGTGGTCTGAAATTTCTGAAAAGTCATATGCAAACTGCTTGGTACATGACCCAACCTGTCCAATGTAAATGAATTAAGGTCACCCCTTCAAAGGTTTTTATGTTAAATTTTTGATGTGGAAAGGGCATTTGAGTCAAACCCAGGTTTATCTCAGCTCCCCTTTGCTACTTGTGTGCCCTTGGTTTGTCAGTCTTAACTTTTTTGTTCTTTAGTTACCTCATTTCTAAAATGAGGCTAATAATGCGCCTAATAAAACACTATCAACAGTTGTGAAGGGTAAAACTAAAGTCCCTCTCAAATCCTTCAATTTCCACATACCACAGTAATTTCCCTTATGAAATGCAATAATGTAAGTGAAAAAAATTAGGCAACTCCCTCAGACCCCTAATGATCTTATAAATACAGGTTTTAAGTCATTTATGAAGTTATTAAAATAAATTCTACCATCGGTAATTTTCACAGAGTTTCCTCTTTTATTTAAAGAACAACTTTTGACTCTTTTAACAGCTTTTGAGTCACTTTTTCTTCTACCTTTTCAGTGCATATAGTGGATTCTTCAGTTACAGATTTGAACTACAGACAGATGCGGTACTGCATTCATAAATGCATCTAGAACTTCAAATTTTTTAACTAAAACCTCTCACTTTCTTAGACTTCTTCATTTTTATCACCTAGCATCCAACTTTCTCTAGGAATTTTGTTTTCCACCCACAAAAAAAAAGAAAAAGTATTTAAATTATAAAAATTCTGAGTGATGAGAGCAGAAAAAAGACATGTAAAGGTGTGGATGTTAGGAGATTAGCCAAGTGCGTTCACTGTCCAGTACTTACCCTTACACATAAGCCTTGCAGAGCAATTCAGACTCCTTTGTCAGTATCATTAAAAATCATACATGCAGGGGCTTCCCTGGTGGCGCAGTGGTTGGGAGTCCGCCTGCCGATGCAGGGAACACGGGTTCGTGCCCCGGTCCGGGAAGATCCCACATGCCGCGGAGCGGCTGGGCCCGTGGGCCGTGGCCGCTGAGCCTGCGCGTCCGGAGCCTGTGCTCCGCAACGGGAGAGGCCACAGCAGTGAGAGGCCCGCGTACCGCAAAAAAAAAAAAAAAAATCATACATGCAGCGGACCTTTCAGTGACTCATGAGGAGCCATAATAGTGAATGGCTCATTTACAAATGCCAAGGTTCCACTTATTGGAGCTACTTGGCGTAATTTTGAGAGTATTAAATAAAATAGTAGTTGTGAAATACTGGGAACAATGCTTGAGACATAAATATATCAGAGGCCTCTCCCTTAGTTCCTCCTTTGACACCATAATGACAAAAATAGCCCCAGAAGAAGACAAAATGTATGGAAAAAGCTCTAGATTGATTGCTTTCCATGCTAATTTTAGACTTTTCCTGTTGCAGGAAGTGGGCATGCCCATCACTCCTCAACATTCAGTAAGTGACAGCTCTAGCGAAAGGAGAAACAAAAGTTTCCTCTTCGGTTATGCCTGGACACGCCCTCATTAACTTATTTCTGCCTATTTGGAACTTTGCCTTTGCTTTTGCTAGATTGTCCCTTCAGCTTATCCCTCAGACCTGGGCAGGGGTGGGGATTGTTCCTTTTAGCAGCAATTATTGATAATTTTCTTGCCTCTTTCTCCCTCCTTCCCTCCTTGTCTCCTCATGTGGCTCAGCTACACATACCATCAGAACTTTAATGCTGGATTCCCCATTGTCTTAGTCAGTCTGGGCTGCTATAACAAAAATACCATAAACTAGGTGGATTAAACAACAGAAATTTACTTCTCACAGCCCTAGAGACTGGGAAGTCCGAGATCAGAGTGCCAGCAGGATTGGGTTCTTGTGAGAGCCCCCACATGGCAGAGAGGAGGTAAGGAGAGAAAGAAGGGCAGGGCCTGGGGACAGCCAGCACTCTCCTGTCACTTCTTATCAGATCTCTAATCCCATCATAAGAGCTCCACCCTCATGATCCAATTACCTCTCAATGACCCCCACCTCCTAATGACATCCCATTGGGGGCTGCGGTTTCAACCTATGAACTTGGGGAGGACACAAGAATGCTGTCTATAACCCCTATCTTCTACCTCTGTTCTATTCAATCCTTTGAAAATCCCAGTCTTTAATGACCGAGAGCCCTAAGTTTTCCTTGAGCATGCCTTGCATTGGCCCTGTGCTGATCAAATTCTGGCTCTCTCTGGCAATGCTACCTAGCTCAAAAGCCTCAAAAGTTAAGTCAGTGTCTCAGAAGGGGGCAGTCCTAAAAGAAAAGGTTAAAATGGAAATATTGCTATTAGAAAATTAATTAGGGTGAAGCGGGACAACTTTCAGCTTTCCATTTTAGTATACGAATCCTTTGTTGTTTTTCACAGGATGCCAGGATTCTACCAAATACAAGTTAAGCCATGACTTAACCTTTAAAAGAGCATGCAAGTTTCTCAGGGAAAGCACCACCAAAGGGTCAATTTCTATAAATTAAATATTTAAGGTCAGACCTCAGATGCCTTAGCCAAAGTATTTTTTGAGATAAGTATCTATAGTTACTTAATAAACATTTGTTGATTTATATTACTAAATCACTGAACAACATATAGAACATTCTGAGAGTGAGGGATTTCTCCTAATATAGATAATTTTAGCATCTTTAAGGCCATATATCACAAAATCAGGAACCCCACAAAAGTTAAGGTTAAAACATATTTATTTCATCATAAAAAGGAAGTTTAAAAAAGAAAAAGGAAAAAACCTTTTTAATATATTATATTACACAAGATCTTATTCTGAACAGACATCATCTAGTTAGTAGGCTAGCAAAAAAACCTCCTCCCTTTCCCAGCTAACTGTATCTCAATCCTTCCTCTAGTTACCAAAAAAAGCTCCCCTTTGGCCACACGATAGACTCATCAGCAATAGTTTGGATGTGCTCTTTGGCATTAATCTATCCTTAATATTTACGTATTTCAAAGAAGCCCAAAGAATACAGTTGAATAATGAGGAATAATTTAAACGGTGCATGCAAATTGTCATGAAGAAATGAAGAGGAAATTGTGTCAAAACAGAATGTTCACATTATAATAAAAAAAAAGAAAAGAGTGAATTTCAATGCCTACCAACTTCTCAAAAAATATTCAATCCCATTAGACTGAACTTTGAAGATGTCACCAGTGGTCCTGAACACTCTTAAAGCAGAGAAACTATGCCATCCAGCACTTGAAAATAAATAAATATACTCCTTTGAGGAATATCATGAACATTTTTTAGGAACTGTTTTGGCTAGATCTACTACAAGCAATGGTACTGGCAAGAGACACATTTGTATTCATTTCTGTATTCACTGTAAAACCCTAGAATTTTGCCCAGTTGTTGTCTCTTGAAACAGTCTCAAGACTATAGACAATTTTCAACATGAAAGTACTAGCTAGGTGATAATATCATCAACTAAGCATAGATAGGTTTAAACAAACTTGATATAGCATTTACTTCTTTAAACAAGTCTTCCTCTTTTTTTCATTATTTGCTTTCATCTACAGCAGCCTCCATTTTTTCTATTCTGTATAAACCTCTATATTTTTTAGAATTTATCAGTGACAAGAATGTAATCATTTCTTAAAGTGCTTTGAAGAGCACAGCCTAAAAGGAATTGTAACAATATATTTAAGTAATTGAAATTTGACTTACATCTCTTTTAAAAGTTATTTTATCTTACTAATACTAGTCATAATATGAAAACCTGTTCAACAAATAGTCATTTTTCAGTACGTTTTTTAATCTTATAGTTACACCCATTTAATATCTATAAGCTTGAGGGAAAAAAATAGCAAAACAAAAATGGAACAAGAAAGAAAGATAAAGATTAAAAGATTGGTTATTATGGCATTTTAATTCAGTTCTTCCTATCTGTAAACAAAACTGGGACAAAACTATTTAAATTCTGTGTTCTTTCCTACAAGGAGCTTTGGTTTGTTTTACAGTACATTTTGGTTGCAGTTTACTTTTTATAGCCTCCAACAGGCACCAGGTTTTTCTCCAATAGTTCTGAGGGGGTTTTCTGTGTGTGGTATTTTATTACAATTTATAAATGTTTGTCCTATGTTAAGTCCCACTTTCTCGTAGAGGATTCTGGAATCAGAGGATGAGGAATACGCATGGCAGGAAGTCACATGGCAATCAGCCAGGCCATTGTTGTGATTTGTTAGCGAACCTGCTCACACAGGAAGTCGAGGAGCAGACCCTTCTCTAATGAAGAGGCAACCCCATTCCTTTAGAAATGACCAGAGTTGTCCTCTTGTGAATTCAGTTTCACAAACTACACAGACAAGTTTAACATGATCTCCAAATGGAAATGGCGTTGAAGCTCTAAAACTGTTGTTCACATGATACATATAAAAACCTAACTCTTAGATGCATTTCAGTCCTGTTCTCAGTTTCTGCAAACTATCTCTCCCTTGGAAATTCAGGATTCTTTCATGTGGTACCTCAGAAAATAATCGTAAGGTTTATTTTTTATGGTTCGCATATTTTGAGGAAGAAAAATAAACGTTAAATAAATCATTCATACATTAAGAATGATTACCAGCGTGTAAAGTGGAATGCAGAATTACCTTAGGTAGATTACACACAATGCTTTTTCAGGACGGCAGCTAATTTCCAGCAGAAAGGTCATGCAAAAAATAATGTGATTAGAAGAGGTGGAAGGAAAAAAATAGCCACATATTTGGACATAGACCAAATTCCCTTTTTGCCACTGTAACTGAAAACCATTGCTTCAATATTTAATGAAACGCTTATGCTGCAGCACCTGGTCACATTGTCAGCACTGCCTAACCACTGCCTCCCCCGTGGGTCATTACTGCAGCCATCTGAAAGGGGGCAAACTGTTCATCTACGACAATAATGCCAGTCTTTAAGAATCTACAGCTACAAAACAGCAGGAGACAGAGTTACTTTGGCTTTGATCTTGGGAAAAGTGGCTGGGGGCAAAATGCTGTTTCCTACCATCAGAGGCTATACAGTTAGCAATAATTCTGTAAGTCAAAGCCATTCACAGGACTCAACTTGGCTGCCCTGCTTTGCTTTCTCTCTCCCCTTGCAGAAAGCTAGCAGCTCCTGGTGAGAGATCCTTGTCAACAGGAAAACACTAGTTCACGCTACCCTGCTAATGATCCAATGCATCAATACCTCAAACAATCACAACAAGCAGATGTCCTAAGTTAATGTAGACTTCCCTGGGATTTTCCTGGTGAAACATGGCTTTAAAAGGCATTAGTCTTTTGTCCTCACTAGAGAACGGCTAAATTCTGGCACCAATTCCTTGGGTATGTGAACCTCAGCCTAATGGAATTTAATTACTTTAGTGGTATTAATCATCTGTACAGTAGAGCAAAGAGTATTTTATTACCACTTTTAAGGGTTATCGGCACATTTATTTCAAATGAACTGTCAAACTGCGTTACGTGTAAGGCATGCCAGGTTTGAATTCTGCAGCTGAAGTGAAAATAAATTTACAATTTAAAACTCTTCCCCTATCATCAGCAACCCACCCATTAACAGTGGTAGCACATATGTAAGACTCTCAAAATTAAAAGAAATTAAGTATTGAATTAGCTATTCATTTTTTTACTCTCTGGTTTTATTCCTTATCCCAACCATTTTGACTACTCATTTGCAAAGGTTGCTTTATACCAAGGACCTCAGGAACACCAACTGGCATCAAATAGGCTGTGACACCATTACAGGCTTAGTTACAGAAAAGTGACGCTAATCTTGTCTGTTATCAGGCAACAAGCACCAGCTCAACAGTATAACGTTCCTCCAATTCACACCATATAGCAAATGCTTTTGTTTTTGTTCATCTTCAGGGAAAGTGAATGTGTACTTCTCTCTCCTCTTGGTTGTTTTTAGCCCTATTTGAATTGTTCTATAAAGAACTCTAAGAAACTCTTGCATCATTTATAAAGCTCTCCTCCTGTGCTAAATAGATCCAAGAATGGATTGCAAGATGCCAAACTCAGGTTAATTCTGTAGACTTCAGTAAACTTTGTCATGAAGCATTCTACAGAACACAGGGGTAGCAAATTAGAAGAGCGGGACCAGGAAAAATGCAGGACAAAGGTCCTGATACAATTGTGCCCAGAGCGCTCTCTAGGGCTCCGGAATCAGATTGCCTGGGCTTTAATCCCCAAGTATTAGTTATGGCACTGTGATATAAAAAGAAATATATCTGGTCTTTGTCCCCAGTTCCTGGCACTAAGCCCCTCAAACTCTTAGAAGTTCTAGAATGCCAAGAGTACTTTTTGTCATCCACATGGAGCCCCTTTTCAGCTTATGTTAACGATGTGACTTAGGGTAGGGCCCCTCAATAACTTCAGGATAGGGCCGGTCAGCAGAAAGATCAAGTGATCAGAGGGTTGGAACTTGCAGCCCCACTGATCGACCTGGGTAAAGGGAAGGGTGGAGGTGCTGCGGATTAAGCTCTATAAAAATCCTTGAACAACAAGATTTGATGAGCTTCCAGGTTGGCAAGCCTATGGAGGTGCTAGGAGAGTGGTACCCTTGGAAATGGCATGAAAGCTCCACACTTGTTTCCCCATACCTTGCCCCATGCATCTCTCCCATCTGGCTGTTCCTGAGTTAAATTCGTTTATAAAAAACTGGTAATCTAGTAAGTAAAATGTTCTCCTGAGTTCTGTCAACAGCTCTAGCACATTAATCCACCCAGGGAGAGGGTTGTGGGACCGCTGATCTATAGGCAGCCGGTCAGAAGCACAGAGGTCTAGGTAGACCTAGAGACTGGCATCTGAGGCTGGGGGAAGGCAGTCTTGGAGAACTGAGCTCTTAACCTGCCGGATCTGATGCAATTTCCAGGTAGATAGTGTCAGAATTGAGTTAATTGCTTGGTGTTTTGGGAAAAACACACATATTGGAGACACCTCAGGCAAATTCTTCAACCTCCTCAGTGACCTGATCTATAAAATGGGAATATAATCACAGGCTTATTTTAGGGTCCAAAGATTATGTACAAATAAAATAACCTTAGCACAAATTCCTGGTTTATAGTGGGCTTTGTTATGTTGTTGTTACAATTGTAAGGAAGATATATAATATTTGAAAAGCTATATATTCCACCTTATCACATGGGTCAATATCATGTTGAACGAATCCCCTATAAATTCCAGTGCCTTCTAAAACACCTTAATTTTTCTCCTTCCTCAACCCACCCCTCCTCCACCAAAGTCCTTATAGCCCCCGACCTGTTCCACATCCACCTGTTTAAGGCATTTTCCACTCATCTCATTTCAGAGACATTCTGCAAAGAGAAGCAAATGAGAGCAATTTGTGACATGAGATATTGCATGTGCAAAAGACACATAATTAGTGTCAAAATGGATGCATTTGCTTTTTAAAGTCTACTTGTCCTGTGATTTCAAATGAATCAAGCTGCTATATCTCTCTCAACAGCTTCATACTACTCCATAATGAATTAAATGGCTCCTTTGAAAAAAAGTGTAAGCTTTATGAATAAAATGCTTTTTCAAATGTTGGGATAAGAAGGACTTAAAAAGACTCTTATGTCTAGTACCCTTTCACTTAAAGATCATCTCCAAACTCAGGATCTTTGAAAGAAAAGCATTCTCCAAGAGAAAAAAAAAAACAACTCCCCCCACATCTTTCCAATCATTATAATTACCAGTGGGGGGCAGAAAAAAGCTACAGCATTCAGCAAAGCAGAATAGGGCCCTGAATTTCCCTACCCCTTCTTAGTACTCTGACGTCCTAAGCATGCAATCAAGGTTCCAAATCCTTTTCAAAGTCATTTCCTAAGAGAAGAAAGAATGCCCCACTCAAAGCTCTAAAATGTTTAGATTCTGCTATTCAGTTCCTCTATTTCCACTCTACTTCTAGCCTCTGCTTTTCTTCTCTGAATATCTGTTTGGTATTGAAATAATATATGTACCTTGTGAGTTCATTCTCTCAACTCTACCTTTGAAACAAGCTTGTTCCTCCAAGTTTCCCAAACTTTAGTCTTTACTAATCTCCTTACAGATTTGAAAAAAAAGGAACAAAAAATTTTTGAGCCTGACTAACAGTAGTCTATGGAAAAGGCATAAAAATTTTTTGAACTTTGGAGTCATCCAGAGCTACGGATGACTAAGGGAGAGAGTGTTAATAAATAACTTAATCAAAAATAGTTAGAGATTCAAGAAAGCAATCTGCACTGGTCCAGCTAGAAATATGCACATCCACATTATAGATAAGTCCAATTTCTAGTAATAGTGCATGCTTCCTGTGTTGGGAGGGAGTTAAAATTAGCAATAGATTTATGGAACTAATCTTTTCCTATTTGAACAAGCAAAAAAATAAATAAAGGAAAGGACTTCTCAGATTCCAACTAATGAGGGTTAAGTTTACCTCATCATTGTCACTTGCATTATAAAAACTAATGTCACTGCAAAGACTGTAAACTAGGCTCATAGTGAAGGGTTTAGGGTTTAATCCTAGTTCCCTGTTATCCTTCTAACCATAAAGTCTGTTTCTTCATCGTGAAATAAGATGTTAATCATCTTAACAAGCACATGAGGATAAATGAGATAAAATTTATATACCAAGTTAAACTAACTAAATCCAACATGTTATAAAATGACAATTATATTAATGGAAAAAATAAAACAATTTCATTTCTTAGAGGAAGCCCCAGGCTTCACAATAGTGAGCTCTAGCTATTTTTAGTTCTAAGTAATAGGCACAAAGTATCCTTTGTACTGAAGAAGCTCTTTCATTGAGTCTACATTCTCCAAGCCTAGAATTCTTTTGGGATAATTTTCCTGTCCCTCAGGTATCTGTCTCTAGAGTTGGCCATGATCACTGTTTGAATGATTAACCCTGGTAGCTGCTTTCAGAAACTATTGACTAAGTTCCCAGTTGCACATAGAAATGGGCTAATGGAGATATCATACAAACCCAGTGGATGTTTATACCCTAGAGGAGAAATGCTAAAATAATGTGAATGCCTGTAACTGAAATAAACATAGGTGGGAAAAAAAGCTAGTTATTGCCCTTCCTTCTTACAACTTGTCAAATCATTAAGTTTGTCATTTTATGAAAAATTTCTATTCACTAATCACTTGGTAATACTATCTCAAACAGAGGACAAAATTGCCACTAGCAGATCATCAGTATTATAGATATGATTGCATAAATTGTGGTACATCTATTGATGCAATATTACTGTATGAAAATTATCACTGAGAGCTTATAATAACACAGGAATGTGTTTATGCTAAAATGAAAAGAAACAGAAAACAACTGCTTCCATGGTATAGATAAAACAAAGCAACCAAGCACCAAATATAGATAAAATGTTGGAAGAAAATACGTCAAAATGCTGTGATCAGTTTGGGTTGGTAACAGTAAGAATTTTTTCTCCTTTCTAGTTCTCCCAGATTTACTAATATTCTATAATAAGTATATTCTTTTATGCTGAGAAAACACATATGTAAGTTGTTTTGTTAATTAGTAACAAAAGACAAGAGACCTTATTTTATACTTTTATATCACCATAGAAGGGTATAAACCTACAATTAATGTTATGTATCAGTTGGGGACAGAGGTAGGTACACAGCTTGGTAAAGAATAAGGCCACTAGCGTGGAAGTTCTGTTTCCATCACTGATGCTCCTGTTCAGTTCTTTTTAATCAGCAACCATTTTCTAATCCCAGAACACTGGTTTTAAGTATCATTCCACTTCTCAGATAATACAGTCTTTATTTATTATTTAGGTTTATCTAGCACTGCTACTTATTTTAGTATAAGCATCGTTCACCCAATTACCAAAATGTTCTTTATTGTGCTATTTGGGAAAACAAGTGACTTCCCACTTAACAGAACTTATTTTTCAGGGATACATTGTCTTTACATGAATTCATTCCCCATTTACTCATTTTTTTCCATTCCTCAGGATATTTTCATTCTCTGCTTGACATGTCTTAAGGTGCATCGACTGAAATTAGACTCAGTATTCTAGATGAAAGCGTATCATTATTTGATATGACATCAAGTTAATATTTCCATATTATTTTCTCCCTTTTTTAATGCACCCTGGAGTCCTATTTGCCTTCCTAACTGCCTCTGTGTGATGGGGAGACTTCTTCCTTGAGCTCTCCATGATGACTCCTAATTCATTTAAACAGCACACACTGCTTTAATCATATCTGTTTTCACAGATATCACATCTTTTTATGAGATGAACTGTCCTTTTGCTAACTTAGCTTTTCTTTTATGTGAAATGTTCTAGGTCAGATAAGTAATACAGTATTCAAAGATACAATGATAAAAATTAATGTTAGCTCAGTGGCAAAAAAAAATTATGTTTCAAACATAGTTTGTAGAAATGTTAATCATTTCTACAAATATATGAGAATTACCACTAAAAGATTTTCAAATGATTTGAAAATATTCAAATGAGTGAATATTGAAATATTTAACACTTATGAAAGAGATTTATCTGCCTATCTTGTTTTTCGTAAATGTCTCTGCCATTTTACTAATTAACCAAAGATATCTTTGTTTAGACAAATTTTGTCTCCATCACAGACTATGCTTTTTCTACATTACTTTTTCCTGCAGTAAAATTAAAGCACTCAGTTTTACACACTAATCATCTTCTAGGTAACAGATTGCAATATTTTGAATACAAAAGTATGAGACAGGAAGATGGGACTTTTGGGCTCTCATCCCGGATCTTCCGCCCAATGTGTGCTGTGCTCCTGGAAAAAGACTTGCTTTCTCCTTTGCCTCAGTGAACTTGTCCAAAGAATGGAGGTAGCAATTTTAACTACCTTACAAGATGTTGCAAGTTGTGTGGTTTTAAAAAAAATATGATTCCCGATTCAATTATTTTTCCTCAGATTACATTTGAGTGTTCCGGATCACATCTTTATATACCGTCCTAAAAAGATGACTGGTGAGCACAGGCCTGCATGCATAGTCCCCAATTTCAGTTTAGTAGCTGAACTTCATTGTTAAAGCATTTCAGGTTCTTTCCAACCAGCCTCAGCTTTTAAAGCATATTCTTACTACAAAACTGAAAGAAGGCATTCCCCCCACCAACAATACTCATACTTTCCATGATCCCAAAGCCTTTCCTTTCAAATTTAGTCAATATTTAGTTGGAGAGAAATATCACTTTGTCAATTTGAAGCAATAGTTTAATCCCACCCTAATTCTGCCCTGCTAGCATGCCTCTCATCTACTCAGATGAAACGTGCTCAGGGCATAAATATCAGAATTTACAGTAGGGGGTCTTAGTAAAAATAAAGCATAATTAGTGAAATAAACATTATATAAATATATATACATATATTAGATTTGAATTTATATTGCATACTTCTTTCAAATAGTTACTCTGTTCCCCTTGAATCATCCCAATTGCATACTAGTTCCTGGTTGAAAAAGATGGTGACTCATTTTTATATAAAGAGATAAAACAAAAAAGAGATTGATACATGGATAGAAACATGAATAGCACACTGTAAGTACCTCAGAAGTATTGCCAACTCATTCATTCATTTTATTCTATAGATTTCTACTGAGTATTAATTATGTACCAAGCACTATTCTATGAGCCGGGGCTACAAGAGTGAACAAAACAGAAAAAGCCTCTTCTATCACAAAGCTTACTCAAAAACAGGAAATATGAATTAGCCTGAACTCTATGCACTGACAGTTTCTGGAGGACCAAAATGGACATTATCTACAATTTCATGTGGTTCAACCCAAATAATATGTCAAATGGTGATAAGTGAGTCTATGCGGGCTATTACTCTTCTAAATAGGGTAGTTGGGAAGGAAGGGACCTTAAATAAGTGAGAGAGCAGGATAATGTGGATCTTGCTCTGGAAATCTCTGGAAAGAGCAGGCAAAGCATGGGAAACAAGAGAAAACAAAATCCTGAAGCAGGATTGGATCTGGTTACTGAGAACTAGTGTAACTGCCAGTGTGGCTGGAGCAGGGTAGACACGGGGAAGAGTGCAGACAGTGAGATCATCAAGGTAGAGCAGGGGCTTGGAGGCAGCAAGGTCACATAGGCCCACATGGCCACAGTAAGGAATTTGATTTTTCTCTGATACGATTGGAAGTTTCTGGAAGGCTTTGAGCAGAGAAGTAGCATGATGCAATTTGCTTTTCTAAATAAATGTATTTATTTATTTGTTTTTATTTTTGGATGTGTTGGGTCTTCGTTGCTGCGCTGGGCTTTCTCTAGCTGAGGCAAGCGGGGGCTATTCTTCGTTGCGGAGCACCGGCTTTAGACGCACGGGCTTCAGTAGTTGTGGCATGCGGCCTCAGTAGTTGTGGCGCGCAGGCTCAGTAGTTGTGGCACACGGGCTTATATGCTCCGCGGCATGTGGGGTCTTCCCGGGCCAAGGATTGAACCCGTGTCCCCTGCATTGGCAGGGGATTCTTAACCACTGCACCACCAGGGAAGTCCACAATTTGCTTTTGAATAGGACTATCCTAGTTGTGGGGTGGAGAACAGCATCTAATGGACAGAGAGAAGGGCAGAAATGAGGCATTTTAGGAGGCTGTAACACGGAGCTCATTGGTGACTTTAACAAGAATTGTTTCGGTGGAACAATGGAAAGAAAAGCCTGATTGGAATAGTTTCAAGAGAGAATATTGGGAGAAATTGACTAGATATAGCATTTTAAAAGGAGTATTTCTATTAGAAATGGGTAATAGGTAGCAGGGCATTTGCAGGTAAAAGAATTTTTTTTAATGATATATGATAGGACGACATATTTATTTTGCTGATGGCAGTGATCCACTAGAGAAGGAACAAATGGTGGTGCAGGAGAAAGAAAGGAGAATTGCTGGAATAATCTCCTGTAATAGGGAAGAGGAGGTGAAAGCTGGTGCAGGAGCTTGGGGATGGCCGTTGGAAGGGCACGGGTAGTTTATCCACAGTAACATCCATGTGAAAATACTTAAAAGAATATGAAAGTGACTAGACTAGGGCAATGTACTATGATTTCCAGGTAGCACCAAAGGCCCAGTTGGGTTAGTGGTAAAGTGAGATTTCTGGCATGGTTGTGAGTTTTCCTCCAGATACTCAGCTGTGAGGGTGCAGGAGTGGAGGGTTGACTTAACCAGGGTGGGAA
Organism: Lipotes vexillifer; assembly: GCF_000442215.2. NCBI lineage: Eukaryota > Metazoa > Chordata > Mammalia > Artiodactyla > Lipotidae > Lipotes > Lipotes vexillifer. Next base: position 1,018,774 of record NW_006769660.1, read on the forward strand.
TTTGTCCAGGTAAGATGAAGACAGAGGGAGCATGAGACTTAATGATTGTAATCAAGGACCAGCGAATCTCATTAGAACAGGAGCTATGAAGGTAACGATGAGAAAAAAGTAAAAATGATTGATGGATCTTAGGGAAAGTTGAGATACTAGAAGGGGAGAGCCAGAAAGATAAAAATGGTGATTGAAGAGTGGGAAGCTTGAAATTGAGATGAGGAAACAGGTAAAGTTATTGGTATCAGCAAGGTCTAGGGAAGCAGCTCTCAGAATCACCTGGAAGGCTTGGTAAAGGAATCGCTGGACTTCACACTCAAGTTTCCAATTCAATAGGTTTGGGGCTGAGCCCTGAAATTTGTATTTCTAGTAAGTCCCAGGTAATGCTGAGTCTGCTAGTCTGGAGACCACACTTGGAGAATCACTGGTCCAGGGTGTGACCTTGGGTTAGGTATGATGGAAAACAAGATCACTGTGGGAGAGGAGGTCAAGGAACTTGGAGGCTGGGGTTTTGGAAGAACCACCCATGTGACTAATACATAAACAGAGTCATTTAATCCACATATAGGTTTTATTCATCTACCAATTGTGAGTCCAGTGCTGTGTCCAATGTGAGGGCTCATATAGAATTAAAAAAACAGAAACAAACAAATCAAAAAAACACCTTCACATCTGTAAGACTCACACTTTAAAATCATGGCTACCCCACAGAAAGATGCAATACATTTATGGGCTTGCTTATTCCATTGCAAAGTATAGAATTCCTGGTATACTTTGTCCAGAGCAAAGAACATTTGTTTCTGAAAAGTGACACATAAATGAAGTAATTTAAATGTCTGGGAAAGCTCATTAAACAAAATTTTACCTAATCATTTCATGAAATGAACATCACCCTATTTATAAATTTGGATTCTTATGTATTGAGTATTTTTATAAATGCATTAACATGGTATGGTAAAGTAAGGTAAGAGTGAAAAGTAACACACGGAACAAGCGTCTTTGGTACTACTATCAACAGCTAGACAAAAAGCCTTTGTTACTGAGTATTTTAGTCTCCACATCTGTAGTCCTAAACTCAGCTATGCTGGTACCTTCTAATGCAATGACCCTCAGCTCTCTTTGAGTCACTTTGAGAATCTGATAAAAATTTTGGACTCTTTCC
>NW_006769660.1:1020401-1070118 GCF_000442215.2 Lipotes vexillifer
ACTCTCTTTGAGTCACCTTGAGAATCCGATAAAAATTTTTGGCTCCTTCCCCCCAAAGGGAAAAAAAAGTCCAAACACACAACATTACTCATAGAATTCCAGGAAGCTTAAGGACCCTATGAAGGCCATCCACATGAAGTATCCTCCTCAATCTAACTGGCACTGACCACAGAGAGAACTGCAAGAAAAGACTTTTGTGTCTTTCCTTTATCCAAACCACACACAACCCTTTTCACAAAAAGTAAACCTCTTTGTGAAAAAGTAAATAAATGAATCAAATATATGCTCCAAGCACAGGAAGTTTCATGGCTATCTCTTTGGTGATCAAAATCAAATCAACAGAAACTGAAATGATCATATATTTCCATGGATCCTGAGCTCTGTGAAGCATCCAAAGGAATAAAAGGTATGGTTTTGGACCTGAACATTGAAATTCACACACATAAAATTTACCTGAAAATGTATGGATCCAAGTAAAGATTCCAGGAGAGAATACCTCAACATTGCCTACTAATCTGATGTCAAAATAAGAGCTCAAATATTAAGAGCCACTGAGGCAATGCCCTTTGACATCAGAATAGTGAAAAACAGGCTTTCTGAAAGAAATCAGTCCGGAGTTGGACCTTGTAGAAGGAGGTGAAACAAATGAAATCAAAATGTAGAAAGGATGTCTCAGAGACAGAGATGGCTGGCTACCTGTTGTTCTGATATTTGACATGTTTGGCAAGCTCTCCATCAAAATGCACCAGGCCTGTCATTAGAGAGAGAAATGGGCCAATGTGCAAGGTCTCAGCAGGGCAGATGAGCAGAGACTCAAATTAATGCAGAAGCTTAAGTACTACAAAGTCTCCTCCAAGAAAGTTGCTCCCTGGTTTCCGGTTAATACTCAGGGAATATTCGACTGTCAGCCTTGTTAAAACACCCACTGTTACCATGTTCTCATTATCATATATCTGTGAGCACTTTACGGTTTGCAAAGGTGTTTCACATACATGGCTTCTTTCTTGTGGTTAATAGCATTTGTACTGAACATTTATTAAGCAACTTCTGGGAGATAAACAACAAAGAAAATGGATGCAATTATTTGACATATGTAAAATCTCATCCGATTAAAAAAAAAAGTCATTAAAAAGTCCCACAGATTGTCACAATTTGTACCAAAAGAGTAACGCAGCAAGTGCCTTTGCTACTGTCCCTTGTGATACCCATGTTAGGTCGAGTTTCATGAGTCAAAGAGAAGAGGAACATACTTTGCCTCTGGGTAATTAAAAATGAAAAAAGTATCATATTCTTTTGAATTTCATAAGTTGTTGAAACAAATGTGTTTTGCTCTTGTTTTTGTTTCTTTCACCAAATTCTCTAAATTAAATAAAGCTGTCAAAATTGGAAACATTCAAGGTATTTGATTAATAAGTTTTCTGGCTAACTTGGGTAGTGTAAATTGAACATAATTTAATACTTTTTCATAATTTGCAACCTTGAAAGGTGTTCTGATCGCTGGTGATCTGAGGTGGCAGGAAGACAACAGGGCTGATTTGAACTTGAACAACCTCGGCACTAAAGTGGGAAAGGCCAGTGCTGAAAAAAAATCCACTTAATTAACGGTTCTGGTGAGTTAGGATCCGGATTATTAGCTTTTAAATAAAATAAAAAATTAAAACCTCACATTTTAATTATTTTAACTATCTCTTTCACTTCCTAGATGTGGCCTCGCTAGCTTTCACACTTTGTAGAATATGCATTTATTTAAAATGTTGAGAATTTACTATCTCTTAGAAGTAGATAATGAAGATCTGACATATTGAGCAAAGCTATCTTTTCTGAATGCTTAAAATGTTCTATTACAAAGAACTTTTGCGACTTTAGAGAGTAAGCATAATGGAACCTGAAATAATGGGAAGTTCCCATTTAGGCCCCCTCAGACACTGGAAAATCCTGATACATCTTCTGACTCCTGAAAGGCCAACGTGCAATTAAATTTTGTTTTATTTTTAGGGGAAGTTAATTTAGCTCTGATTATTAGAAAATTAGCCATCTATAAATTATATATGGAATATATGTGTATATGAATACTTGGCTAAACAAAGCATTTTATTTTATAATTTTTTCAGATGACAGAGTTCACTGTAATTTTTATTCAGTATTTTAATCATTAACACTGAACTCTCCTTTCTCCAACTATCTACCACAGTGTAGTTGAAAAAAAAAAAAAAAGACTAAATTTCCCTTTTGCTGTGCAAGAAAACCTGCAAGCACTAGCCTGGAAGTAAAAGATTTAGGAAGAAAACCTAAATAAATCTAGAACCAAAAAAAAAATAAATGCACACAGTATCCAATCTCATCCAATACATAGTGATTAAAATCTCCAAACTACACATAAAGTTTTGCTGACTGAATTGAGCCAGAAGTGAAATAAAGCAAGCAAAAGTTTTTTTAAACATAGTTTTAAAAAAAATCATGGATAATCATAAGCTCCACTCCACCAGGAAAAGATAACAAGATTTTAAATTGTTGTAATAAGGCAGTGGTTAAGAATACAACTACATTATGCTAATTAACATGGTCATATCAATGTAAATTACTACACTTATTAAAGGGACAAAAATGGTTCTGTGCTTAGAAGATACAGATAAGTTATAGTAAGGCTTATAGGCTGAGAGTAAAATTATGCCCCTTTTGCAATAAAAATAATGGTTTTACATAGAAAATAATAAATAACATGAGTGAACATGCAAGAGTATAATAAGTAGTTTAACTTTTATGGAGGGCAGGACCTCAGTTTTATTATCAATAGTGTATCATATTCACTTCAGCTCTGTACAACTGTAGCCTTCTTTAGTTAAAGCAAATATTTGGTGTGTCGTTATGGCTTTAATTCCTACAAGGGCACATTCTTTTATTTTTTTTCCCCCTTTTGCACCAAGGTAGAAAGAACCAAAATAATTTTCAAGACCCTTTGATCCAACTGTTATTTTAAATTCATATAATCTTCCCCCCAAGCCCACCAACACTTGGAAGATACTCCTGACATCTCCACACCATGAATCAATTATCAAGACCTGTGAATTCTATTTCCTAAATGCTTCTCAAATCCATCCTCTTCTGTCTCTCTCTACTACCAATATCCCAGTCCTAGTGACCCTTATTTCTTACCTCAACTCTCTCAGGAGGCTGTTAACTGGTCTCTCTTCTTATGCCTTACTCTGAACCAGTCAGAGCCCTCTCCTAAGCTTCTTGATGCTCCAGGGATAACTTCCAAAATCTTCACTTTGACCTACAAGCCCTGCAGAATCGTACCCCAACTCACTGCCTGGCTTTATTACAGTCGGACTTTACTATTCACATTTCAGACTTTCCCACTCTTTTTCAGATCCTTCACTGTTCTGTATTCCTTCCTGTCTTAAGGCTTTCCCTCTTCTTCAGGGCTTTCCCCCAAGCTGTGGCATACTCAGCTTAACAATCACTTCCTTAGAAAAGTTCACTGTGCTATCCACCTAGGCCAGGTCGAATACTATGTGTTCCATATACCAATGTGCTGTATAATGGTCACAATTCTAGTTATTTGTTTATATGTCTATTATTCCTGCCTTCCCTGCCCTATATGTCCCTCCCCTCAAAAACACAGTCTTTATAAGGGTAGGGACCATGGAGGTCTTGTTTTCTACTGGATCTCTAGCCCGCCAAACAAGCCATATTACATAATATAAATGCCCACCAAACAGGTGAACAGCCCCACTTCTAGAGGAAAACGATGTCCTACACCTTTGGCGCTTGGAAGCAAGGATGGCTCCATTAAAGAATAAACCAGGAAAAAAGCATCAGGAATTAAACCATCTTCTCTGAAAGGACCTTGACTTTGTCTACCCCAAACATCTTATTTTGAACATCAGTAAATTGGGGGTACAAATAACTGCTGGACATTGTTCACAATGTTGTAGGGACATTCTCATACGACAATTTTGATGAAAATACTTTCTAAACTATAAAGAGCTGTGCTATACAAATGCAAGTTATTACTGGGAGATATATGTATATGTGTGTATAAATGTTGATTTGAGGATGTATTTGGATATAATTATAAATATTTATATTTCCCCAACTGTGCTGTGATTTTCCCAAGGGTAGAGATTGTGTCTTCTTTTAGTGAAGTAAAAATTATCTTTGTTTTTCAAAGCTGGAACGAGTAACGTCTTCTTTTCTAGATCTTACCCAGTAATGGGTACATAATGGTTGCCTACAAATGCTTCATGAATGAAGAGTTCAAGGGTCTTTAATAAGCAAGGAACAAAAGTCATGCACAGTGACAAGTTCTGCAAATCACTAAGAAGCAAATTACACATATCTTCTCCTGGGGAAGCTGGTGCATCACTCTGTACTTGCCTTCAAACACATTCACAGATTAATGCAGTGGGGATGGATGTGAGTATGAAATACTCGTGATTCATATAAGACTTCATGGGAAGGGGCTTAATCTCTGTGTTTTCCCTAAGAAGGAACCAGTCAAGAAGCAATCTTTTCTTGCTAATCAGGATTGCAATTTACAGATTTAGCAACAGAAATATCAGGAAATTATCTAGTCAGCTTAGTTCAGAAGGAATATTTTAAATTTATTGCCTTTAAGATCCAAATTGAAAAAAAAAAAAAACTAATTTTTCTTGCATACAATCAAAAAATTTTAGGTATGTTAATATAAACTCACAAAAAAAATGTAACAGGGGAAGAAAATTAAGAGCAATACAAAGCACTGTAATCAAAATAGTATGGCACTGGCATAGGAATAGTCAGAAACATCAGTGAAACACACTTGAGAAAACAGAAAAAGTCAATAGCAGGAATTTAATATACAGAAAGATGCAATTTCAATCAAGCAAAGAAAGGAAATTATTAAAAAATAATAATGATACCAGCAGCCATCCCTCTGAGAGGAAGAAAAATCGTATACTAAAATTCCAGTTTGCTTAAAAATTTCAATGTAAACCTAAACCAATACAAGTATTACACTGAATTTCCAACCCAGGAATTAAAGAAAACTAGACATATCTGAATATGTAAAAATTACTATCTTTTATATGACAAATAATTCAATAAACAAAATCCATTGGCAGGTATTATCTTAAGGAAGATTTGCCAATCCAGATGACATAAAAGTTTTAAAATCTAGGATCCACAGAAAGCTTTTCAGATTGATAACAAAAAGATGTACCACCCAGGCTGACACACCTTGAAAACATTATGCTACGTGAAAGAAGCCAGACACAAAAGGTCACCTATTGTATGACTCCATTTATATGAAATATCCAGAATAGGTAACTCCACAGAGACAGAAAGCAGATGGGTGGTTGCCAGAGCCTGGGAGTTGGGGGAGGAAATAGGGAGTAATTGCTTAATAGGTATGGGGTTTACTTCTGGGGCAGTGAAAATGTTTTAGAACTTATACAGAGATGTGGTCACAGAACATTGTGAATGTACTAAATGCCACTGAATTATTCACTTTAAAATGTTTAGTTTTATGTTATGTGAATTTCACCTCAACGCAAAAAAATACCATCCAGCAGATGTACAAAGCAATTGAATAGACATTTCACAAAAGAGTAAATTCTAATGCCCGATAAACTTATGAAAAGGAAAAGATGTTCAACCTCCCTACCAGACAGGAGAACATAAATCCCATGATTTTATGTCCATCAGACTAGAAAAGATTAAACAGAGATGTAGCACCTACTTGTGGTGAGGATTCAGGAAAATGGTTATATCTCAACACCAGCCGCTGGCAATATGAGTTGTTATGGAACTTTTTGAAAGTAATCCAGACAGATCTATAGAAATTAAAATTGTATATACCCTAGTCCCAGTAATCCTATACCTGGAATCAATCTCAAAAATAAAAGCATCAGTGGGTAACAGGTATGTTTACAGAAACACAAAGAATTGGAAACAAAGAAAATGCCTTTAATATGGAAATGGTTGAAGATCCACTGAATTTTTTCCAGGGATTTTTTTTTTTTTGCCAATGTCAAGTGACAACATGCAGAGAAGTTTATACAGAGAGATCCCTTTTTTGTAAGGCAAAGGAAATGTCTAGGTTTACATACGATTATACAAACTTGGAGAGTCACGGATCATACACACAGTTTATTACCATCAGTGACAGAGGAGGGGAGGGGGTGCAGATGGTCTGAGGAGGAGAAAGGGGAGAGGGAAACAGAGAAAGAGGGGGAAAAAAAACTTGTCTTATTAGTTAGAGTCTCATTTTAAGCAAGTACAAAATAAAAACCTAAGCTTTCAACAATAGTGACCCTAAAACAAGAAGAAACCCAGCTCCATTTCAGTGGAACAAATTCAGTCTGGGATACCTGGAAAGGTTCCCAGAGTCTATCAAAACTCCCCCTTTGGCCACAGTTGATAAAGGATGTAAGGGTTACAACCTGTCTCAGGTATCAGAAGTCACCGCACATTATACTTAAATGAGGGCTCCTTCCGTCATTAGTAATAGGATGTTGGGCAAGTTATTTAAATTATTTAACCCAAAGTTTCTTTATCTAAACATCTGTATAATTGGAATAATACCTATTTGATAGGGCTGTTGTGAGAATTAAGTGAGACAGTGAATGTAAAAGTCTATCACAATGCCTGCCCTTAGGGAACTTTCGGTAAATGGGAGCCAGTAGAAGTAAAGCAAAATCCCAAAACTATAGAAAACTCGAAATCCAATACCTTTCCCATTACCTGGGCTGGCCTTTCACTACTGGAATTTGAAGAGACTTTTCTAATTAAAAATCTGCCAAATAGAAGTGGTCACTCTTTCTGCTATGCATGAACAAGTATTAAAACATTTCTCCTTAAAAAGATTCAATAGGATTATAATATAAATGACTCCAGAATGAGAGTGTTTTTCAAATTTTTTTTTCAAATAAGAGCTCCATACAGTCTCCTCTTCTGTAAAACGGGTGTAATAATAGTAACTGGTGATACTGCTCTAAACCTGTGGTGCCTTACATCTCACTAAGAGTAAGAGTCCTGATGACAGCTTCCAAGACTAGATTCCTACAGGATTGGGCTCCTCATTACCTTTCTAACCTCATCTATGACTAGTCCCTCCCAATGAATCTTTCTGCTTCAGCCACACTCCCCTCCTTGTTATTCTGAAAACATATCTGGCCCTCTGCCCCAGGGCCTTTGCACTTGCCTCTACCTCTGCCTGGAATGCTCTTCCCCCAAATATCCATGGGGCTTCTTGTTTTTTAGCATCTTTATTACAGTATAATTGCTTTACAATGGTGTGTTAGTTTCTGCTTTATAACAAAGTGATCAGCTATATGTATACATACATCCCCATATCCCCTCCCTCTTGCGTCGCCCTCACCCTCCCACCCCTCTAGGTGGTCACAAAGAACGAGCTGATCTCCCTGTGCTATGTAGCTGCTTCCCACTAGCTACCTACTTACATTTGGTACTTCTTCCTCCACTTCTTTCAGGCATTTTTAAAAGCCCTCCTCTTATTCCCTGACCTTCCTATGTATCTAACAATTCAACAAAACTACAGTAAAAAAAAAAAAAAAAAAAAAAAAAAAAAAAACCCCCTTTTTTTTTTTTTTTTTTTTTTTTTTTTTTTTTTTTTTTTTTTTTTTTTTTTTTTTTTTTATTTTACTTATTTCTCTAATTTATTGTCTGCCTTCACTTCTTGAATGTAAGTTATTGTCTGTACTCCCCACTACACTAATGTAAGTCATGGCTTTCTGTTCATTCTCTTCTAGTACCTAGATAAGCGGCACATCCTAGGCACTTCATAAATATTTGTTTAATGAATGAGAAGCATTGTTTTAAAATGTTATTGTGATAATAGATAACACATGCACACATGTATACACATAACATTTACATATATATAGAAATATACAGAACAATCATTATTATCTAATATAAAGAATAACATGACAACCTTAAAAGAAGATATTTTTAAACACATTTATTGAATTTAAAACAAGACCTTCTTTTCAACCTTGAATAAATACATCAAGGATTTCAAATTGCTGTTTTACGTAAGATTAATTAGTCAACCAGTGTGTTGAAAATAATCTTTGTATTGTTGAGGTCTCACAAAATGGAGTTGATATTTGTAGAATACGTGTTTACGGGATTGAGCTTTAGGAAGAGAAACACCGTCTGATTCAAGAGAAAGAGTCCTTAATAATACAAGACTGTCTCTAATTAAATAACACAGATGAAACAAAATGTCATGAGCAAAAGATGTCCTCTTAATTCTGAACTTCAGATTCTACCATAGAAATACATTCCCGAGAATAATTAATGTTGCCCCGTAGCTATCACTTAGTACCCTTTGGGTCACAACTATAGAAGAGATGGCAGGGCAGGCGTCTCTCAGAGAGATTCATAGAGGGCACTGCCACATTGGAATAAGACAAAAGTTAATTCCCAGTGAGACCTAAAATCTTGACTGTCGTGAAAACATATTCATTAAATGAGGAAGGAGATTATACTGATAGGAATTCATATTTTCATGTTTGAGGTGAGATTTTTCATCACCATCAGATGTAAGAAAACATGAGATCTTATGAGGAGATTTTTAAAAACAAAACCATGTCATTAATTCAAGAAATGTGAATTGGAATATGCTTTCTCCAGCCAAGTCAATAGATGAATTTCTCACTGTTTACCCAGCAGCCACTTGGTGCCCAGTGCTTTGCTGAGCACTGGGAAGGACACAAAAGAAACTTCTGACATGATCCTTTCCTTTAAGAGGAGTGCAGTCTGTTTATCTAGGAAGGTAAAAGTAGTATCCAGGAAATAAGTCGAGAACAATTAAATATTTAAGTTTTGCCAGTACAATTACAGGAGAACAGATGCTGTATGGAGCAGATCTCCATGCAGAAGGTGTGATCGGAAGTGATTCTTAAAAAGAAGGACGGGATAGGATAGACAAAGAGCTGGGGGAGCCTCCAACAGGAGGGCACTGGAAGAGGCAGTGAGCACGCCACATGGGAGAGGTCAGGGAGTAAGGCAGGACAAGTGGGTGAAAGGAAACTGTGCCGGACCGAAAAATCCAGACAGAGGAACTCGACTGTATGCCAATCAAAAGGGGAAACACTAAGGTTCTACCGTCCTGTTCCACAGTCACGTCTCTCCATGAGACACAGATCTCAGATTTCTTTAGTTTGAGACGAGAGCTATTGGACTTTTCCGAATCCTCTGAAAACAGCCCAGACAGGCCATTTTGCTAAGCCTGTCACTACAACCAAACCATGTTTCCTCAAAGCACAGTGAATTCCATTCCACTGTTCAGATTTATGTCCGTTATAATGAGTTTCTCCTTTCTGTTAGTTGCTGCCCATTTCACCTCATACAGTCAACAGTAATAAAAATCTTCAATGATGTCCAGCCTGCAACCTTTGAGCCACTCCCGACTCAGACATAAGGTGTCAGAGCCTAAATCTGTCCCTGAGGTCAGGGCCCCTAGGGTGTTCCCTCTGATGCGCAGCCTATTTCCCCAACCCTAGGATCTTTGTCCGGACCATACAACTATCCTCCTACCTCAGCTTCCAGAAGGTATTCTAGCTCCTTGGTCTCTCTTTTCTCTACTGGGGCTTGGAGTCTTGCACTGAACTTTAGCTTCTCTGCTTGGGGCCTGGACCTGGTTCTCTGACCAATATTCTGCTTCTGGTGCCTGGACTCTTCTACTCACAGGCCGTCTTTCAGTACCGCCAGATCTTTCTGGAATAATGATAACTGCGAGTATTGCCATTCATAAGATGTATGCCAGAGGTTCTTGCTGCCTCAGCCTCTCATCCAAGAGATTGGATTCCATGGGTATCCTTGCCAGGTGGGCTGTTTAAATTCCAGTTGGACAGATGGCCTGACCTATGTGGTGAATACTGTGAGGTGCCATCCACACCCCCGCTTTAATAAAGGGCAAGTTGTCCTAATTGCAGGGCATGCTGTCAGCAGACAGTCTTCAGTTGTTAGCCCTTCCAGGGTTCACCCCACTTGCAAAGCGTGGCCTTACTCAAGTTCACTCCCCTTCTTGGAGCCGTCCACATAAAATGGATGGTCACTGTGAGACCAAAATATCTGGCCATCCTGGTCCAACTCTGAGAGGCCATCCTACCTCGATTAGTCTCTCTCTCTCTCTATTAAGTCATCTTAAGTAGATATTAAGCCTGGATACAGCTTGACCTTTCTCTCTGCTCTGTCCTGATTGCACAGGGGCTGATCCCCGGGGCATTCTCTGATAAACACCCCATACACTAAACACTGTCTCAGAGTCTACATCCTTGGGAACCCAATTTATACCATGCTGTGATTGGGTTCTCCCTTCAGCACAAGCCCTGTTCAGTTTCTTCTTACTGCCCTTTTCACTTCAATTCCTAGGTAAGGCATGCCTTTTAGTGGAGGTTATGGCCATTTCTTAGTTAAATTTGGGGGGACTTTTTTGAAGTACAATTCCCAATAAAAATAATTTTTCTCCTGAAAACTGCAAATTTAGAAACGGTCACAAGCTCACCATTAGAAGATCATTATAATCTCAAGGACCTTAAAGTCCCCAAATAAAGCTTTGGATAATGATCGTATTTTATAGCTGCATGATTTCAGCCTATTTGCACACTGTGATTGAACCCAAATATGAAAGACTCAATGATACTTAGCTTGGAGTAGGGGGTATTTATCTCTCTCCTTTATATAGGCTACAGCAGTGCTCACTAGCAATCATATGGTTCTCAGTGGAAAGCCCTCGAAGCTGTTTGGGAAAAGTGGGGATATTTTTGGTAGTCATAATGATGGAGAGGGTTCTTTTGGCACTTAATAGGTGGAAGCCAGGGACGCTAAGTATCTTGCAATAAGTGAGTCAATCCAATAAGTAACAAAAAACTAACCTACATCCTGAATAATTTTCTGTTGTCTTGCACAATATTCTTGTTGAAAACCAACTGCAATTCTTTGAGCCTAAGGTACCCTTTTACACATAAACACAAAGCTTTTCTCCCACAAATTTAACAGAAACTGAATTTTCTGGGAATGCAACTACCACATAATCAAGGGAAGATTATGCACTGTTTTGTTCTTTACCTTTACTGTGTTATTCATTGTTTGGTAACTCATTTCACAGATGGAAAGCCACTCCTGCGTCTGAGTAGCCAACACATCAAAGCTCTCCCAGCCATGGTCAGTCATGGTGACATACATACAGGCAAGCTTCAGCCAACTTTGTTCCGTCTTCTGGTGTAGTCCTGCCAAGCATTCACATGCTGAGATACATATTACTTTATTTTTGATCATGCTCCTTTTTCTACTTTTTAAAATTACAATTAGAAAATTGTGTTGCTTTTTAAAAAAATTGTATGTGTGTAATAAGTTATATTAACTATGTATTTCATCTCAGGATAATAAGGAGAGTTATAAAATGTTTATAATAAAGAGATTATTGGCTGAAATAAGGTTGAGAAAATCCATGCAGAATATTTTCCCAGCTGTTTATTTATTATTATGTTTTTCTTTTGGCTGCACCGCACATCTTGTGGGATCTTAGTTCCCTGACCAGAGAACCCAGGCTCCAGCAGTGATAGCACCGAGTCCTAACCACTGGACCACCAGGGAATTCCCAACTTTGTCATTATTTCTTTTTCTGTCCACATATTCTTAGGGAGAAGGCAAAGGTATCTCTCTCTAGAGTCAATGTTTTATTTCTTAAGTTTCTAATTAGAAACTTACACTGTATAAAATGGTTTTAAAAAGACATTAGTAACATAAACCTTATCCTGTGCCATCAGATTAATGACTTTTATCTCAAAAGTTATTTGATAAGACAAAGTTCCAAAATAAACACAAACACTACCTGTGGTCACCAAGTCATTGAGAAGTTGAAAAGAGTTGCATCCCAAAGATTTCCCTATCAGGGACTTCCCTGGTGGCACAGTGGTTAAGAATCCGTCTGCCAATTCAGGGGACATGGGTTCGAGCCCTGGTCCGGGAAGATTCCACATGCCGCAGAGTAACTAAGCCCCTTCGCCACAACTACTGAGCCTGCGCTTTAGAGCCTGTGAGCCACAACTACTGAGCCTGCATGCCACAATTACTGAAGCCTGCGTGCCTAGAACCTGTGCTCCACAACAAGAGAAGCCACTGCAATGAGAAGCCCGTGCACCCCATCAAAGAGTAGCCCCCGCTCGCTGCAACTAGAGAAAGCCCACGTGCAGCAATGAAGACCCAACACAGCCAAAAATAAATGAGTAAAATAAATTTTAAAAAAAAAAACTCAATAAATTGAAAGGTTGGGATTGACGTATACACACTACTATATATAAAATAGATAACTAATAAGGACTTACTGTATAGCACAGGGAACTCTACTCAATACTCTGTAATGGCCTATGTGGGGAAAGAATCTAAAAAAGAGTGCCTATATGTATATGTATAACAGATTCACTTTGCTGTACACCTGAAACTAACACGACATTGTAAAGCAACTATACTCCAAAAAACTAAAAATCAACCTCAAAAAAAACCTTAAGAAAAAGAAAAAGATTTCCGTATCATATTACCATACTTACGCTACTAATAAAAAGTCAGTAAGAATAATATATAATTAAAAGTTGCATGCTTCCTCTTATTGTGCCAAAGAACTTTGTTGTGCTATCAATTTCAGTTAATATATAGTGATCAATCATTTAAAAGTAATTTTAAACAACAGTTATAATACCTTTTATTTAAAATAATATTTCTGGAAGTTTAAAGTAATTCTTTCCTTTAAAAACCTATGATGTTTGCAGCATTTATTGCAATTTTAGAAACAAGGTTAAGAAGGCTGCTCTGGTCATTAAAAAACAAAACAAAACTGAAACCAAAACCAAAGGCAGAGCCAGAGGCCATCCAAGCCCTGTACACTCAACGCACTTGACTTGCTCTCATTACAGCTTTTGAAAATTAAGAAACACTGTGCTTGAAAAGTATTAGCATTTTGGTTTAAAATTCAAAAAGAAAGAAAAGTTAATGGTAGATGAAAAACTATGTAAAAAGAGATGAAAAGATGGTTGAAAAAGAATAATTTCACCCTCCTAGAAAGCTTCTTGTATTCTTAACATGCCACTTTTAACCTCAGAGTAATCCATGGTTGCAATACTGTCAAATAACATATATCTGATCATTTGATATATTCCGTTCTGTTCTTCCTTTTGTACCCAAGAGGGTGCTCATATGCCTGAAGAGGAGACCAACCTCTAGGAGACACCCTTTTACTCTTGATGGCCTATTATTCTCCCTTAAAAGCAGGATTATTTTGATGATGTATAAAAGTATTTTAATCTCACCTTGACATTGATCAGACATTTTCTTCAATAAATCACAGAGGAAAACACTGTAATTATTCTTAAAATACTATAATTCCCTTCTCCAGGTCCTCTACTGTGAGTATTCAAACACAACACTTCTTATCACCATCTCCAAACCCCCCTGCCTACACACACACACACACACACACACACACACACACACACACACACACACACACCTTCTTTCCTATCTTTACTAAGAGAGGAAGGAACTTAAGTATTAATCAAGCAGCAATATATGGTTTTCATTAAATTATGTGATTCTTCCTTTCTTTAAGGAAGAAAAGATCCACTTGGGTACTCAGTAATCAGAGGCAAAGTTAGTTGGTTTATGCATTTTATTAAATGCTCTATCTGCTTTCTGCACTTCCTAATGTTCTTTAAAAGGGGCGGGAGATGATTAAAGCAAAAGGATGGTTCAAGGTGGTTCCATAGTCAACACTCATACTTTATTGAACAAATATGTACTAGGTGCCAGAAACTCAATTTATTATTATTTGACCCATATTGCAGAGGTGAGCAAAACCAGACTTAGTCACTAGGCTCATAGACACTGATCAACTAATTAAACAAATAAAGGCATTATAAAACTATGGTACAAGGTGTCATGTGAGACGATAAAAGAGCAAGATGTGCCTTGGAGGAATCAGAGAAGGCTTTCCAGAGGAAGTGAAGAATAAATGGCCAACTAAGGTTAAGTAAGAGATGACCAGGTAAATGGGGGAAGGATGATGGAGGGATAGGGTTCTTTGCAGAAGAAAAAGAAACCATTTTTCAATGGTCACATAGTGGAAAAGAGAAATGACTGGCTAAAGAACTGAAATATGTCCAGTGTGGCTGGAGAACAGCATGTGAGTGGGAGTGATGGAACTGGAGGCTGATTAAGTGGACATCAGACTACACAAGGCCATAAGGGGCTGGGAAAGGAGGCTCTCGATCTCTATTCTTAGAGCACCAGGAAGTCACTAAGGAGTTTATTTACATGTAAATGATAAAACAGTAGCTTAAGCAGAAAAAAATCTGCCCAATTTATAAAAGTAATTAGAAATATGGCACTTAAAAATATTCTACAGATATATGTAAGCTGATCTTTGTTGGAAAACATAATAATTACCCACCTAATCATCACACTGTACAGTTCAATGTCAACAGTCATGATTCCACAGACTAAAGAGAGAAGAAAGGAAGACAACTGAAGAAAAATCTGAATATAAGTAGGTGAACTGAATTAACTGAATTGAGGAATATATAATATACAATGTAAATAAATTATGCATATGTATTTTATATTAATAATTTGGTAAAGAAAATTATTTAGTTTAACAAAAACTTACAATTCTACATTAAAAATATAACAGAAATGTATAAAACCAAAAATTTCATACATTTATAAGCTAATACCCACTACACAGAAAAGAATAGACGGCAGATTTGAAAACTCAATGTTTAAATCCATGAAGTTTCCCTAAGTTTTTGATGTTATCACTTTGATCTTTATCTAGACCAGAATCGTTCATAGTAGCACAGCTGAAATGGACTTATTTGTTGAGTGAATTAATGAACTTTCTCAAATGTTTAATATACAATAAAGCAACCTAGGTAATTTAAAAATATTGTGCCTGTTTATAGTAGCTGCTGTTAATAACAAGTTGAAGCAGAGAAGCAATGCGCAAATGTTTGCCTTTTCTCTGCCTCGAAGCATATCAAGAATCCACATTCAAGAAGGGAAGGAGGGAAGCTCAGTTTCATTCCACTATTGATCTATCAGACAGGAACTTAATCAATCTTCTTTATAAGCTATTAAAGCTGAGCTTGAGAAATGAACTCACCTGATGCATTCAACATTGATTGCCTCTTTCTAAAGACTGAATGCGTCAGTCTTATCTACTACTACAGCTGTGATTCAATTTTTAAGGGGCAAGATTTTCCCTTCATTAGTTTCCCCAAAATGCTCCAATTAAGAAAACGCAGTTTTGATAGTGGCCCACAGTGAATGACAAAAACAAAATGAAGACCATCACCCTCAATTTCAGTCACAGCCTCCAGAGAAAATGAGAGACCGAAAGCACATGTTCACCAAAGGAAATTCAGCACTAGTCCCAAGACCCTGCTCTCGTGTGAATTCTGGAGAATGCTTTGGCAGCATAAACTAAAGTTGAGACCTTAAGCTCAAATAAATCTTGCAAATTCAAAGGGAAACTCAAGGCAGCTATAAATCTGTCCTTACTGCATAGACATTTCAGCCAGGGGCTTCTATATGTAGTATTAGGTTATGTGACATCCCATTCAGCATCTAACTACCTCATAAATAGAGGCAGAGAGGTCATTTTATATTTACAGGGCACCCCCTATACACTGAGGGTGGCAGGAGGGGGGCGGCCCCACGTTTTCAGTTTATTAGGAAAGGTTAATAGCACAAATCCTCAATGACCAAAGAGAGTTCCCTTCGGCTCAGCTTTCTGGTTTCCATTTCCTCTTTCTAGGTCCCCTAACAGTCAAGAAATTAAATACTGGGAGAAACAGCAATAAAGAGTTGTCTCTTGAGGGTATCTTCCCAGTTCAATATGGAAATATTGCCAACTCCCTAATATAATAAGAACAACATTTCCCCCGGATTTGTTGTTAGCTTGTCTTCCTGAGGTAGATAAGAGGGGACAGAAATATCTAGTGCAAACCCCAACTTCTCCAGCCTTTCTCTCTCCTCTCTGCAGATGTAACACAGCTCCATCACAGGCTTTTTGGGTGGCTTTGACAGGGTCTGATTTTCACTGGCTCCCCAGTCATACTCACCTGAATCCTTTCACAACATTCCTAATGAATTCACCCACAGGCAGGGACTGGAGCAAAGTACAGAGAGAAGCAAAGAGCCTAGGGCAACATTCCATATCAGAACTCTCTCCTGCACCCTCCCTCCCAACTGTCTTCTGGAAGCTTCTCTAAAGCAGGTTAGGAAAGGGATTAGATGGAGCCACACTAAGGGCCACACAGCCACTGGCTTGAATTCCTTCCTCAGCATTTTCACCCAGCCTCAGAGCTCTTCAGCCTCATTCTCAGTAAAAGAATCAACCTCTTTGCTATTAAAGATGCTGTTCTATGTGTGAATTCCCTTAGAAATCCAAGGAGTTAATGGCCTCAATATTTCTAGAACACCTAATACATTCAGGAGGATGGGATGCAGTATGGGGTCTAATGTTTATTTATTGCAAAAGTCAAGAATAGCTGGAAGTCCATTAAGAGGATGTTCAGCAGATTATATTAATTTGCAATTAATTTTCAGTGGTATTTATGAGAGAACCCTTTAATCAGCATAATTCAGACTTTGGAAATTATAATATTAACTAATATTAATTAAATAATAATTTATAAATTTCAATAGTTTTAATTATCTTTTGATTAAATTACCTGTTAGTCAATTCCACACTGCTTTTGATATTAATTAGCTAGCTTAAACATGATCTACTGAAACTACTCCCCCATGGATTAAGGCATATTGTCTAAACAGGTCAACACTGAGATACTTAAGTGTGACAATTTAGATTGCCTGATTAGGGAAATTAATTGTTTAAGGCACTGGCTTTTTCATTCTCACTTTGCCAGCGGGTAAGGTCTTTAAAATATGCCCTGGGTTTCCCTAGGCCCGAATTCTGAGACAACCCACATTCTGTTCTTCCCCCTCTCGTCGGTCCCCCACTCCTTCTCTATCCTGTTACGGAACATTCCAGTCTTCTGAGACCTAAATTAGTGTCAGCCTATTAATCAGCCAACAAAATATGTCAGAGGAAAATGAAGTTGCAATCCCACCTCCCTCTACAGGCCGATGGCTCTGCCCCTCTCAGCGGGCTTTCTCTGCCCATGGAGCTGGGACCACAGGGCCACAGCCCAATTTAGGCCTCCTCTGTGCAGTGAAAACCAGCCCAGACCTCATTTTTTTTTAATGTTAATATTTAATTTAAAGCCACCGACCCTCAAGTTCTCACAAATGAGCGGGGCGTCCCTGTACGTGTTGCCCTCTCGCGTTGGCTGGAGCCCCAGCGCCCCCTGCCTCCACTGCCCAACCCCGCCTCCCTCTTCAGAAGTTCAGATCTTCTGAAAATGGGTCTTTAGGAACCAGTTATCAAAGTGACAGTTCAGATTACTCATGAGTGTCACCCAAAAAGGCAGAAGGAAATACACTAAACAAATAGTAAGAGAGGGATTTTATTTTTTTTGCCCCCTGAAACACAAAAAAAGCATACTGGTTTCCAGAAGCTCCAACTGACCATCTCCTCTGAGGAAACACCAAGTGAGTACTGAGGCTCACACCAGCTAAGGGGACATAACTTTGGTCACAGATAGTTCTGAAACGGGGGAAAAAAATCCTCACCAAGAAGGTGTTACAGTTTTTACAAAACAGAAGGTGCAAGTGGTCATTTTAGGTTACTCATATTATAACATGTTTTATATGCTAAATAATTTCATCCCAGAACTCATTATTTACAATGATTTATGAGGATAAATTATATTTTAGAGCCCTTGACTTTCTCCAGACTGTATCTGATATGAGTGTCCTGCACTAGAGCTGAGAATAGTACAGTACTTGCACATGAAAGCCACAGCAACACATGAAGTAAAATAAAATTTCACAAACAAGAAAAAAAAGAATTTGTAATTTCCAAGTGTTGGTTGTTACTTCCGACTTATGTCACATAGTTTTGCCGTTTATATAAGCTAAGCCTCTAAAATGTACATATGATATAAGAAGGGATATATTGCATACTTATGAATTATTTTTATATCTATTATGGTTTTCTGTAATTCAGGATCTAGTGATTTTCTTTTGGTTTTACCTTCCATTGCTTAGCCTATTCTTAAAAAAAAAAAAAAAAAAAGGAATGAGTTGTTTCCTTACCAGACACAATACAGAAAATTCTTTTCTCTACATATTATACTTGGAAAGAACATAGTTGTTTGTTTGTTTTTCCAAAAAGTGATTTTAAATGACTTGTAATTATTTGAACAGTGTTAAACTTATCTTCATGGTGTATTTCTGGATGGATGACTGATAAATTGTTCAAATGACAGGGAGTTTTTGTATAAATACAAATGACAAATTCTGTTAGTTATTTTGATAAAGGGGACAGGGAGTGGCAGGGATAGGGATGAATGACCATAACATGAGAATTTTAGAAATATATAATTTTATATTTATTAAATTCATAAACATGAAATCATGAGTTATGATAAAAGGAATTGACTGTCTGAAAATACTTCCTCTAATAAGAACTCAAATCTTCAGTTACACAGCACAAAGAGAAAGCTAACTACAGGTGGGGCTCATTGGGAAAATAGCACTTAAAATAAAACTACATCTCAATTGGAAATCACTTACATATAATGTGTGAAATACAAAATACCTGAAAATAACCATAATGAGAAAGGTCCAGAAATGAAAAAAAAAAAAAAAAAAAGCTTTCCTGAGCTATAAAAAAAGACTCAAATAAATGGAGAGACATAGTTCTCTTGAATTGGAAGACCCATCATTGTAAAAAATGCAAAAAGATTTCCAAACTAATACATAGTTGTACATAATTTCAGTTAAAATCCAACTTTTTTGAATTGGTCCTTCAAATGCTCATCTGTCAAAACTAAGTAAGAAGAATGGGCAATAATCAATAAGAATTTGAAAAGAGTATTGGGGAGGGAACTGACACTGTCAGTTATTGAAACGGATCACAAAACTATAATGGTTAAAGCAGTATGATGCTGGTTCCAAAACACCAATCATATAAAGGGACAGAATAGAAATCTCTGCAAACAAATGCAAAAGGATACTACTGTTCACTGTTACAATGATGGCATCTCTATCAGTGAAAAAAGAAGCAAGGTCCTGGGATCTTTGGTAAACTATTTGGGAACAAAAAATGTGTCACACTTATATCACATTATATTAAAAAGAAAAATCATTCCTCCAGTAATCTTCCAACAAAATTTTTATCAAGTGCCTCTATGTTCTAGGCACTAGTTGCACTTCCCAGGTATAGAATAGTGAAGGAAGGTAGGAACGGAGGTGGGAAGGTAGGAAGGAAGGGGAAGGGAGAAGAGAAGCCCTTGACTTATATGAGTTCATATTCTGGAGCAGGCAGACATATTGGGGCAACCAGATAGTTAACCAAGCAACCAATTAACCGGTAATATCATTTTAGATAGCAATAAGTGCTTTGAAGAAAACTAACTATACTCTAAGAGTAACAGGAGGGTCAGACCTTCGGATAGGATGGTCAGAGAGGGCGTTTCTAAGGAGCTGATAGTTGAGAGGAGACCTAGATGAAGTGAAGGCACAAACTGTGTGTTTGGGGGCAGCGCTTTCTGGGTAGAGGTGACTGCAAGAACAAAGGCCCTGAGTAGCGAGCATGCTTACATGTTCAACAGCTGCCAGTGTGGTTGGAACCCGGAAGCGGGGTGGGAAGCAAGGAAGCCTGGAGCCAGGTCATGCAGGGTCTCACAGGCCGTGGTGAGAACTTAGCATTTTGTACTATGTGTGATTGGGGGGGCAGGGGGGGCTTTGACATGATCTAATTTACACTTTGAGAGTATTACTTTTTTGCGAAAAATAGACTATCAGAGGCCTGACTGAAAGCAAGGAGACCTATTAGGAACTCTTGCTGTGATCCAGGTGGGAGTTGTGGTGACTTGGAGATAAGGTAATCATAAATGGTTGGGTTGGGACTTCCCTGGTGGCACAGTGGTTAAGAATCTGCCTGCTAATGCAGGGGACATGGGTTCGAGCCCTGGTCCAGGAAGATCCCACATGTCGCGGAGCAAGTAAGCCCGTGCGCCACAACTACTGAGCCTGCACTCTAGAGCCCGCAAGCCACAACTACTGAGCCCACGTGCCACAACTAATGAAGCCCACGTGCCTAGAGCCTGTGCTCTGCAACAAGAGAAGCCACGGCAATGAGAAGCCCGCGCACCACAAGGAAGAGTAGCCCCCGCTCGCCGCAACTAAAGAAAGCCTGCATGCAATGAAGACCCAAAGCAGCCAAAAATAAAATCAATTAATTAATTAATTAACTTTTAAAATAAATAAATAAATGGTTGGATTCAGGACACTTTGAGGGCAAAACCAACAGGATTTGCTTACATATTGGATGTGGGACATAAATTATCTGCATGATGCAAGAAAAAATAACCAAAATAATATCATCATACTGATAATATAAATATTTTAGCCAAAATGAAAATCTTGGATAGAATACAAAATAAAGGCTTTTCAATAAGCAGAAAAAAATAGTTTTTTCACTAGTGAAAGAATGGTGGATGATTCCATAAATCATGTATTCAGAATCTGAGAGGTAGGTAGACAATTACTTTAAGGTTCTGTAGGAGGCGCCATTGTCTATTTAACTTTAGTTTCCTCTTCTGACCTCTGTCCCCGCTAGTAGATGCTACTTGATGCATTAGAATGGAGTTCATAATAGGGAAAAAAAAAATTAAATCCATAGTACCCAAAGTCTCATTTCAATAATTTTTTTCAACCTGAGCAGCCATCAGCTGCTTTGCCTGGGGTGCTGACAAGGTGACACAGTTGATGATTTAAATTTCTACTCCTCTTATTTCTCTGCTCATATTCTAGAGAAGGGGCTATATGCTGTGAACTGGTCAAAAGTTAACCATGCAAATAAAAAATAAAGATGTGATGGTGGCACATATTCACTTGATAAAATAATTATATTGTGCTTAGAACTAGCTAAAGACAAATTCAGCAACAGTGCTAAAGTTTTGTCACAATTCCTAGAAATTTTTAAAGAAATTGTGATATTTAACTAAGGATAACATTACATTTGGTTCTTTGAGTTTACTGACATAATTATTTTTATTTGATTGAGGTAAAGATAATATGTAATATTATTACACACAGTCTGACTTACCAAATGTTATTAGAGAGATAAGAAATAAAAATTGATCTTGAAAACTGAGCTAAAATATTGAATTTGAAATACTGCCCTTTATTTTCGAGCATATGTCTATATTCATATCCTTACATATTTCAAATGTTCCCACAATACCTAACTATTAGATGTGAGATATACAGATTTTTCTCCTTTCTGGCTTTTATCTAAGATTTTACATAGTTCGTAATAATATGTCAACAAAATTGGTGATTGTACTTTGACTTGTAAAATAAAACTCATTTTAAGAGTATCATAAATCTAACAGAGCATGTCTTGTGTTCTGATTGGTAGAAAACTGGATATTAAACACAAGGGACAAACTGATCTTCTAATTCTGGTACTTGAGTAAGTACTAAAAGAAAAAAGAAAAGGAGAGAAGAAATCATTACCTGGAGTTGATAGTTTAACTGATCATGATCAATTTGAAGGCTTATTGCTTAAGTAAACGACCTTTGGGGTGATTTCATTAGCTCCACATAGTGCAAAAGGTTATATCTGAATTCAATTTTATGATTGAGTCTAGGCATATAAAATCTCCAAATAGTTTGAAAGGGTGTAAAAAAAGAAAACAAAAGAAACCAGATTCCTTCCGAGACAAAGACTAGACTGTGAAAATCCTGCTTGCTTCTCCAATTACTGGCTTTCTGTGCGAGTAAATATTTGAAAGAGGAATGACAGTGCTCTGATACCGTCATCACTTTGATGTTTGCGGTTAGGGAATGACTAAAATTAGCTACCAGTTCCAAATTTTTAATACTGTAAATTACAGATTTGGTCCCCCTGGATCTATTTTATTTGTGCGACGAAGTCTCTTCACCTTTATAGAATTGTAATACCCTATGATGGTTTGATAGGGTTCTACCTTCCTCTCCCTCTTAAAAGTGCTACAAAGCATATGCTTATTATTTTGTTAAATTAAGATACATCTTAAATGCTTGTGGAAAGAATTTTACACGCTTCCTTGAGACATACCAGGCAGAAGAACCAAGAAAGGATGTTTGAAAGAAAGATGAGGCACAGAAACTTCCAATTCTCACATGTTATTGGTAGATGAAATAGGGCCAAATGTTGTATCCCCAAATTAGGAATAATAGGGTTGGAGAAAAACTGCAGAAATTTATTTTTTAAAATGAAACTCTATTTTTATCCAACTGACCTTGAAACCAATATAACGATTCATTTTTCTGATGTTTCATTCTCTTCATATTTCAAAAACACTGTGATAGTCCCCATCTTTTCTATGAGCCTGTTTCCTAGTGAGTCTCTTGCTTCAGAGTTCAGAACCACTTCTGTACTCCTTTCCACTCTTGTGATCCCCCCACCTCCGCCGGCCACCTTCTTCTCTGTCCCCACGGCAGCCTTCTCACACCCAGGGCCGCTTGCTACAACCTCAGTCTCTCTTGCTACAACCAGAGTCTTCCCTGTGGTCAAGGACACGGTCTGTGGCAGCAGTGGTCAAGGGGGAAGGGAGGAGGAAAGGATGTGACCCCCTCAGTGGTCCCTCTTTCCTTCCTCCTCTGCCTCACTCTGGCATCCACATAAAGGACTTCACTCCGTAAGTCACTAGATACACGACTTAATGCAGTTACACTGCATCTCTGAACCACCTCAGCTTTTTCACCCAGTGAGACTCAAAACTTCTGCTCTGCCTACCTTGGTAGGGCCGCTAAGATAATGCTTATCCATACACTAGAAATGAAATCCTCCTTTGAGGTCTAGCCTTGCTCTTCTGAAGCCCAGGAATTTCTTCTCATTGAACCAAGTTTCTCAAGTCCTTCTCTGAGTCATTTGCCTGTTTAGGAATAGATACTGTTAGTATTATTTATTTTGTTGCATTTTCTCTGGTCACTTGCTACCTGAAGCAGATCTTATAATGTGTTTTTCTTTCATGATATGAAACCTAAAACATTTTGGGGTGGATGGTTCATTAAAATATCAATTATTTTCTGCCTTTGAAAGGCCAGAGGGCTTCTCATTCGTCATCATCCCATCCCACCCTTCCTCCTTCTCAGGCAGTGGGATTCCACGGTAAGTTCTAAAGTTCTCTTTCGTCACCCAAAGAGAACAACACAAAGTGCTTTTTTTTTTTTTTTTTTGGATATAAATGTCCGATTTGTTCAGTATCATTTGTTGAAAAGACTACCCTTTCTCCATTGAATTGCCTTTGCTCCTTTGATAAAAATAAGTTGACTATATTTGTGCAGGGTTCTTTTTTTTTTTCCTTTTTTTGCGGTACGCGGGCCTCCCACTGCTGTGGCCCCTCCCGTTGCGGAGCACAGGCTCCGGACGCGCAGGCCCAGCGGCCATGGCTCACACGCCCAGCCGCGCCCCGGCATGTGGGATCCTCCCGGACCGAGACACGAACCCACGTCCCCGGCATCGGCAGGCGGACTCCCAACCACTGCGCCACCAGGGAAGCCCCAAACAAGTGCTTTTTAAACCGTATAGAAAACATTTCAAAATATTTGGAGTAAACCACTTTGTAGCCAGGTTGATGGGTTTGCTTTTCGGTAGAGATGGAGAAAAGGAGGAAAGATGAGGTGACTAAGAATGTAGAGTACCTAAGAATGTAACCATTACTGCAGTATTCCTTCAGACGCTACAAATCATAGGCTATGATTGCCAGGAGGAACCTAAACAAATTACACCAGCCCTCTGCTACAGGTAAGGACACTGAGTTTCTGAGAGGCCACCTCCTTCCCTAACGCAGTCAGGAATACACACAGGATAGAACCAGGCGTCATGCCTCGGGGCCCAGCATCCTTTCTTTCCTCGAGCTCATGGTGTCTCTCAGCTGAAGTGTCTATGCTGTGATATCTCAGAGAAAAAGCAATTAAGTATAACTATCCACACAGCTGAACAACAAAGGTACATGGCTTTTATACAGCAAGGTACAATCTGGTGGAAATACCACTTCCATCTTCAGCTGTTCAGATAATTAACACTGTTAGAGTGCTTAAATCATACTCACATACATTTAATAATTCCAATAACCCTATGAGAAAACGTACTTTCTCTTGCCCAAAGCCACAGAGCAAGTAAGTAGTTAACTCCCAGGCTCAAACCACTCAGCAATTACAGAGGCAGTATTAAGTGCTTGGTGCAGAGAAGACAGAGATTAAAGAGCTCAAACCAGGTAAACAACTACACAAAATCAAGGTAAGCACAGCGATAGCGGTATGCGTGGGATGCAATGGAAGCCCAGAGGAGAGGGTCAGAGAACTTTTTTGGAATATGTAATGCAAGCTAAGTTTTAAAGAAAAAGAAGATGTTAGCTAGACCAGGAAGCAGGAGAATGGCAGTTGAGTGACTAAAGAATGTGTGATAGAAATAATAACAGCTCCCTTATATTGAGCACTTGCTATTCTTTATGCTTCACCCATTTCAACTATCCTATATTGTAGATACAGTTGAAAAACGCCAGGACCAGAGAGATTAAACAATTTACCCAATGTCACACAGAGCCTAGATTTCAACTTAGACAGTCAGGCTTCAGGAGTCCGCATACTTAATCACTGCCCTACACTCCACCACTCCCATCATGTGAAAGAACAAGACAGTGCTTGTTCAAGGACAGACCAGTTGTCTGGATTGCAGAAACACAGAATATGCATGAAAGAAGTGTCCTCCCGTCTCCTAAAGGCTGGAGAAATGGGCAGGAACCAGGTCTTAGATCTGCATTCTCTGCAAGAATGCTCCAGTGCTTGGTGCTTGGTGTTTGATTCTGCCCTGACAGTGATGGGAATGCATGCACCTAAACGAGTATTTACCACGGAAGAGGCATAATGCCATCTGTGATTAGACAGGTCCTTCTAGAAAACACAAAGGTGATAAATTAGAGGGGGTGAGAATGGAGACAGAGAGACCACTTAGGGGTTAATAATAACACAGGCAAGAAGTAGCAATGAATGAAACTAAGATAGTGGTACTGAGTATGGAGAAGAACAGATGCGTTCAGCAGATGTTTAGGGTGTCGTATACATGCGACTTGGTGTTTGAAGGAAGAATCTGAACTCACACCCAGGTTTTATTTCTTTTGCAAAAGGTAAATGGTGGTGTTATTCATTTAGACATCAAATATAGAGAAGGGGAGAAGACTGGGGGCTTTGTGTGGAAATTAGTTCAGCTTTGGACAGGATTTTGTGGTACAGTGAGAGAGACCTGAGAATTATCTAGCAGTCAGTTAGGTACATAGGTTCGGTACTCAAGTTTGCAGAACAACGTGTGGTGTGTCGTAGGGAGGGTAATGGATGTGAATAAGAGTAGCCAGGCAGCAATTTTAGAGTCAAAGGAGGAGCACACGAAGGAGGGAGCCCTGAGAAATGACCATTCAAGGAACTTGTAGGAGAGCGCCCAAGAGGCTGCTTGAGAGAGAGAAACCCAGGAAATTCTGGTGTCACCAAAGTTCAAGGGAGAAGGAACTTCAAGGAGAGAGGATTGGCCCATAGTATCAACTGTTACAAAAAGGACAAATAAGACAAAAGCAACCTGGAGGTAACTGTTGACTTTACACTCACCATCACATTTCTTCAAACCATGTGAGAGCAAAACACCAGTAAGGAAAAATGCAATGGCTCCTTTGATAATTCAATTTGTTTATATGTGGAATCTCCACTGTGTATATAATTATTTACTGCTCCTTAAAGTGCAAGAGAAATTAAGCAGGAATATAAAACAGTACAACTTACAATCTATTTGGCCATGCTCTACACAATTAGAAAACAATCTCAACCAACAAGTTGGATATAACAGAGCCATGTGAAATTGCACCATGGAGAAAAAGATATGAGTTAAGAAAGGCAGATTCTGAAAGATAAACATTTTATAACAGGTATTAAAGAAGTATATTGTCAGACAGAAGTTTAAGAACTGGCCAGCAGCATCACAGGCAGGGGTGCTCTAATAAGTTAATCCACCAATGCATCTTTGTTATGCATCCTCTGGGCTCCACACTGCCAGAAGCACTGTAGATGATGCCCCAGAGTGTAAGACAGGGTCTTAGATAAGGGGACAGGCAAGGCTAACACAGAGACAAAAACAGGGCTCAGGAAACAGGGAAATAAGAACAAGAGCTTCTCTGTCACACAGACCAGGGATGGAATTTCCTGCTCCACCCTTACTAGCCTTTAGGCAAGTTAGGTAACTATTCTGTGCTTCAGTGTTGTAATTCATTACATAAAATATTCTATTGTTTCCTGATACTATCATAAGAAAGTAATACCTAACATCTATTGTGTACTTTTTTTTAAAATTTTTTTATTTTTGGCTGTGTTGGGTCTTCGTTACTGTACACGGGTTTTCTCTAGTTGTGGCGAGCAGGGGCTACTCTTCGTTGCGGTACGCGGGCTTCTCATTGCAGTGGCTTCTCTTGTTGTGGGGCACGGGCTCTAGGCGCACAGGCTTCAGTAGTTGTGGCACATGGGCTCAGTAGTTGTGGCTCGCGGGCTCTAGAGCGCAGGCTCAGTAGTTGTGGCGCACAGGTTTAGTTGCTCTGCAGCATGTGGGATCTTCCCAGACCAGGGCTCAAGCCCATGCCCCCTGCATTGGCAGGCGGATTCTTAACCACTGCACCACCAGGGAAGCCCCTATTGTGTGCTTATTATATGCAATATAACATGGACTCTTCTACCTCATTTATTTTTTAATTTTCATTTATTTATTTATTTTTGGCTGTGTTGGGTCTCCGTTGCTGCACGTGGGCCTTCTCTAGTTGCGTCTACTGGGGGCTGCTCTTCGTTGTGGTGCACGGCCTTCTTGTTGCAGTGGCTTCTCTTGTTGTGGAACACGGGCTCTAGGCACGCAGGCTCAGTAGTTGTGGCTCGCGGGCTTATTTGCTCCGCGGCATGTGGGATCTTCTGGGACCGGGGACCAAACCCATGTCCCCTGCATTGGCAGGCAGATTCTTAACCACTGTGCCACCAGGGAAGTCCCTGTCCTACCTCATTTAATCAGCACATCTATCCTAATTGGTGTGCTACTATCATTATCCTCCTTCTCCAGATGAAGAAACTGAGGCACGAAAGTGTTCAGAAACGTGTTCAGGAACATACAGAACAGTAAGTGGCAGAGTTGGGATTTTTAACCTAGACAGTCTTAGCCTGGAGGATTTGTCTTCTATAGACCATATTGTCCTGACTCTCAATAAGCATTATGCAGGTTCCAGTAAACACAAATGTCTGTTTCATGAAGGCAGAGGGATGGGATTATGAGACAATGGATTTGAATAGGCAGAGAGTGTTCCTAGCAAGGCTGCTGTCCACCAAGCCCTTCCCAAACCTAGGCACATTAAAATTCCTATGGATATATATATATATCCTAGATGTATATATACACATATACATATACACTCACACACATATATGTACATATAAGTAATTCTATTTTTATACGTGTGCACATGTGTGTATAAAATAAAGCAGTATTTTAAGAGAAAATATACTCCCGTGACTGCAGTCAAGGTTTTCCTTGCTCAAGTGAAAGTGTTGGTGGGAGTGAAGTTTAAATTCTCAGCCTCTTCCCCTGCTCAAAAGCAGACAACCTGTCAATCAGCAGGGAGGTACCCAACCCAGGAGTAGAAAGGCAGTCACCTAACTGTTCCCTACCAATTTAGTTAGGGATTCGTTCTAACTCTTATTTGAAGTGCCTGGAAATTAATGTAATATTTCCTGTACTCATTTGCATTGCCTGCGGGCTGGAAGAGCCCCCTGTGAGGGCCACCGAGTTAGGCAGGGAGCTGTATCCAGGGCAACTCAGCACCAAGTTAAAGCAGGAGGAGCCCTTGTAGAGTGAGGCTGACACTGGGATTAGGATCTGTTCTATGAGACCGTGCCCAGCTGATAAATTGAAGTGGTAATTTGGGATTTAACCAGATAGAGCAATAAATGTATTAGAATGAGGAAAATCCAAGGGGAGCAAAGACTGGAGGAACCATACAAGTTGGTGAGTGAGGTTTTGTTTTGTTTTGATTTTTAAATTCCAGTCTCTCCTTTTGGCTTTGCATTTGAATCCTGAGTTTGAGGATCTCTTCTGCTACAGCAAATTATTAGTAAAGTGGATTGCCTTTGTTAGTCTAAATTGCTGTGTGTTTGCAAATACATTTCGAGAGAATGACACTCCAGAGAAAACTTCTCTTGGACCCAAATCACAGTGTCTATAAGTAACTCTTGACCTTGATGCATCTATGCCCTGTGTGTAATGAAAGTAGGTGCAGAAGCAGTTGAAATTTTCCCAAACTATTCATCTCTTATTGATTCACTTGTTCTATTGTGAGCAGAGAGACACCTACACACTAGTTTAAAATTAGGAGCTTCCAAGACCGTGATGAATGAAAGAGACATGATTTGCCCTCTGGGATTTAGAAGTACAGAATTTTCTCAGCCAGGAATTGTTGGGGGCCTTATTATCCTGGCACATCCTAAACACATTCATTAATTTATTTCTTTAGTCTACAGATCCCCAGTCATTTCTAGGATCACTATTTTTTTAAGCCCAATTACTTAGCAATACTTCGAGGTGCTATATAATTTTTAAATGAATAAAAAATAATTTTTGAGGATTCGAGTTAATTGGGGGAATATTATGAAGAGTTGGCTGGGGGAAGGCAAAGGGTTTGGAATTCTTTTACTATATTAGAATTTAGTAACCCACAAAGGATATTGCTGCATACCCACCAGGGAAAAACCAACCCATTCACATAAACAGTTTGTGAAAGCATCATAGACCACCTTAAACATATATAGAGTGTCCTCTATTTCCACTGAAAATATTTCTCTCAATTCTAACACTTTTATTTTTAAAAACTGGGTAAAATAAACATAGTCAGCACCATGCTCATGAGAAATTTGTCACCTCACTTTCAGAGCCAGGGTTTATTTTCAAGCTTCTTCCCTGGAAATTGAAAGTTAGTAACATTTGGAAAAAGCCAGATGACTTACCAGTTCCTAAACCCTAAGAAAGACCCATACGGCAGGGGAAAAGTTACAAGGGTATGTGGCACGTGGCAATAAGTTTTCATTCTCATTATCATCTTCTTTGGTCTTCTGTACACACAGTTCTGTAACCCCCAAAGCATTTCGACCCTGCTCCTTGGTGCTTAGTGCTACATCCACGCAGAATGCCTTCCTAGAGGCAGACATGCCAGGAAGCATTTGCTTGAGCCCCTTACAAGTCCCCAGTTCGTATTTATAATTTGCACTATTTATCTTAAAAAGTGACCCAGCAGTGTACACATTTCAGGCCCCACAAAACCTAGATTCTTCCTAGGCCTGACATATCCTTTCTCTAATTTTTCAAATCCTATTCACCTCCTAAGACACTGGCCAGGTCCTGCTTCCCTCACCTCACTGACTCATGCCCTGAAAGCCTTGCAACAAAATAAGGAAAGCATAAAATCTGGACTGCAAAAATATCAGACTGTCCTTTCATTAGCTTAGCCTTCTCTAAATAGTATAAGATACATGATGTAAATAGTGAGAACCATTTTAATCTGCATTGTGTGAAAATATTACAGAAATACTAGGCAAACATCATGTTTACTTTAAAGTCACTGATCTACATCTCACTGAGGTAAATGTTTCTGTCAACAGAGGTCATTTGCTTACATACAAATATATTACTGATTTTGTATTGCCTTCCTTTATCTCCGAAATTTTAGATACAAAATTGATTTTCTTTTGAGCTTTTCGCACTATGATATCAAAAACTTGGATTGGACCTAGAGGACTAAGCCTTACACGAAATACAGATAAACCTGAACGCTTCTGCGCTCCAAACAAAGAAGGATCCTTAACATTGTGAATAGCGGGTCTATAATGTATCCGTTCATTTATTTTTTCCTAAAATGGCACTTTATAAACTCCTGATATCTGGCATATTTTATCTACTCCTGATATCTGGCATATAGAGAACAATTTTTTAAAATACAGCATTTTGTAATTCTGAAGGAGAGATTTCTTCCAGAGGGTTCTAATGTGTTAGAGAAGAATCTGTAGAAGCCACTTCCACTTTCTCAAAAAGCTAAATCTTGACAACTTGTTACTTAAAGACATTTTTTTTTTTTTTTTTTTTTTTTGCGGTCCGCGGGTCTCCCACTGCCGTGGCCTCTCCCGTTGCGGAGCACAGGCTCCGGACGCGCAGGCTCAGCGGCCATGGCTCACGGCCCAGCCGCTCCGCGGCATGTGGGATCCTCCCGGACCGAGGCACGAACCCGCATCCGCTGCATCGGCAGGCGGACTCCCAACCACTGCACCACCGGGGAAGCCCTTAAAGACATTTTTTGCATTAGAAAAAAAGAATTGATGGGAGAAAAGCAAACAAAAAATTCATTCTCCTTACTCTGTTGATCTAGAGCAAAGCGTCGCAATTATAAGGTGCACACACACCATATAAGGATCTTGCGGATTCCTGGTCTGGCCTGGAGCTGGAGAATCTGCATGTCTCACAGGCTGCCTGGTGATGCTGACGTTGCAGGTCCCTGGATTACACCGCGGAGCAAAGGCCTGGAACCCATCTCCATTTTCCTTCTTCTGCCTCTTCCAACTTACTTTTTCTTTTTTGAAACACAGATCAGAAATCCTGTGACATTCCCATCTCATTAACGGGTGCTAGAAAACTTTTGTAAAGAGCTCCAGTTTTTCAATGATTTGGGTAATATTTAGTATGTGAATGGGAAGATATGGCTAAGGAGAAGATCTGAATCCTAGGCTGGAAGTAAGGAAATTTGAATTTTTATTAGTGAGTCTAAGACTAATAACAGTATGATCCTGGACAGGTCACTGGGTTTTTCCAAGCCTTGGTCTCTTCATGTTTAAAATCAGGATGTTGGACAAGGTCCTTGCAGAGACCTCTCTCCAGTTTCTAGATTCTATAACGTTCATTGGCCATGTGTTTGCATGTGTCATGAAGGATAACACATAATTAATCTGTTTACTTTGCCCATTTTAATAATCAGTGCAGATTGCCAATCAACATATCTAAACGACCAATATAATGATACTGGGGCTTAGTATCAATTAGGAAGATTGCTGAATAAATACTTTGTTTATTTCTTTCTTTGTTCATTTGTTGCCAGCTATAGACTCTGCTTTTGTGCTTTACTCATAGTAGAGAGTCATTCCCCAAACTGAGAATTAGGAGGTGTGAATCAAGACTTGTCCGTACCACAATCAGCTATGGGGCTTTGGATGAGTCACTTAAAGTCTCTGCAAATGGGCTTTTCAACCCCTATCCTAAAAATGTAATACCAGGCCCTACAAACTCACAGGACCATTAAGAAGCCAGAATAGGACACAGTTTACAAACTCACAGGACCATTAAGAAGCCAGAATAGGACACAGTTTACATTAAGAAGCCAAATAGGACACAGTTTATAAAGTTTTTAAAAGTGCCTTGCAAATGCAGGTTATATTTTTATCATTCTCCACATCTTTTCTAAATAACTTATCAACTAGCAAACAAAAATACACTTTGCATTTTGTTATACAGGCATTTTCTTTTCATCTATTTATTGACTGAAATAAACACAAAGAGGCAGGAAAAACAGAGGGATGAGTAAATGAAAGAAAACATTCTCCAACAACACACAGAAGTCTATGGAAATAGATTTTCTCTGAAGAAAAGAGTCTATTAGAATATTCTTAATGATCTAATATAATAAAGGAAAAAGACTCAAAAGTTTCATAAATCATCTTGCGCTTATTTTGTTATTAGGAGAAAAGGGAATTGTGTGGCAATACACAAATTATGAACAGAAGAAATTATAAAGTGCACATATGCCAAGGAAATAGATGTGTATTTCACTGGGAATACAGTTAATAATTATGACCATACCATTTTACATTGTGATGGAGTAACTACCAAACTATTATGAAAACAAAAAATTTCCTTGACAAAGATGCATTTTTAATAGACTCATAATATGTAGGATTTTTCTCTTTTTCTTCCTACTAGATGAGTACAATGATAATTATATTAAAAGTGATCTGGTTCCATTTCTTCTCACTGCTCCTCTAATGCTCAAAGTTTATGTAATATATTAAAATATGAAGGATATGCTAACACCATCCAAGAACCTAGAGAAATTGTTTTAGGCATTTGTTTGGATTCTTTATAATTCTAATACAAGCAGAAACACAGACCACTCCCGAAAATATCAAGTAAACTTGGTGACTGTGCAGTCTTGCTAATCCGGCTTTGCTGCCCTACCTAAAAAGCAAGACAATTCTCAAGTCCCTCACACATGTAAGTTTTAGTCACATAATTGAATAAAGGTAGAATTTCCATACTTCCTTCTTGACATAAAAGAAACAAGTAAACAAACACAAAACAGGTGTGAGTGTCTCTGGATTCTTGAAGTTTCTGCACAACTAGCAAACAATATTATTGTAAAACCTTATTCTGTTGGCCCTAGTTGAAAGCGTTCTTCTAGATTTGTCCTAGAAAATGCAGTCTGGTTAGCACAATGAATTCTTATTTCATAATTAAATATTTTGCACTACCTCAGGATCATTACTTCCAAACATTGTCTCTCATTGTCAAGGATGGTACACATAAAAGTTTAAGATGTTCACATCTTATGTATCCCTGGAATTTTTTGTTTTCACACATAACATTATTTTCATATGGCTGCTAAAATTAAACAATAATTACAATTATTAAATAAATAAAATTAAAGAATAAAGAACTGCCCTAGTTAAAACTCTCACCATCTTGAACCCAAACTACTTTCGTACCCTCCTAACGAGTCTCCTAGCCTCAGTTGCTCCTCTTCCTACCCTCCATCTACTGGCAGAGACATCTTTCTAAAGCACAGTTCTGTTAGGTCAGCCCTTGACCTTGATTCCAGCTCGACAAAGCAAACCAAGCACTCATATCTACCTTCCCTTCCTTTCCAAGTCACACTGAAATGGCAGAAGAGGTTGTTTTATTTTGTCTTCCAAAGAATAAAACCCTAAGAGCCCTGGTAAATAAGAAAACAAACCAGAAGCAAACCATAAAGTCAGAGGAAACTGATTCAAAGAAAATGGAAGTAAATTAAAGGAGAAAAGACTAGAAAGAAAGCTGCAGTCCAAAACTTCAGAGAAAAAATCAGCCCAAGTTGAGTCAACAAGCTCAAACAGTAGGAGAAGGCTGTGAGGCTGTCAGCAGGGAGGGAACTGGATAGTTAACATTCTGAACAGCTGACCCACGAAGATCTTTCTCCCTACTCTCCCTCTCCAGCATGTGATGTGAGCAGTAGCAAACTATAGTCCCCCACGCAAAAAAATGAACAATTGCTTTCTAAAGAAAGTGGGCGATATGGCTGGTAAGTAAGCCCCGTGAGGGAGTTGGGCCTGAGAGAGAAACAGGGCAGAGTGGATGTAATATTAGACCTTCTTACCAGCAACCAAGGAGAAAACAGAGATCAAAGTGCCCCATGGCCAAAATAAAGCATCCTATGTGCCAGTTATGGGAGTCCCTGAGTGCCTGCCTGCTCCACACACACGCCTCCTTCAGAAAAACCTCACAAATACTTAATGGTGCTTCCATGTGATAGGAAGTTCTGCTGGAAACTTACACAGCTGCAGTGGCAACACACGTGGAGGATCACCATATTTGATAGCATTTTATTTAATAGCATTAAAAAAAAGAACCAAGAACTTGAAAAACATATGAGTGAATGGAGAAAAGCATTGTTCGGCAAAGAAAACTTTAAAAATTAGGGCTTCCCTGGTGGTGCAGTGGTTGGGGGTCCGCCTGCCGATGCAGGGGGCGCAGGTTCGCGCCCCAGCCCGGGAGGGTCCCGCATGCCGTGGGGCGGCTGGGCCCGTGGGCCGTGGCTGCTGGGCCTGCGCGTCCGGAGCCTGTGCTCTGCAACAGGAGAGGCCACAACAGTGAGAGGCCCGCGTACCCCCCCCCAAAAAAATTTAAAAATATCTTTAAAGAGATTTGAAAGAACATAATATCCATTAACAAGAGCAGGCTGTTTATGAAAAAATGAGAAAGGAAAAATTCCTGGAGATTAAGAAAAAAAAAGACTGCCTAAATTTAAACATATATCCACTGGACTTGGAAGCTTGGGATCCCCTCCTTTCAGCAGTGGGAGTTTAGTGAAATATTATTTACTTTGCCTAAGTCCAACCAAAATACTTGGTCCTGGTTATAAATATTGAAAATATTTACATAACGTAATACTGTTTTATTGAGTGAAAATATATAGTATCATCCTATAGTAGTGAAGAAGATGAGGAAAAAGAAGAAAAAGGAGTAGCAGAAGGCTTAATTATGACTACGGAATAGAATGTACATGTTACCAAACTTGACAAAAATCAGAAATTTGGAGAAGTAAGAGGATATGGAAGGCAGTGATTGTGTGAAAAGAATTCGCCGTTCATTGTAGACAATCATCTGAGTAATCGAAGATTGATAACTCAGAAAATGAAAGAATTATTTTATTACCTGACAATATAATTAAGTAGAAAAACAAAAAGAGAGGGAGAAGGAAAAAGAGAGAGCTGGCTGGAGGGCAGAAGGGAAGTGAAGAGGGAAAGAAGCATAAAAGAGTTAAAAGTGGTTTCCAAGAGGAGTAAAGTTGTTGGTTAACGGAAATGTTCACTTTTCATTTTTGCCCCTCTGGACAGTTTAAATTTTAACAAAGTTAAGTACAGGTATTATTTTTATTTTTAACCCACAAATTAATCACAAGTGCCTATGAATTAAGTTCACTGAAATTTCAGTGTATGTACAATTTTCCCTGGCAAAATGTCACAAAGACGTAACATGTTTTTCTCTCACTAGCCTTGACAACATTTTTCTCATGGGCTTTACTATAAGACTGAAGCCTAAAAGGTTATACTATAAAAACATGGATCCCACAATCATATTTTAGCCTTTTATTTTAGTTTTAAATTTTAAAAAGTCTGGTTTTATATGCAGTAATTACTTAGATATTAGAAAGACTAAGGAAGTTGATGTGATATAAATCATACATATTCAATATTAACATTTAAAAGTAAGCATTACTCCAGAAACCACACCCTTTTTGTGTTTGCTTTGCTTTTTTTTTTTTTTTTTTTTTTTTCAGTACGTTTTTTTTTTTTGCAGTACGTGGGCCTCTCACCGTTGTGGTCTCTCCCGTTGCGGAGCACAGGCTCTGGATGCGCAGGCTCAGCGGCCATGGCTCATGGGCCCAGCCGCTCCACGGCATGTGGGATCCTCCCGGACTGAGGCGCGAACCCGTGTCCCCTGCATCAGTAGGCAGACTCTCAACCACTGTGCCACCAGGGAAGCCCTTGCTTTGCTTTTAATTCATGACTTATACCCAACTTAGGACATCTCTGGGCTGATCCTGATCACACGGAAGACTTGGCCAGCTACACCAGTTTGACACACACACAGAGCTGTATATTTCACTTTTGATGCTACTCTATTGGTGTGCGTGTGTGTGTGTGTGTGTGTTTGCATTCACATGTCTATAAAAAAAAAGCATGTTTACACCTTGGCTGCCTTGGATGAAATTATAAATGATTTATGCCTCAGGTATTTATGGAAATGATAACCACTCAGAAGCCCATCTTTAAAGGATACAATTTTCCCAAAAACATACTTAATAACTGCTGTCATCCATGAGGTTGTTCCCAAAAACTTCCCAAGTGGATTTCCTATATTCTTAGCAGTGACAGAGCCCCTGATAGGAGTTGGGGCCATCAGATCATGGGAAAGGTCATGGCTTTGAAAACCTCACATTTTCCATGGCCTAGAAAATACAAGACAGCTTTCTGAGGATTATTACTCCCATTCCCAGCCAGAGAGTTAACAGTGCAGTCCATGTTACAGCTGTGTTCCAGGTAGTATGGTATTTATTCTGCTTGAAATACAAGAAGGCTTACCTAGGACTTGAAATCAAATCACCACTTCACTGCTTGGTTAAACAGAGTGGAGGATATCACTTGGCTCAAACTGAAAGACCCCATTTAAGTCTTTTGAGTTTAGTGCACTTTCTTTCCTACCTGCAATGCAAATGTCTCATATTGGTTGTCACTCTTCTAGGTTAGTGGGGGGCTCAGGCCCCCCATCAAGGATAACTTCTTTAAAACAAGACTAAGAGAAAAATCTAAAACCAATTGCAAGAATTATAAAACTGGATCCTGATGTTGTCAAAGAGCAATGTGTAGGACGATAATGGAGGAGAAAGACATTTTTCTCTTTTCTTCATTGCTGGGGAAATATTTTTTAATTAATCAAATCATGTCTATGGTGTGTGGTTTATTTTGCTCTGCATCATGACAGATACAAAGTAGTATATGGAGCCATTACTATGGAAAAGGAACTTAAAAACCAGTTGATAACAAATAAAAATAGAGAAAAAATTACTGCAGCATGGCAATACATGATGTGTGCCAAATGAATGGTCCAGAGTCCAGGGGCTCAAGGAGGAAGAAAGAAAATTATTATTATTTATCAGAGGCCAACCATATGCCCAGCTTACATATAATGCATTTAATTCTTAAAAGAACCATATGGAATGAATATTATAATCTCCTCTTTAAAGTTGGAGTAAGTGAGATTACTAAACTGAGGTTAACTAAATCACCCAAGGTCCCGTAGCTAGTCTGTGGTATATACCAACAAAATTTGTTTGACTCTATGTTCCCAATTAAAGCATATTTTATGCAGGTGAGCAGGTAACCTTTTGAAGCAATGGTGACAAGTGAAATTGGGGCTTGAAGGATTGGCAGAAATTGGACAGGTGGAAAAGAGAAAGGAAGGATGGAAGGGCATTTTAACCAGGGGAAGGGGGTGAACGAAGAAATGCACAAGGTGTATTTGGAAACACCTGAAGTCGAAGATTTGTTCAGGGGAATGCAAGACAAGAGCAAAAAGCCAGTTTGAAGACCCATCCCTCCAATTTTAAATGGCCAGGAGTAGAGTTTCAATTCTGCCCTTTAGATCAGGGAAAAGCCAAGGAAAACTTTTAAGGAGAGGGGAAGTTCCAAGCAGTGGCAATAGTATAAGATTCTCCTGAGAAGTATGTGGATTGTATTGAGGCGGGAAAAAAGACAGGAGGAGTGGAATGAAGAGGTTCCGGGGCTCCTGTTATTACTATAAGTGTCTCAAAGACTGAGAACTTCAAAGAAGCACTGACACCACTTTAACTTTGTCCCGTGCATGTTCTGTATCTATTAAAATCTGGTTCCATTTTCATTTATCTTTCTATTTTTACTAAAAGAAAAACAGAACTTCAAAACAGAGCCCCAGTTCTAACCAGTACACTTCAGACCCCCAGTGTTAATGGGTCAAGTCCCTGGAGGGCTCCACATTTAGAACAGACTGTTTGCACATGTGAACAGAGCTCATACATTTTGTCCATGCCCCTGAAACAATTGATGTACTCCAGTATATGGTGTATGTTTTTTCTAATTACACCAGAAGAAAGCATTCTTTATGGAAATAAATGTGCTTTTTAAAAACACATTTCTGAAAAGCAGCGGGCAAGGCATTAATAACAAAGTGAAATGATAAACTGAATGGAAGTCTGAGAAAAATTCTATATTTGTATTATACAGGCATTGTTTTCATTCCTGGCACCTTATTTTTCATGTACATAAAGAGAACGCAAGCTACAGCAGGGTGAGACAAAGATCAATGCTGAATGTATTACTTGGCACTGGTCAGACGCAGTTTAATAAGAAAAAAATTGATCCATTAAACTAAACCTAATTTTTGGCCGAAAATGGTTGAAATCTCTTCTTTATATTGCTAGCTTCATAAAGACCTATAATATTTGGAAGAAACAACTCAAGGCTGAGTTTAATAAGATTAAATGTATTGCAAATATACTTAACAAGAATCTATCAAGTTGTTAATGATTGCTATTAATATCAAACAATTTTTGTATAGAATTCTTTATTAAAGCAATTGTAAAATAGAGCCACAAGAAATGCAATATAAAAAGGTTTTCAGGTAATTTGTAACAGCTACAGTTGCAGAACTCAAATCTTAACGTACAAGATATAGTAATTTATTTTATCAATCAGTTTCTAACACAAGCACAATTCAATTTGTAAAGTATTTAAGTTCTGGTCTTAGGCCTATGTAGCCAAGTTCAGAGGGACCACATCCACAGCAGGCAGTAGAGCCATTACATGTCAGGAGATTATAAAGCAGAGGATTTGCTGTTATAAGACTCAGAATTAGTTTTGAAAAGGCAATGCTAATTTCAAAGAAATTATTTTAATTCAGCCTCAGATCATTAAAAAAGCAGAAGTTTTAGTCTCAAATGTCATTGAATCATGGAACTTGAAAGATAGTAGGGAATCCATTGACTGGTTCCATCTGCCCATCTACAGATACAGAAGCTATAGCTACAGACTGAGTTTGTAAAATAATCTGCCAAGTATGCATACAATGGAGGAATACTGAATGTTTTTATTCGTGAGATAAAAACTGCAGCTAATGAAAACTGAGACAAAAGAAAAGTGAAATAGACACTCGTAGCCATAATTACGATATATCAACTGAAGAACACACGTACAATAAATACCTTTTTACCCA
The DNA here is from genome assembly GCF_000442215.2 of Lipotes vexillifer. NCBI lineage: Eukaryota > Metazoa > Chordata > Mammalia > Artiodactyla > Lipotidae > Lipotes > Lipotes vexillifer. Next base: position 1,059,202 of record NW_006769660.1, read on the forward strand.
AATAATAAACTTTGGTTTGAATACTCTAATTCTATACTTTATTTATACGGATATCCACTAACTATTACATTACAATAAATCCAGAAACACACATACGCATACCCACATACACATACACACACTCACCTATACATATTTTTCTCAGAAGTTAATCAGTATTTAAAATGGATCCATGAAAATTAGAATAATTTAAAGATCATGATTTATATAAGCAATTATACTAATAATTAAATGACTATTCCTAAAAATTGGGAAAGGAAAATCACGTTCTTGTATCTGTTCAAAAAAAAAAAACAGTCCCCTATGGCCTGGGCACTGGGTGATGAGCTATGCCCTTTTACCTTCAGGGTACCAATTTAAATCTCCTCTGCATCAGAAAGGAGAAAATATTCTTTCCATTTTAATGGCTGTCCAGTGTTCTATGCAAAAATAGATAGGAGGTTTCAGTTCAGTTCTTAGTAGATAGATGCTTACATTATAGAATTGTCACCCAGGAGAAAAGACAAGGACTGAAAGATTATGGTGGAGAGGCACCCTCTCACCCTACATAGAGCTTATCCCCAGTGTGGGAAGGACACCTAGGGTGCTTAAGAATGCCTTTCAGTTCATGGGAGCTAACTGACTATACCTCATAATTACTGGATTTATTACAATTTGTAAAATCCAAACATTTGCATGTTCATATGTTTTTACATGCAGGGCACCAGCTTGCAGGATCAATGCTGGTGGTCAAATACTCTGATCATGAGGCCACAAGGCACTGAAAATACCTTTTTCTGAATTTTAGCTCCCGAATATTTTAACTGCAAAGTATGATATAAGAACTCTATTGATGATTAATTTGTATCTTAAGCATATCAATCACCTCTTGGTTGCCACACAATACTGATTTAGAAAAATACACACTTCAGTCTATATTGATCTGTTGTTCTAATTCTTCATCAGAAGAGTCTAATATGGTTGCTTTTGCAATTTACTTTCAAAGTTATCCTTTTAGGAGATGAAGTAACCAAAAGATATTGAAAATCCAAAGTAAATTATATCACACCGGTTAAACTTCCCTGAAGGAATGGATACACCCCTGTAATCTGCTCAGCACACAGCTAATAGGCAGGGGATTCAGCTCTGTCTTAATCTTTACTAAACTATGACTCTCTTCTTGGCACACAACATTTGTCTTCAGGACATCTATCAAATATTTAGTGTATCTTCTAACACAATTAAATTTCCTATTAAATTACAATCTGATTATGAATCAGAACTTTAAAATGTACACACAATCCAATATTATGTTGTGATACTTATCAAAGCACACCAAAAAGGGATGCTCTGAAAAATATGGTGCCTCATTTTTAAAGCTCTGAACATGTAATTTAAAAAATTTTTTAATCTCTGGTTTCTTGAAACTGGTTTACTTATAGAAATTGAGTTTATATATAATTTGCTAATGGAGAAAGGGCCTAAACATACACCCCTAAATGAAACTAGAACTTGAATACTGCCATAGGAGAACACACAACAATTGTCGTCCAAAACAAAGTGAAACTGAATCATAGCTGAATACATATATATATATATATATATATATATATATATATATATATACATACACTCACACATACATACAAATCTTGCATGAAGACAGATGGATCAAATATGCATATATTTAATGCCTTTAATACCATAAAAGGAATGTTAGAAAAGGAGGTACCAGATGATAAAGACTACTAAAATTTTTCAAATTAACTAAATTTAACTAAATATAATCTCTAGAGTAAAAATAACGCCAGAATAGGAAAAAGCTTACTTCACTGTGTCTCCTGTCCTTCAATGTCATCTAGAGAAAAAAAAAATTGCATGTAAAACTGTAAAAAGTAGAGTATCTAGAAGAAATCAATGTTTCAGAATTCATTGAACTTTGAAAAGGAAATTAATATAAGAGAGCTCAACACTAAGAAAAATAGAATCATAAGAGAAGAGATCTAAAGGAATCAAGCATGGTGAAGGAGATTTAAAAGGGAAGCAAGTTTTGGAAATTTCTGTAAAGCTATAGGTTACACCAGGGAACTCGTGGGAGGGCTGAATGGCAGTTTAGTGCATGGTTCAACAAGGAAAGATGTGTAAGAGAGGAAAACAAAAATGAATATTATTAACCATCTCATAAGATCATTTTCTTCCTTTCCATTAATATGAGTTGCTGTCAACCAACATGTGTCTGTATTCCTTTAAAAATTTATAACAAACCTATAGAACAAATCTATAACCACATGTCGTCTGCCATATGTTTACTGCTCTTAGTGTACAATTGTTTTTGTTAACTCACAATATCTAAATCCTGAAGCTAGAAATAGAATCTAGGTCTTTTGATTTTTAGTTTACCTTAAAAGTTAATGTTAAATGCTGCTTTCTATGAGGTTTCCTAATAATAAGCAGTTTCCAGTTAATCAGGATAATGTGGAGACAGAGGTCATAGATCACCAAAATCATGACTAAGACGAAGCATAAAGATATATTTTAAATGGAATCAGTGTAAACTTACTTGGTTAAAATTTCATCCAGTTGGCTAATTTAATTATGATGCACACAGACAATGAAATACATGCAACTGTTTTTTAAAAGATGAGGTTGATATATTTATATATGTATATATATATATATGTATATATGATTGATTGTATAAATAAATGTATATACATATATTGGAATATAGAGGCAGAAATATATTGTAATTCATCTGAAAATTGTGTGTGTGCACATAAAACCTGACTTCATTTTTACATCTGCAAGGATGTACACCAAAACAGAGTGATCGCCAAAAAAATATGTTCAGTATCAGGAGAGTCTAATCTGCTCTTGTTTTTGCTAGCTAGTTCCTCCTGCAGATCATGGCTCTCTGTTCCTCCTCCCAAAACACTCTCACTTCAATGTCACAAACCCTGGCTCCAACACATCAACATATTTTCATCCACTTGTTAAACATGAATCCCAGGGTGCTGTTTGCTTCAGGCTAACCTACCAGAATGTTCGCCAAAGTTACACCTTCCATTCTGAAACCATCAAACACTTTGCCTTCTCAGCCCAGATTCCGGCATTCCCTATGCCGCATTCTGACTGAAGAGAGCCTAGCATATCTTCGTCAAGATCACCATGAGGGAGTGCCCTTTCAATGGCTTTAGGGCTTTATCTCTTTGTTTTCCAGTCTATTTGAAGAACTTAATCAAGCTTCAAAAAAATTCATTTATATTTTCTTAAAATTTTTTCCTCCAAACTATAATGCAAATTGCTTAATATTTTCCTTTCTGTCTAATTGTTTGACCATTTCAAGATTTTTTTTTCTTGAATGTTAAGCATTATCCTGTTTATGTTAGGCTGACAACATTTTAAGTGCTTGGCTACTCATCTGATGGGTAAGTGGCATACACATTCGCCCGTAGCAGGAAACATTGTGTGAAATTTATGAGTTAATACGTATTTCTAAACAGTAAATGTCTTCTAATATCTAGGGAGTTTGTTTTGAATCGATTTATAGTGGTTCTATTTCATGTTTAATCACAGTAAATTTGCAAATTGATTAAACATTAATTAATTATATTTACTTTTTAGCTATTGCCTCTGTTGCACCACTAGCTAGTACAGTGTCACATAACTAAATTGAGTAGATAGATAGTACAAATGCATGAGGAAAGGCATTTACTGGGGTGTTGATACTCTTTCATTTTGTAGAGTCATCATCCCACCCCATCAGTCCTTTCTGATTCTTCCCCACTGAGAAAATGAGAAAGAATGAGAAAGAGAGGAGGAGAGAGAGAGTTTTTTTATTCTTTGGTTTGGGTGTATATTTGCTTCATCTAGGACATTGTTAATTAAGCTGCTCAAAATGTTTGCAAAAGATATACTATTTTACTTAACTAGTAATTATTTTGCTTAATTTGTCTTTCCCTCAATCACCGAAAACAGATTTAAAGAATGTCAGTGGTAAAAATGGAAACAGGGTATTGAAACGCTAAATGTAGACAAAGTCGTAGCAGTGATTCCACCGGGTCTAGAAGTGTATGTGGAGTGTTTTCAGGATTATTTTACCTGTGCTGACCCAGCACTTTTGGGAGAAGTCTAGTCCCTAAAATTAAATGTATTCAAAATGACTAAGAATAAGTATATATTAACAACTATGATGTTTAATCAGTAATACCACTCAATTTGATCATTTTAATATAGATTACATATAAATCTGCATTTCAATTACTGAAACATATAGCTATCCTTAGGCCTACAGGATTTTACGTATGTAATTTTTTTACACATATGTATAGATACCACCTGTGGTGTTGTGAGCACCTATAAAGTTGTCTTTACAATATTTACGATCTTACTTTGCATAGTCATATACCACATGGTCTATGTATTTAAAAATGTTAGAAATAAAAATTACTGCCTTATATTCCTGAGTGGAATAAAAAGTACGTAAAGGGAAAAAAGGAACATTGGATCCACATGTTCCTTTGAAGCCCTCACAGAATGAAAAATTAAATGGAATATAACAAAGAGATCAAATGGGAAAAGCAAGGGGAAACAGAGGAAACTAGGTTATAAATTCCTCCAGAGAATTATCCTTATTTTTTAGTTCTTTTGTAACTACCCTCAACACCTACATTGCTGTTTAACATATGGTGGGCTCTCGCTAAATATAGATGACTTGCTGGGAAGATAGCAGTAAGTGTATCCGTTAAGGAGAGAGGAATCTGTTAAGGAGAGAGGAAAGGAATGTCTGGGCAAGATGCAAAGTTATCATTATTCACTCTCCATATTACCTAATTCATAGTTTCACCTCCCGTATCACTGATGACATTTTATTGGTTTTCATTTTTTATACCCCCAAATTAATATCTTAATCATTAAGAAAGGCATATTCTTTCTAACATGAACATGCCTAAGTTTCCAAAAGAAAACTTTCTCAGGATCCTACACAAACACAAAGGACCAAAATAAAACAAAACTACAGGGCTTCCCTGGTGGTGCAGTGGTTGAGAGTCTGCCTGCCGATGCAGGGGACTCAGGTCCGTGCCCAGGTTGGGGAAGATCCCACATCCCGCAGAGCGGCTGGGCCCGTGAGCCATGGCCGCTGAGCCTGCGCGTCCGGAGCCTGTGTTCCGCAACAGGAGAGGCCACAACAGTGAGAGGCCTACGAACCGCAGAAAAACAAACAAACAACAACAACAAAAACTACAATATAAACATAACGTACAAAAATGTTATGTCTGGTGACACTGGCCTTAAAAACAAGTGCTTTTACTATATTGGATTTTAGACATTCCTATAGTCTACAGGCTGATAGAAAAGGTCCAATTTCAAAATACTAAAACGAGCTACCTGTCCACCCTTTTTTTTTTTTTTTTTTTTTTTTGCGGTACGCGGGCCTCCCACTGCTGTGGCCTCTCCCACCAGGGAGCACAGGCTCCGGACGCACAGGCCCAGCGACCATGGCTCACGGGCCCAGCTGCTCCGCGGCATGTGGGATCTTCGCGGACCGGGGCACAAACCCGTGTCCCCTGCATTGGCAGGCGGACTCTCAACCACTGCGCCACCAGGGAAGCCCCACCCTTCTTTTCTCTCTTTGCAGTCAGAATTGCAGAATTCTCATTGAAGGAATTAAGATTATATTTCCCAGCCTTGGAAATAGAAGATACTCTCTTCTTAAAGGGAACACACATATCAAAAGTTGAGGCTCGAGTATTCAGACAACAGAAAAACCATTCAACAGAATATGTGTCCTTAAAGACGGTTAAAAATACGCATCTCTTTTTTCCTATGACTATTTCCTGTTGTTCTTCTAGGAAGGTAGGAAAGTGAACCTGTCAACCTAGTTTGGCAACCAAAGACCATAGGAAAAATTATCCTTCAGGGAAACAGTCCTAATACAATTTTTTTTAAAAGTAATCAGCTCCAAAAATCAAAATTGCAAAATATTCTGAATTTGTGGAAACAAAAAATTTTTAATTCAGAGAAGTAAGCTTGTGTTTACTTTCATTACCGTAGAGAGCATAATATTTCAGAGGTGACATCTCCATTACCAACAGGTACCGTAACAAGGTTTGTAAAAAGAATTTTTTTTAATTCATGAAAAAAGAACATTGTTATATATAATTAAGAGGCAAAGTCATTTAGGAGACAGTCCAGTCCAGTACAGTAAGGCTGTGGGTTTGAATCTCACCTGTGCCATTTGCTAATTATGTGACCATGGGCAAGTCATGTAACTTCTCTGAAACACAATTCAGTAAAATTGGATTATTACTATAAGAAAAAATACAGCTACCTAGAGTTTCTATTTCAGATCTGTTCAGTGGGGAAAGTCCTTGCGATTCAAGTTATTTCTTAGCCCAATGCCATAAATATTCTTAAAGTAGAAATATATGCAGGGAATTTCAAAGAACAAGCGTCAAGCACTTTTGGTGCATAAGACCATATCTATGTGTGTATGAATATGTTAAATATACATCAAAAATCTCCCAAAGTCTACATAAGAAATGATTGGTAGTATTTCTCTCTGGGAAGTGAGACTGGGAGTTTCAAGGGGGAAGAGCTCAGGAAGGGAGATTTTAACTTTCATTTTATTCCCTCCTGTAATGTTTAAGCCTTTAACAATGTACATATATTATTACATAGTTCAGAAAATAAGTTGGAAGACAAACGAATTATCTCAAACATCAGCAAGAGGTAATATATCTTTTTCAATATATGAAAGTAACTAATCCATGCTCCTTTTCACACAAAGACTAAATGATCTATGAAACTTAAAAGTATAAAAATTACCAAAAATAATTCATTTCTAACAGGAGATCCAAATGGCAATAAATGATTTTTTAACAATGCCTTGTAGGTACATGATGCCTTTGGGCTAATGACTAACATGTGTATTGCAAATAGTACAAAATATCCTCAACATATGGTCCTTAAGATGTAATCAACCACTATTACTATTACCACCACCATTTTCATAATGATGACGACTACAAACACCTTAGAAAAAAGTGGAAACACTTTCAGGACAGGGAACAGGATGATTCTTATGTGTCCTCATATCTCTGTTGCATATACCACAATGCTTAGCATGTGATAGATTTTTAATAATTACTTGTGGACTAACTAAACAAATGAATAAATTTTAAAATGAATGAATAAATGACACAGAAGTATACCAATTCAATACTTGCTCCAAACTCTTAGTGACCATACTGGAGATAGTCCACTCTTTCATCCTCAGCTCCATCTTGCTTAGAGAACCTGCTTCTTAAGAGTAAATCTTCGGGCTTCCCTGGTGGTGCAGTGGTTGAGAGTCCGCCTGCCTGATGCAGGGGACATGGGTTCATGCCCCAGTCTGGGAAGATCCCACATGCCGCGGAGCGGCTGGGCCCGTGAGCCATGGCCGCTGAGCCTGCGCGTCCGGAGCCTGTGCTCCGCAACGGGAGAGGCCACAACAGTGAGAGGCCCACGCACCGCCAAAAAAAAAAGAGTAAATCTTCTCTGCTAACTGGCCAGGGGCTCCTGCCTTTGCTCTAGGTTGATGGGACCAGAGGTGGAGACTGACATGAGCTAAGCTCCTAGATTCTCTTATTTGTCATTTGCTTCTTTCTATTGGACACTTGAACAAGAAAGCTGAATTTGGGTCATATGAAAATGGAGGAACAAAAGTCAGTATCCAGAGGTGGAGAGGAACATATCTAAAACTCAAGAGAAAAGAGATGAGTCCCCTCATGAGGCTCAGCTACAATTAGCCTGGGTTTTCTGAGCCACCACTATATTCTTCCAAAAATTAATTTTTTCAAACTTTATTTATTTTAAATGAGTTTCTGTTCCATGCAAATAAGCATTGAGACTCCCTGTACAACAACTACCTATAGAATTTTGACTACATGTTCTTGCTTCTCCCACTATTAACACAGATGAATGATAAATATCTATATCTAAAGCCAATCCCTCTACTTGTGCACTGGATCACATTCCTTCTTGCCTACTCTGGGAAATGTAATCCAGCAATTCATCCCTTTCCTGACTACATCAACAATTTTTAGCTATCTACTGGATTAATCTTCTCAGGATGTACAAAGTAGCTTTTATTTTCTCTCATCTAAAAACAAAGCAAAACCTCTGTTGAGCCAGTGGTGTGATAGAGCTGGCTCATGCCAGCTTTCAAGAGCCTGTTGTGCACATCTGTTCTCAACTCTTTATTCAGTGAAATCAACCATGACTGGGGGGTATTTACACTACTGAAGTTGGCAAAAGCTACAAATCAAACTTGTTTTTTTCCCAGAGAACCTACCAGCATACCACTTTCTTGACCACATGATCTTCACCAAGTATCATCCGTGGTCTTTGCTACCCTTTCCAGCAAAACATATAAAAAGAGTTGTGCATAAACATTTTCTTCATTTTTTCCATTTGAACCCATTACAATCAAGCTTCTGCCCCTAATACTCCATGGAAACTGCTCTTATCAAGTCATCTCCAATGACTTCCACGTTGCTAAATCCAGCGGTCAATGCGCAGTCCTCATATAACTTCATCAATCAGCAACATTTGACCCAGCTGATCATTCTTCTCCCCCCTCACGGGTCATTTCTTCTGTCTCCTTTGTATGTTCTTCATCTTTGCTCTGACCTCTTAGTGTCAGAGTGCTGCAAGGCTCATTCATTGGCCCTATTCTCTCCTCCATCTACACCCGCTCCCTTGATGCCTACTTTCAGACTCATGGCTTCAAATACCATCTAGAAGCTCGTGGCTCCTCAATCTATATCTCCAGCCTAGACCTTTCTCTTGAATTCCACACTTTTAGATCCAACTGACTACATCTCCATTTGGATATCGAAAAGATATCTCTAACTCAGCAAGTTCAAAACTGCACTTTTAATCTTCCTTCCCAAAACCGTTTCACCAGCAATCGTGCATCTAAGACAATAGCGATACCACCTTTCCAGAGGCTCGAGCCAAAAACCTTGGAGTTATCTTTTATTTCCTTCTTACTCTCACACTCCACACCCAGTGCATTAGGAAATCTTCTTGGTTCTACCTTCAAACTAGCTCCAAAATGTGCCATTTCCCACCCTACTCCATTACTGCTAACCTGGTTCAAACCTATAGCCTGGATTATTCTAAGAGTCTCCGGTAAAGCCCTGTACTGTACTGTTACCACAGTGCCCATATTGTTAAAAAGCCAAATGACCCCTTCAAAAGTAAAATCAGAAGGTGTCACTTCTCTGCTCAAAACCCTTGGATTACATCCTAGTTTGCTCAGAGTAAAGGTTAGAACCCAGATAATGGCCTACAGGCCCTTCATGATCTAGCCTCCTGTTAACTTCCTGAACCATCTCGTAGTTATCTCCCTCTCATTCATCCTTTTCTGACCACACTGAGGCTGCACCTTGAATATGCTAGACATGCTTCTGCCTTCAGGCTTTTGCTCTACCTGTTTGCTTTGCCTGAAACTGTCTTCTCCCGTCTATGAACTTGGCTGACTACCTTACTGCCTTACAGTTCTTCCTCACATCTTCCCTATTCAATATATTGCAATTTATCCACCAAACCTCTACCCTCAGCACCCTGTTCTTTTTCCATTTTTTATTGCACTTACTACCTCTTAATCTACTTTATAATCTACTAATTTAGTATGTTTATTGTCTGCCTTTCCTCATAGAACATAAACTTCACGAGGGCAAGGATTATTGTCTGGTTTGCTGATGACCCGAGTATTTAAGGTGGTCTAGCTCCTAGTAAATTCTCAATAAATATTTATTGAAAACAAATTAACAAGTGAAGAGCAAAGAGCATGTGGCAAAGACCTTACTGCATTATCACACAGAAATAAATCTGTGGTTATAAAAATCAGAAGTTTTAGAATTGTTTCCTTAATGAAATTTTCGCTTCTACAGTTTTCTGGTTGAAATTTAAAATTTACAGAAGAAATGCAGCAGTATTCCCACAACTGTACCTAAACCTCTCTCATATCTGGGACTCAAATCCTGGCTCATATAAGAGTTCACAGCTCCTATAGGAGTTGTGCATTTATCAGTGGTGACACAAATGTGCCCGTGTAGTATTTTGTACATATGGTGTTAACTTTTATGTTTTAATATATATGTGCAATATGTCTGAATTATACTTGCTCTAGGAACCATCACTTTTATTTTACTGACTTTTGTGTATTTAAAACCTCAGGCTTAATACAGTATTGAATTAAAGTTTTTTTGGCTGTTTAATTTCCACAGAAGTAAGAAAAAGAAAAATTGTTTTAACATTCAATTTTCTTCATGGCTTATACAATGCAAAATTCTCCAAAGTTTAGGAAGTGCATGAGACCTAAATATTAGAAAATGGACGTGAAGTCCCCAAACATCCCTGAGTCAACTTCAAGGAGGTTTCTAACACATGCTTATTATGCCTAAGTCATCTAAAATATGTCCAATAAAAGAATAATGTGTGGAGCTATAAATATATTGATGAAATACACTCATTCAAACATGAATTAAAAACTTATTGTAGCCAAGGACACAGTCATTTCAAACTGAATCTTACTCTTCAATTTAATCGTATAGTTGTAACACAAGAAAATATCTGAAAAAGAGTGCTTAATTAATTTTAAATGTCATACACCTGTCCCTTTAAACAAAGACAAAAAAGAGTGAACACAAATATAAGGAGGCTAAAAAACTTAATTTAAAAGAAAACACAAGGGGCTTCCCTGGTGGCGCAGTGGTTGAAAGTCCGCCTGCCGATGCAGGGCACACGGGTTCGTGCCCCAGTCCGGGAAGATCCCACATGCCGCAGAGTGGCTGGGCACGTGAGCCATGGCTGCTGAGCCGGCGCGTCCGGAGCCTGTGCTCCACAACAGGAGAGACCACAACAGTGAGAGGCCCGTGTACCACAAAA
>NW_006769660.1:1070221-1078481 GCF_000442215.2 Lipotes vexillifer
GCCTGTGCTCCGCAACGGGAGAGGACACAACAGTGAGAGGCCCGCGTACCGCAAAAAAAAAAAAAAAAAAAAAAAAAAAAAGGAAAACATAAAAATCTCCACAAAAGAATAAAAATTAAGAGTATATATTATGAATATATAATGTTAATTTAGTATTCACTAAATTAATAACTAGATTGAATAGCTTTTAAAAACCTATATAACTAATTGATATGTAAATATTATATAAACCCATAGATATACCTAAGAAAGACTTCAAAAAATTTTGCAAACACAGAAAGTGAAATATAATTATACAAAATAAAATGATCAATCGAATAAAACATCTTCAAATACTGTATGGATTGTATTCAAGCTTACTTTCATGTATATTTATCAGAAATTTTATCATAATTGAACTACATCACATTCTTGGCCTATGGACATGAAGAAATAGGGCCCAGGCTATAACCAAAGACAACTATTATTGGCAGGGCAGTGGCATGGCCCAGATTTTCTAAAAAAGTTTTAATTTCAAATATTCTCTCCCTACTTATCAGTTCAAACGTGAAGTTTGAAAATTCTCTTTGCCTATTGTAATTCTAAATTTATAAAAATTAAGAAACAATTTGAATTAACATATATCCATCCAAAAAAATAAGATTTTAGGGAGAACATATTATTAACCCTTTAATTCAATACTTTTTTTTTAGTACTTTGGCATCATCATTTGAATATAAATAATACTAGTGATAACCAACTCTTGTCTTTTTGATCTGGAGGATCTCTACTTGAAAAATCTTATTAGCTGCAAGTTTTACTGAGTGAAAATAAACTGTATTTTTTTTAAATTTCACAATTTATTGGTTTATAAAACCTAGACAGTTACTTAACCAAATAACAAATACCTAAGTAGGCTGCTTGAAATCCTGTTCACTTATACACTCACAGTCAGGTCCAATTGCCATAGAATCACTTGCCTTTGCTAGAGGTAAAGGACTCCCCCAGGGGGGGAACAGTTTTTCTAGAAATTTCTGCACAGGTCCACTTTGATATTACTTACAACTCTCCTTTGAGAATTTCCTAACAGCAAATAAACAGAAAGTACAACAAAAACATCAGGGAAAGATTGACCCTAAAGGTAGGACTGTCCTAGTTGTTCAGCTTTACTTGTACCCCAGTGGGAGAGAAACCAAGAGTGTGCTGCAATTACTTGTCTATCAGCACAGAAGCCAGCACAGGAAGAAGGTGAGCAGACCATAAGGTGAAGTGGTAGGATGGGGACGACCAGCCAGGAGCCCAGGTATCAAATGCCCCCCTCTCTCTTCTGTGGTTATTGATGCATAGATGTTTGTGCAGCTCACCCCTGCTTACCACCTTGCTTTCATTTCTCACTTTTTTTTCTATCTCCATAATTATCTGCTAATTTCCTATTAACATCTATCAGAAAACCTGGTTCTAGTTTTGACCAGCCTCCGGGCATTAGGTTGAATTGGGTCATGGAAAATATGAAATAACTGATCTAGTTTCCACAAAGTCTTTCATGGACTGAATGGAAATTATTCAGAAAGCACTGAAGGAAATAAATACTCATATTTTGTCTTTCTGTCTGTATTTCTCTCTTTCATGGTCTTTTTGTATTTGTTTTTGATGGGAATCTGTATCTCTAAGGAAAGTTTAAAAAAAAAAAGAAACTGCAGCCAGTACCTGAATTATCTTAAGCTAATGATAATACGCCAGACAGAGGGTATGAATGGGTTGAGATTTATAATTTTCAATGAATATTTTCAAAGTTTCTCTGTATCATCTATATTGTCTTCTGGTTAATATAATTTTTTTAAAAGTCACCTTCAAGGTTAAAATATGACATGTTTCTGATGAGGAAAGCAGAAACAGAGAAAACAAAGGAGGCAAAAAATAAATAAAACCAGGCTTAACAAATACTTTATATTTATTCAACAATTATTCATTTGCTCCAAAAATTATTGCGTGCCTACCATGTGCTAGGGAAGAGAAAAGTAAATAAGTTCCTGCCTTCATATTATAGTATTGAAACAGACAATATACCATAAAAATCAATTAATAGTGATAGCTGCTGTGGAGAAAAGCAAGGCTGGGAAAGAGAGTAGAGTGGGGTGCCGGTTTCAGTGGGGTGGGCCAGGATGTTCTATCTGAGCTGGTGACCCGGGAGCAGTACAGAGAATAAAGGGAGGAAGCAAGTCCTGTACCTGGCTACCTGTGGGGGATGGAGGCATTCCAGGAAGAGGTAGCAGCAACGATAAAGGCTGTGCCACAAGGGGTTTGAAGAGCTGCAAAGAAACCAGTCGGATGGAGCACCAGGTTTGATGGGCTGTGAGACAAGAAATGAGGCTGCGGAAAGAATCAGGGGCCAAATGATATGGGGCCTTATGGGCCCTGATAGGTCTTTGAATTTATTCTAAGTGTGATAGAAACTCATTGGAAGATGTGCCATTATTTGATCTACGCTTTTGAAACTTCACTGGTTTGCTGGGTTGAGAATGCATTGTAAGGGGCCAAGAGTGGAAGCAGGAAAACCAGTTGTGGGTCTAATGCAGGAAGGAGGACCTCCCAGAGACGATGGTGACTAAGACTAGAAATGGGAAGTCAGGGACTGGAAAGAAGGGTCAACTTTGGGATACACCTTGAAGGTAAAGCCAGCACAGATTGCTGATAGGGCTGGATGTACTGTGTGAAAGACAGAGAGGAGTCAGGGATAAACCAAGAAATTCGGGCTGAGCAACTGAATGATGGTGACGCTAATACTCACTGAGATGAAGAACGCTGGGGGGAGGAGAGGTTTGCAGAGTTGAGGCTAAATGAAACCACGTGTTCTGTGTTAAACAGGTTCTATTAAATGAGGATAAGCAGTGGGAGCTTGGAAGAGGCAGGTGCTAGAGATAAACACTTGGGGTCATCAGCACGTAAAGGGTATATAAGCCAGGGGAGTAAATTGTGGTGGCCTCAAGAGTGAGGGTCCAGAGAATGACACGTAGCAAGACTGGGCCCTGGAACACACCAGGATTGCAAGGTGGCAACAAGGAGGAAGAGGAGGATGCAGCAAAGAAAGCTCAGGAGACAGAAGTGAGGTAGGAGGGAAACCAGAGATGAGATGTCCAGGAATACTAACCACGGAAGTGTTCCAAGCGTATCAAATGCTGTTGCGATGGCAAAGATGAGGACTGAAAGTTACAGTAGACAGACAAGTATAAAAGCCTGACCGGAGTGTGGTCAAGAAAGAGGAAGAGGCAAGTGTGCAGAGAAAACCAGTACCTTAGCAACAGTCTCTTGCCAAATTAGCAAAGTTATCGCCTGGAATTGTATCTCAGGTTTTTCCTCAGCTCTTAGCTGCTTAGTTTTCAGCCTGGCCTCCAGTCATTTTAGTATTGAACTCCTGAGTTCAGTGTTTGATGTTGCAGTTCGAGCTTCCTTTTGAGCAGTTTAAGTAAGAAAAATGAGAAGGCAGAAACCATGCAGGCACTTCAATTTAGGATTCTTCTATAAAGCTATGTTGTTGTTAGCATTATATTATGTTAATTATCTGATGTTAATATTTATGTAGTTATTTTTTCTCTATATTTGCCTAAGAGAAGAAGATAAAGAACTACAAAGCATTCAAAGGACAGAATTTTTTAAAGCCTATGGTGGAATTAACGAGTGTTTAGTTAAATAGAAGTAGGCTTTGAGGACATCAGGTGTCTGAGATCATTTTGAACGAGTAGCAGGAAAGTGATAGACTTAATGTGATTGCTGCGATTTTTCTTTTATTTTTCCTTTCCTTCTCTTACCACAAAACAAAATGAACCATTACACAGACAGGTGAAAAGTATACTCTCATACCCCAAAGAATTTTACAGCTGTTTTCCTATTTCTTTTTGAACTTTATCCTTTCCTCAGTGTACCTCTTATTGACTTTAACAAAAATATTATGAATAAGAATTACAAGACAATATTAAAGGAAGAAATACTTGAAACAATGAGCAAAACAGTTTCACTTTAATGTATTTGCATGTATCCAAATTTTTCTCCTATATCAAGATTCAACTGAAATAAACCTCCATTAAGACCTTTCCCAATCCTCTCCTCTTGGAATAAATTTCTCTCACCTGTAAATTTTAATAATATTTTATCTGTAAATTTCATGTTTTTCATTCATCCAACAAATACTCACTGAGTTCTTATTATGGGCTGGCACTCCTCTAGGTGCTTCAGATGTATCAGCAAACAAAAAGATCCCTGCCTTATAGAGCTGAGATTCTAGCGAGGAACAGACCACAAACAACAGACATCATAAACAAATCATCACCTAGTGTTTAGAAGGTGATCAATTCTGAGGTAAGATGAAATGTAAAGCAGAGCAACAAGGTGCAGTGGGTTCCAATTTTTTTTTTTTTTTTTGCAGTACGCGGGCCCCTCACCGCTGTGGTCTCTCCCGTTGCGGAGCAACAGGCTCCGGACGCGCAGGCCCCACGGCCATGGCCCACGGGCACAGCCGCCCCGCGGCATGTGGGATCATCCCGAACCGGGGCACGAACCCGCGTCCCCCGCATCGGCAGGCGGACTCCCAACCACTGCACCACTAGGGAAGCCCCAATTTTTAATACAGTGATTAAAGTAGGGCTTACTAAGAAGGTGAAATCTTAGCAAAAAACAGAGGATTTGAAGGAGGGGAGGGAGTCAGCAACGTGGATATATGAGGAAGAGCATTCCAGGCAGCAGGAGAAGCCAGTGGAAAGCGCTAGAAGAAATACACCTCGCGTTTTTTGTTTGTTTGGTTTTTGCGGTATGCGGGCCTCTCACTGTTTGTGGCCTCTCCCGTTGCGGAGCACAGGCTCTGGACGCGCAGGCTCGGCGGCCAAGTCTCATGGGCCCAGCCGCTCCGCGGCATGTGGGATCTTCCCGCACCGCAGCACGAACCCGTGTGCCCTGCATCAGCAGGGGGACTCTCAACCACTGCGCCACTAGGGAAGCCCTACACCTGGCGTTTTTAAAGAAAGCAGACACCAGAGTGGCTTGAGGGATGTGAGGGAGGGAAAGAACAGTAGGAGATGGGGCAGAGGCTCATGGGGTGAGGGTTTGAAGGGCAGATTATGGCAGTGAAATGGAAGCTGTTACAGAGTTTTGAACTGAGGAGTGCCATGACCTAACATTTAATTCTAAAGGACCCTCTCGCTGCTGTGTTGAGGATATCTGGGCTGGATTGGGGATGGGGGCAAAATACGAGAAGCAAAAGCAATTAGCAGACCCCGCAGTTATCGAACAAGAAATGATACTGACTCATACCCAGTGAGGACAGTGGAGCTGATAAGAAGTGGTTGGAGTCTTTTAGCATTGCTTTTTTAAACTTTTGTCACATATATGTGCATATATCGTCACCAGTTCTAAACTCTACACTTCTTGAAACCAGGATTTGGGTTCATGCTTACATTTCCAACAAGGGGTGCTCAGTCATATATTTAATGGCTAAATGAATGAAAGGTCACTAGACAAAGAATCTAACTTATCTATCTCTATGGCATACCCTGAATTTCAAGGCATATTTATGAATGGACAATAGCACCACCAAGAGCATCAATTTTGAATAAGAAGAGCAGAAAAAAAATCTGCACACTGCGTAACTGATGGCAAATAATATAAAGGGAAAGATGTGTTCATACGTGTGAGTTTTACTTAACTGCTTACAAGTTTCTAGAAGTAATCTACTGCTACTGCATTTCCTCTGCTTTCTCCTTAAGGTAAAATAGTAGCCAAGGGAGAAAGAAATTTCTAGAGAATACAGGTTCACAGTAGGTTTTGTCTTGGAAATATTTATCATTACAAGAGCCAGTCAAATGACATTCCATAATGCTAACCCTTAGTGTAGTTAACACTGCAGGGAAGAAATCTATCTCTGTCTTCAAATTCCATTATACATAATAATAAAAAAGAAAACAACAAATACATGTAAAATAAATAACTTCTCCAATACATACATATTTGGCATTACAATAGCCAACCGACGCAATCATTTGGCATTAAATCAAATTTCTGAAACTTCAATGTAGCAAGAGGGAAATTCCTTCAGACAAAAGTATGCACAATGACGTCCATTCGTAGTTACAGAATATAGCTAAAGAACTTTTCTTTTTAAATAAAGTGATCCAGGTTTGAAAAACGCAACATCTAATTTGAGTATAGAGTTCAAGAAAAGCTGCTACAGATAATGTGGAAGTCATTTACTACATGTACATATGAAAAACTGGGAAGGGGGCAGATTTCCACCTCTCCCTTAAAATACGACATCAGAGTGTGGGTTCTAGGCTGCTACAATTCCTAACTGAGTCTGTAATCTGGAGGACTTCATCTCTCTCTAAAATATGTCCCCTAATTCCACTTTCTTTAGGAACCATGGAGAAGATTAACTTCAACTTATGATAAATCTAGTTGAAAAATATCATCCTGAATTAAGGTTAATGCTTTGAGACAGTAGTTCTTCCATATAATTATTTCACAAATATTTAGTGAGCACTTAATATTTCCTGGCAAAATATACAGTCACTACCTTTGAGAAGTTCAAAGGAGGAAGAGAAACAAACAGGCAGTGAAACAGTTTGACAGTGCTCTGATAATGCTAGGCCCAAGGTGCTGTGGGCACCAGGGTGGGGACACCCTGACAAAAACAGGGGAGCTAGGGAACCTTCACCATCATGTTTTGAAGCATAAGCAAAGCTGGCCAGTGAAAGCAAAGGGAAGGCGAATTTTCAGTAGAGGGCAGGCATAATCCTGAGCTGATTTTTAGAACAATTGCCTCAACAACAGTGCCAAAGATAGACTGACAGAGGCGGGCAGGAGGCGGGAGGATCATTTCAGAGACTTAAAGGAAAAAAAGTTAGGAAATAATGAGGGTCTGATTATAGAAAATGACGGTGGGCATGGAAAGAAGGAACAAGTTCAAAATATATTTAGGAAATAGGCCGTAAAAGTTGTGGTACTGATGTACTAGGGAGAATGAAGGAAAGTGAGGGGCTTAGGACAACTGTCAGCTCTCTAGGTGAGAGGCTGGGTGGATGGAGGGCTGTGCTCCAAGGTAAGGAATGCAGGAGTAAAAGCAAATATCAGCAGAGAGAATTCTTTTAAAAAATCAAAATAAAAGATCTGGCATGATACATATTTGAGATTATGACTGAATTTACAAATATAAATCTGTGGTCTGAAGATATTCTACCCACTGAGCTTATCCAAAGTCATGAATAGTACAGAGATCACTGAGGAATACTTACACAAATTTCCTTCCTTTTCCTTGGTCTCCAGATGCAAAGTATTGATAAGATAGAAACTAGTAGACAGTATAGATTTTAAATATTTGTGTCTGGTGAATATTTACCAATTTTGGACCTTCTATTATGCTGTCAGAAGCATGGCTTCTTATTTTTTAAATTTTTATTGGAGTATAGTTGATTTACAATGTTGTGTTAGTTTCAGGTGTACAGCAAAGTGAATCAGTTATACATACACATATATCCACTTTTGTTTTTTTTAGATTCGTTTCCCATATAGGCCATTACAGAGAATTGAGTAAGGTTCCCTGTGTTATACAGCAGGTTCTTATTTGTTATCTATTTTATATATAGTAGTGTGTATATGTCAGTCCCAATCTCCCAATTTATCCCTCCACTGCCATCTCCTGGTAACCATAAGTTTGTTTTCTACATCCATGACTCTACTTCTGTTTCGCAAATAAGTTCATTTGTACCCTTTTTTTTTTTAAGATTCTACATATAAGCGATATCATATGATATTTGTCTTTCTGTGTCTGACTTACTTCACTCAGTATGACAATCTCTAGACCCATCCATGTTGCTGCAAATGGCATTATATTGTTCTTTTTTATGGCTGAGTAATATTCCACTGTGTATATGTAACACATCTTCATTATCCATTCCTCTGTTGATGGACATTTAGGTTGCTTCCATGTCCTGGCTATTGTAAATAGTGCTGCAATGAACATTGGGGTGCATGTATCTTTGCAAATTACAGTTTTCTCCGGGTATATGCCCAGGAGTGGGATTGCTGGGTCATATGCTAGTTCTGTTTTTAGTTTTCTTAAGGAACCTGAATACTGTTCTCCATAGTGGTTATACCAAGCATGGATTCGTCTTGAAAACTTTTCTTCTACTCTGTCTCCCACAACGAAATCTTAGCATACCATATTTTAGTGAACATTGATGTATAACGGAAAGCAGAGTAAAACAATAATAATTTTTGAAATATTTGACTTTCCCTA
>NW_006769660.1:1078491-1097399 GCF_000442215.2 Lipotes vexillifer
TCCCTACAAGTTAACAGTGGTGACTTTTTCATCTGGAATCCTAATTTCAAATTAACTCACTCATTAAAATTCGCTCAATACACTGTGAAATTTCATTATTCAAGGACTTTCTTACTGTAAAAAGAAGATGAAAAATCTCTCTCTGATTATTTGTCATTTTTGTGCTTGTATTTTCTGTCTCTTTTTTTTTTTCTGCTTCCAAATCTGCACTGGAACATCAACAATGTCCATTAAATGAATCCCTTCTGCAAGCAGGGCATCCTCAGTTATAACTATGATGTATCACTCTGCACAGCTCCCATTAAATAATTTCTACAGTTTCAATAGTAACAAAACTCTTAATAATGCACCCTAGTATTGTCTATTTCAAGACCTTTAACACCAGAAACATCAATGAGAAAGCTTTATATCTTTATATTTCTACACTCATAAATAATCGTAGACTACACAAGTATGATCCACCAATAGAATGCTTCCATTCCAAATCTATAGATTTTATCAACCTATTATAAAATAAGGAAGCCCTGTATGCCCAGCAATAAAAAGCACTGTCTAAATCAATGTTTTCAAATTTCAGGTCGTGACCCATTTACGGATCATGAAGTCAATTTGGTGAGTCACAGCATTTTTACAAAATTAAATATAATTCATGGAGTAGATTATATCAGAATGCATTACATTTTATAAGAGCATGTATGGTTTTGTGAAAGTTTTGTAAATATGTATGTACTAGATCCTAATGTAAATTATTTCTTACGAAAAGTCACATTCAAAGAAATGTGAGAGTCACTGTTTAAATACCTTGTCCATGGGTGTTGTTAAGAAATGTCAGGGATTTGTAGCTCAAATATGAAGTGAAAATAAATGTTATAAAATGGGAAGATTTATTTTTGTACAACACCCCTCGGAAAATCAAGCACTCACTTATTTCAAGCTGTCAAATATCTTACAGGTTAATACCTAACAAATAGGATCAAAGGTTTCTCCCATACTGTGTTTTGTTACTAGGAATGATTGGTCCAACATCACTAAATAACAGATTTTCACTTGCTTGATTTAGCCTTGCTATTTAATAGTAATTATGGACAGAAGTCTCATTCAGTTGCATTGATCTTATATTTAACTTTAGAATAAATTCAGAGCTTGAAACATAAAATATACCGTATGAGTTTTTAACCCAGGAGAACCCTTAAAAGATAAGAAAGCAATTATAATCCTCATGAAAAACATACAAATGCATATGTCATCATTATTACAACCTATGTACACACACCCAAACATGTTATTAGTATGTACAAACTTTAGAATATTCTACTGTGCTTAAAGAATAAGTAAAGAACAAAAATACAATTCTAATGATTTTGCTTCACTGTAATTTTATGAGAAGTCTAGGAAACATAAAAGTTACATACAATGTCTTATTTATGCCACCAAGAATAAATTTTATCCATGGAGATGGTGAAAAACTTAGCTTAATATCACACCACCCAGTTATTCCTTGCTTGTGATTCCTTAATTTATATTTTTGCAAATAAGTTTTAGATCAGTTGTTATCAATAAAGTATCAGTCATGAGTTTTACCTTGAGATAGTTTAAACTTGAAATAGTCCTCTTGTGAGAGAGCTATAGTAAATACGAAGTTCATATTTTATTTCATTCCTATCATTCCATTCCTTAGGTTCTTTATGGTGTTTTTAAAAATCCATAATATAATTCTATGAGAGTTAACATAATAGACTGTAACAGCTGTTATGGTCTATTGTGTAAATAAGTAATTACAGAATTTACAGACTATCATGTAAATATGTAATTATGGACTTTTTAAAATGTGCATTATTTACTCGATAGTCTATCGTTTACATATGTAATTATGGACTTTAAAACATGTATTATTTACTCAGTCTGTAACAGCTCCTTGGGACAGAGTCATTCTGGCCTATCGGCTAAACATGTAATTACAGAAAATTTTTAAATATGTATTATTTATCTGATAGTGCTGCTTACAGATTATCACATCCATACGTAATCACAGATCTTTAAAAAATGGTTATCATTACTTTGTAAAATGCTTCTGCAAGTCAACTCAGAGACTTTCAGTTCATGGATCAGTTATCCAAAACTATGCAGATTATCCAAAACTATCCATCATATAGAATATTTGCAAAGAATCGTGGTTGTCTGCAAGTCACATAAGTAAATTTTCAAGTTTCCCCCCAAATGTTAAAGAACTGACCTCAAAAAGAGTAAGTCATTTGATAGAAAGGATGCTTTTATAATAGTCTCTAGCTCAAGGTTCTATATTTCATTTTTCCACAGTTATCTACACTACCATAATTATTTTGAAAGGCCAAAATTTCTTAGTATATTTGATTCCTTTCAGGTAGGGTCTGGAATGCATTTCACCTATTGTCTTCTTTCATATTCAGTTAGGAACATCTTACGATGACGATTTAAACCACTTGCCAATTTCTGTGATGTAAATACTCCCACCAAGACTGATTTCAAACTACCAGAGGGATATCACT
Source organism: Lipotes vexillifer (assembly GCF_000442215.2). Taxonomy (NCBI): domain Eukaryota; kingdom Metazoa; phylum Chordata; class Mammalia; order Artiodactyla; family Lipotidae; genus Lipotes; species Lipotes vexillifer. Next base: position 1,081,017 of record NW_006769660.1, read on the forward strand.
TAACTCAGAGTGCCACTTAACAGCTGAACCATAATTGCTAGTCGTAGTCTATTTCACCACACCACTGCCTCTTAGGCCATTTCAAATTTCAGTTATTGACTTGGGTACCTGAATCTTATTTGCTGTAAACTCTGAAGGAGTCAGAAACAAAAGCCCAAGTGCTACGGGCACCTCAGGGATTTAAAACTTAAAATTCAGTGACACACCCTCAATTAAGAGTCAGCTGTGGGTCTTCCTTGGTGGTCCAGTGGTTGAGACTTCACCTTCCAATGCAGGGAGTGCAGGTTCGATCCCTGGTCGGGGAGCTAAGATCCCACATGCCTCACAGCCAAAAAACCAAAACACAGAACAGAAACAATATTCTAACAAATTCAATAAAGACATTAAAAAAAAAAAAAGGTAAAAAAAAAAAAGAGTCAGTTGTGACCTCTTCCTTGGTTCAGAAGATGCCTCAACTCCCTCTTAAGTGTATTGCCTCAACTCTGAGGTTGAGGGGTGGGGAAGGCATTGTTCAGTGCATGGGATAGAAGACCAGTCTTGGGATGACTCAATACAATTGAGGTACACCTACGAAAATGGTTTGGCAAGAATGTTTTAGAGGTAATTTAAGTATCAGTTGGTGGTTAGGCTGGAGAACTTTAAGATCTCTTCTAATCCTATGATTTTATGTTTTTGTAATTGAATAAATAAATGAGATAAATGTTAAATATGTCATTTCAAGAAGCCATCCATAGTTCCACAGTTGTATAGTAACAGATTTAATTGCCATTTTTGACTGAGTAATAAGTTGTAAGCTCAGCTAGGCAACTCTGGAAGATGGACCTTTAAGCAAGATGCCGTAAAAATGAACTTCAGACACTGCTGATACCAAAACTAAGGACATTAAAGATGTGCCTTTTATTTTAATAACAAACTTAAACATTGTTCTGAATTGAAATTCAGAAACTGAAATTTTTTAAAACTTCCCTACTTGTTTACTCCAGTTTTTTAAAATCTCTGATTGAATATTCAAAGATAAATCATAAAGGTACATAGTATAACCAGTGGTTATTAATTATTTCAAACACTCCTCATTTCAAATTTAGAGGAGACTACACTGATCCCCTTATAGAGTACAGGCAAGGGATCCGTGCACATATACATGATTAATTCTCTCTACAATAGTGTTAAACACATCATACTGTGTGGTCAATATACTAGATTGCTAGGGTGAAAGAGCTTTCAGGGAATTTCCAACCAAAGGGAATGAGAGAGTATATACATTTGTCTAAGATGCTTATAAGATTTTGTTCATTCACCACTCAAAACACCCTGTGGAAGACAGGACCTGCCATGGACACTAAATTTTAGTTGTGTGGAACTTAATCAAGACCTGACACCATGGGTTGCATACCTTCAGGGAGAGATTGTGTTCCACAATGTTTAAATCCCCATGTAGAGCAAAACACAAAATATACATTACATTAGAGTATCACATGGCCAATGACTGACTAGACAGCATGTCAGGAAGAGGGCAGGTGCTGCCTGCCAGAGGCTGCAATTTAATATCCTACTATAAAAGCAATAGGAGGCTCCTGTTCATCTGAAACCTAGAACAGTGAAATAAAAATAATAAAAACAGTAAACAATTCAAAATTGCCATGTTACTCCTACGGGCTGTTTATGTGCCCGGATCTTCTGCCATGCCAGAGTTGCAAACTGTGTCCAGTCCTCTGAAACAACTGGGCTCTTCTTATTTGTAAGGTGGAGTTTGGAGTAGTGAGGGATTTACTGTATAGGAAATTCTGTTTTCTTTGTCTTAAAGAAATGGGTGTAATATATGTCCCAATGGTTATTTGAGGGACTCGCTTATTCTGGGTTTATTAAAAGGCTGAACTACATAATTTTAAACATTTCAACAGTTAACAACCTGAGGCATAGAAATGGGAAAGGTAAGTCAGAATTTATAAATGTTCATTTCATCCAGGTGCACCTCACTTTAAACAATAAATGCATCCAAGAAGTGAACTGAAAATAAAATACTTATAAATCGAATCGTATTTTAAATTAACTAGGGATATGGTTACGTAAAGGAAGCTTCAGCTGGTTCTTTGCTAATGTGGATGGCTGATTTGCAATTTGTCAGTTTCAGATATATGAATTTTCACATGTTAAATTTTAAAGCAGAGTGCATATATATATTTATGTACGTGTATATACTTGCAACTCTATGTCCTTTCAAATATTCTAAAACTCATACAGTTAAGATCAAAATACAGTAAAGGCATACAGGAAAATACATGCTTAGCTTGATCCATATGAATTTTCTGGGTTTAAACAAACATGAAATATTTGCTTGAACAAGGATGTGTTAGCAAATGAAAAACAATGGTTTTCATGATTGCAGTTAGTTATCTGTGAAGTGGGAGTGCCAAGCAGTAAAACTCCATGTCCACTTGGCTGCAACAATTAATATGGAGCTATTTTCAAGGTGGGATTATGGGCAATGGAACCTCTAGGGATGGGCTGTTTTGCCCATGCGTTAAATCCTCATTTTTGTGTGAACTTAATGAAAAGATTGCAATATGTTCTGTCAGTGGTTCCTAGGACATGGAGATGTCTCTTTCTTTTTCCCCTGAGTAAATACAGTGCGATTTGTGCTGCGTTTTATGGATGGAAATGTAAAGAAAGTGTGTGCTTTGAACTTTGTTTAAAAGTCTTAAAGATAGACTTAAAATCAGGTAGGGAAATGCAGTTGGTCTAAGGATGTAGTATTGACTGGATACACAATCAGTACATCTGGAAACTTGGCTGTGTTTGGGGAAAACCTCTAACTTTGTAAAATACCAAGGAGAAAGACGAGTTTTTCTATAGCATTTTAAATTAAGCAGTAGCTATTTTCAATGGAAGCTTGTTGGTCTGCTCTAAAAAAGTTTTTATTTATTATTCTAACTAATTTGAATTCACAAGTATGATGTGCTCCAGCCAGGATAAAGACTGGCTATGCACAGAAATGTTCAGATGTTGTAATACAGTCAAGTGTATGCTTATCTCATTTTGATAAAAGAGACTATTTTTAGGATAGCAAACAAATGCACAGTACTAAGTACCAAAAAGCCCGGAGCAGAATGGAAAGGGACAGAAACCAACAGGTCCCTCACAGTTACTATACATGTCAGTAGGTATCCAGTCAGCTTTCAGGCTCCCCTAGCAAACCCTCCATACCCTAGGTACATCAGTGAGGAGGGCCTCTTAGAGCTGAACTGATACTCAGATATCTCTTTGAAGCCAAGGGTCAACCAGAGATACCCATGTAGTCAGCTCCTTCCCTCTACCCCTCCTCAGTCCAGGGCTGAGATACAACAAAACTTGTTTTCCTTCAGGGTTGTTGAAGAGCACATCACCTTGGGATTCTTGGGACTGCAAAATATTCAGGGTCCTAGCAGCAACGCAGAAAGGCTCATCAAAATTAGCAACAGTGACTCAGCTACCTAATCCCTGAATACCGTCCTTACCTAGAACCCAGGCCTCAGAAGTTGTGGAATCTAAACAGGTCTTGATTCAGCAGGCCAAAGTTTGTTTTTAACACCATAAAATTCTTAGGATGAAAGGGGATCTTAGCGATAATTTGGTCAAATCCCTTCGCTTTAAAGTTAAGAAAGCTAAGGCCCAGAAAATTGACATGATTTGGCACAGTTGATTAGTGGCCCAGCCATAGGTAGACCTTCATTCCAAGGGAAAGGAAGTAACATTTATTAAGCTAGGTGTAAGGTAACACATGTTATCTTATTTAATCCTCACAAATCCCTAAGAGGTACTCATCTTTATCATCCCCATTCACAGAGTAAATAAAGCAAGTGAGATTTAGAAGAGTGACTAACTTGCCCCAAATCATATTCTTTTAGGGCAATTTGCCACAGATCCCATTCACCAAATGGCCATTTACCAAATGATGAATTTGAAGAAGGGCCAATTTGCTGAATTTATCAAGAACTTGTTTCTTTAAACTTTTACTTTTACAGCAATTTATATTATCCATAGTCATTAAAGCTTTGAAGATTATTTTTAAAGTTGACTATTTTAATTTTGTTGTCATGGCAACATTTTTTAGGAATTTGAATTCACTTTGTATTGGTGATTAGTATATGTCAAATTTGAGGTCCTAATCACATGGTCTGTTATAAAATCCCTTCTGGGCATTCCTACTTTTTTTCTACTGCTTATAATAATGGTACTGCCTTTCATCTCGAATCAACATAACAAAGAGACAGAAGGCATAACCTTTCTGCATTTTACAAAATGTCTAGCAAATTGAGTTGCATAGGCTAGTTTAACAGCCCTAAATGATATTTAAAATTTTTAGTTTAATATTTAGTCTTAATTTTAGTTTTTTTAAATTTTATTTTGCCCTAGCCATTTAAGCCCAGCAGCTCTGCAGCACATTCACTGGCCCAAATACGCTGTCATTTCCTGTATGTTTCACATTTTGGACACTTTTTAAATGTTTAGGATATATTTCATGTAATCCATTTGATTTATCCAGTTAGTAAATCTATGAGTCAAAAAAATACAAAAGAGCATGGGCCAGATTAAAAATGACAGAAACTTACCTTGTCCTTATGATTTATAAAAGTCCTTGATTTTAAGACAAGCACAACACTGTGACTTGAAATACAGTTATTATAATTCCAAAAGTCAGAGATCAATACTCTGAGGAAACCTGGAGCACACTAAATTTTAGTCAGTGCCTATCAACTAGTTAACATAAAATGGCTGCAGCAAAAATGAAAACTAAAAAGAATTCAAACCAAACTAAACTAAAACTAAAACTTTAAAATATCCCCAGAGTTGCTGCAGTCATTTTATACAACAGGATTTGACATAAACTTTAGGAAATCTTAATAGAAGGAACGCATTGATGATCAGTGATTTGGTGAATTGGTCATTTCATGCATTGCTCAATAGGGGAAGTGGCTTTTGGTGAATTGACTTTCAGAGAAGTTATTTCTGGAGAAATAACAATTCAAGGCATGAGAGCTTCAGAAAGTTGTTTTCTGGTGAATTGACCTGCTTCTGACCACCAGAGAGTAAGCCGTGGAAACCTTTCTGCTGACTTCAAAACTCAAATTCTAGCCTCTTTACTTAGTCTTTCTTTTTATTTATTTATTTATTTTTTATCTATTTATTTTTGGCTGTGTTGGGTCTTTGCTGCTGCTCGTGGGCTTTCTCTAGTTGCAGCGAGCACACAGGCTTCTCATTGCGGTGGATTCTCTTGTTGTGGAGCACGGGCTCTAAGCGCGTGGGCTTCGGTAGTTGTGGCACGCGGGCTCAGTAGTTGTGGCACATGGGCTGAGTTGCTCCGTGGCATGTGGGATCTTCCCGGACCAGGGCTCGAACCCATGTCCCCTGCATTGGCAGATGGATTCTTAACCACTGCGCCACCAGGGAAGCCCCCATAGTCTTTCTAATTAACTACATAACCACTGGCTAAAGAATGGAAAGGTTTTTGAAGTTCTCAAAAGCCAGAGAAAACAAACGTGGACTGAAAGTTTTAGACCACTGAAGAAGTTTCTTTAAATGTATTGCAATAAGTATATACTGAATAAAATCTCCTAGCTGAGTTCAATACAAATCTTGTACTATATGTCCCAGTAGAAAAGTGAGACACAGGGATTTGGACTTGCCTAGTGAGAAAGAGCTTTCCCTGATACCAAGAACCTTAATTTGAGCAGACTCAAACATTTATATTCATATCACGTGGATCTGTCTGGCCACAGTTAATTTGAGCATGTCACTTTATTCCCTGTACAGAAGATCTAAAGCTTTAAGGCAGATTCAGGAAGTCTTTTTTTCTTAAAACACAAACACTTAACACAACACTCTCATTAACTGGAACTTTCACATCTGCACTGAAGTGAAAATAGGACCTAAAGCTCTGTCCTATCTAGTGTATGTCAAATAACACAGCTTAAAGAGGGTATATTTGACAATGGTATTTTATTCAGGCATTAGAGGGAAAGAGTTGGACAAGTTATAAACCTGCATAGCCATGAAATAAAAATAACTGCGGTGATGTTTAAAAGATATTCTAAAATGAAAATTTTTAAAATATTCAATAAAGGCAAAATTTTGCCTGTTACTCATTTGACTTTACCGCAGTTTTTCACTACCATTGAAAAGGTGTGTCTCTACAGCTTTAAAGGTAAAACCATTCCCAAGTCATCTGGAGCCACAGATGGACTTGGGAGTGTGTTTACCACGCTGGAAGAGAAAAATAATTATTTGCTGGCATCTTCAGGTTGGAATAATCTAGCCAGTTCTGCCCACAGAAATATGTGAGTCATATATAATTTTAAATTTTCTAGTGGCTACATCTTAAAAGGCGAAATTATTTTTAAAATATATTTTCTTTAACCCCAAATGTATCCAAAATATTAGCATTTCAACATGTAATCAATATAAAATATTATTGAGATATTACAAGTTTTTGGTAATAAGTCTTCAAAATCAGTGTGTATTTCACACTCACCACACAACTCAATTTGGACTAACCACATTTTAAGCACTCAATAGCCACTTGTGACTGGTAGTTACTATATTGGATGGCACAGGTCTCGACCTTATTTGAAAAGGGAAAGGTATTATTTGAAAAGGGAAGGTCCTTGAAGGTACTGGAATTGGGTGATTCTGTCTGGATTGGACAGGCCTGCGATTTACTGTTGATATTGAACATTGGAGATCTTGTAACTGGGCCCAAAAGAGCCCAGTTAAAAGATCTCCAAACTCTAGGCTGTCATGGACTCCCCAGGGAACGTGCAATTAATATTTCCTAATTTTAAAATGTTTGGGCTGTTCCCTGGTTTTCTAAGTATTTTCCTTAACATCTAGAGCCAGGTGGATAAGAATACAGGAACCCTCTTCCCTTCCCTGCACCCCACCTCCAGTCACTGTAAGTGTTCTACTACATTTTCCTCCACTGGATTATCAAGAGCAGCCATTCCCAAGTATAGTTTTCTTTCTATTTTGACACACAAGATAGAGGTACCTTGAGCCTTAAAGTGGGCTGCTCCATGCCCTTTGAACAGTGCTGCCTGCACCCCTACACCTCCAATATCTGGCTGACCCCAGATTACTATCTAGTCAACTTTGCTTTCATTTTCTCTTAAAACCGCAAGACCACCCCAAAGACCATCCTAGACCACTCCCCAAAACCCAGACCCAAAGTTCTTTCTCCCTGTTGCCACACTGAAGGCTCTTATGCCACAATATTTCCATCGTGGCCCTTATCCCAGTATTATCACATCTGTTTATTGTCCCTCTCTTGTCGCCAACTAGACGGTGAGCTCCTAGGAAGTACCTCACTTACCTCTGTAGTTACAGTGCCTAGTACAAAGCAGGTACTCAATAAAGGCTCATAAAGATGACATGTTGAACAGTACATAGAAAGTATAATCAAGGTCATTTATTCAAAGAATAAATTGTTTAATAAAAGTATATGTCTAACACACTTTACAGCAAAAAGGAAGCTAAAATTCAACAAATATAGTTATCTTCCAAGTTCCAGGTATTGTGCTAAATGTTGAGGCTATAGAAATATCAATAAATGAAACTCCAGACTCTCAAAGATGCTGGTTAAGCAATGGCTAAGATGAAGGCTTCTCAGGAACATGAATACCAATCACCTGGGGAAGCTGTTACAAAAGAAGACTCTGATTCAGGAGGTCAGGGGTATGGCCTGAAGTTCTGCATTTGTAGCAAGCTCTCAGGTGATGCTGCTGGATCACTCTGTAAGTAGGAAAGGACTGTGGCTTAGGAGTCAGGAGACCTGAAATTTAGCTCTGACTCCTGTGGTATGGGTATTAGTTATTCCTCTTAATACTGCCAGATCTGCTTGCTCAACTCTTAAATTTCCTGAGAGAGGAGAGCAGATGATTTCTAAATTATCTAAAACCTCTGCGGTCCACAATATCCACGTTTCCTCAGCCTGCAGAAGATGACAGGGACTAGAGCAGTGATTCTCAGTGTTGTCTACTCATGAGGATCACCTGGTGCTCATTTCAGAACGCTAAAGCCCAAAACACAGCCCAAACCTATTACCTTGGAATCTCTGCCCGTGGGGTCCAGGCATCTGTACTTTTCAACTCCCAGGACTGAGAACTACTAAAGAGTGTTACTTGCAATATGTGTTGATTATCAACTCAACAGATTGGTGTTAATGAGGTCTGACATAAGCAAAGGATGGTCCCCTGCCAGATACCTTTATTCTTTTCTGTTGGCAATACCGCGATGCCATTCTTGGTCCAAAGAGCCAGATTAAAGTCATTGTGAAATATGATTTCCAACACTAAAAAGGCAACACGAAACACGGGCCTTGATGTGTACAACTGTGCACAGAAGAAAAGCTTTGCTGATACCTTAAGGAATCATCAGCCAAGTTTCCCAGCTTTTTGCAATCACCCCCTTGACTCCTGAGATCAAACAAAAACAGGGACTTCTTTTTCAATGAAAAATAGAAAAACCAGCATCACTTGGACTAGACATTTTGCCTTGCAAGTGCAGAGTCATATCCAAAGTTCTTTTTAAATTAGTTTTTAAGTTTGAAAATTTTAAATGAAAAAAGTCCAAACACTTTTTAACTGTACTTCAGTTTTCAAAAAGGAAAAGATTCTTTGTAATATTCTCACCCCATCTCTTTGGGCTATAGGTTAAGAAGAGAAGGAAACCATCCAAACTTCTAGTCTAAACTTTTAAGGTAACTTCGTTTCAAACTTTCCAGTATCTTTAACTTGTTTAAAAATTTGCTTGCTTGAAGTAAGAAAGAATTAGGTTCGTTTATCATTCAACTGAAGTAATGAATTGCTTTGTAGCACAGCAGTAGAACGTCACTAAAATACTGATTTTCCCCCCTTTATTAGTTTTCACTTTGGTCAAAATAAGCTACTCAGACTTTTCCAAAAAAAAAGATTTATGTTTAACAAATATATCAACAAATAGCTAAACAGTACATACAATAACCCAAATATTCTAGGATTTGAGAGGCAAAAGTATATGATGTCATGTTATCTTTAAGTGCCCATGAACCTGAGAAGATTAAACTTCTATTCTATGAAAAGATAGCTAAAATTATGGGCAAAAATAATAAACACTAAAATATTAGCTTTAAAGAGTTCAGAGAAGAGAGATTCCTCACTTCCAGCTGGGTTAGGCTAATAGAGAGAGGAAGGGTTTCATCTGAACCTTGAAGGATGGGCAGGGATTAGATCATTAGCCCAGAAAAAGAAACTCTACGACCAAGAACACGAAGAAAGGAACGCATAAGATGTGTCCCCAAATAGTAATGAGGCAAGTACGGAGAGTAATGAAACAAGAGCGTTTGACCTGGGTCAGGCAAAAAGTTTCATATCATCCAGGCTTAGATCCCAAGGATTAAGGACTATGGACAAAGCCAAAACACAGGTAAATTAGGCTAGTTCTCCTACTCTCCAGGGACAGGGTAAATTTGATAAACATTAATTGATGTAAGTATAATACTTGACAAAGATAACTTAATATAGGGCCAAAATGGAAGTACCTGAAGGCTAGACTGAGGATTTTTCATTTAAAATTTTCCTATAGGTAATGGGAAGTCCATGAAGACTTTTGCTTACTTGCTTATCTAAGTAACACAATAAAAGCCATGTTTTCAGGAAGACAAACTTTGAAGCCATATATATAGCACAGGTTGGGGTGGAAGAAAACTTGAGGTGGAAAGAACGAACTAGTAGAGTGATTTAGAGAAACTGATCTGAATCGTAGCAATAGAAAGAGGAAAGTGTCAGAAATTAAGGAGGAATAATAAAAAGTAGAACTTGGTGATAGATTAAATCTGGGAGGTACCCGCGGAAGCCCCACCCATAAACTCCTGTCACTCACTTCACACTGAAGCCTGCTTGCTGGGAACACCTGTGAACTCTGCTTCAGGTCTTCAGCCTAGATGGGGTAGAATATACTTGGCCCAAGTGCGGGGCAAGCCGGAAGTGCCAGAGAGATAATACCCTTAGAAGCAGCCTGAACCAATAAAGACAGGGATTTGGAGGATAAAGCTGCTGATGAAGAATAACTCACCCCTCCATTAGAGTGACTTTGAGTTCTACACTGTCCCTCAGAATTACCCCAATGGGATTAAACTTCAATTTCCCAGTGGCAACTTGCTTAATAACACACCATCTCTTGTCTTTTTTTAATCCCTTATCTCCTTTCTCCACTCCCTTATCAGCATTTCTTGGTATCACTCCCATATAAACTTGTGGCACTGGATCCTTGCCTTGGCATCTGCTTCTAGAGGAATCTAAATTAACAGTTAGAAAGAAGAGTAGAATTAAAAATAAGGCAGAATAGGGCTTCGCTGGTGGCGCAGTGGTTGAGAGCCCGCCTGCCGATGCAAGGGACATGGGTTCGTGCCCCGGTCTGGGAAGATCCCACATGCGGCGGAGCAGCTAGGCCCGTGAGCCATGGCACTGAGCCTGCGCGTCCGGAGCCTGTGCTCTGCAACCGGAGAGGCCACAACAGTGAGAGGCCTGCATACCGCAAAAAAAAAAAAAAAAAAAAAAAAAGGCAGAATAATGGCCCCCCAAAGATGTCCACATCCTGATCCTTGGAACCTGTGAATGCAACACCTTCTATGGCAAAAGGGACTTTGTAAATGACATTAAGGTTAATTAAAGACTGAGACAGGTGTGCCCAATCAAATCACATGGCTCCTTAAAAGCAAAGAACTGTGCCCAGGTGTGATTAGAGGGGGATGTGACTGTGGAAGAATGGTCAGGAAGATGCAACATCTCTGGCTTTGAAGACGGAGGAAGGGGGTCATGATCCAGGGAATGTGAGTGGCCTCTAGAAGCTGGAAAAGGCAAGGATATGGATTTTCCCCTAGAGTCCTTAGTAAGGAATGCAACCATGCTGATACCTTGATTTTAGCCCAGTGAGACCTCTGTCAGAGTTCTGACCTACAGAACTATAAAGATGATAAATCTGTGTTGTCTTAGGCCATGAAGTTTGTAGTAATTTTTTATAACAGCGATAGAAAACGAATACATCGTCCTTAAGTTACAGACTACAAAAACTTGAGGCAGTCATAAAAAGTGAAATGAAACAGAAGACTGAGTTTTCAGGATATGTTGGTCTAAATGTTCAATATGTTGAGTCCTGTGTGTGTTCTTGATTGTACGATATTCGTAGAGATCCACAGAGCCTCTTGTATATATGCAACATCATTCTTCAGCTAATTATGAGTGTGAGAAGCATGTTTGATATTTGTTGTGTTTTATTTTGTTTTAGCCAGGGAGTTGTCACTTAATCAGTTCTGTTAAATCATACGTGATGCCCTCAAGAAGATAAAATTTTCAAAATGCATTGGTATAGACGAAACTATGGCAATAAATAACAAAATGCCATTGTCAAACTCACGGTGTCTTTCTGGTGCTCAGTTTCACCTGGGCTATGTTTAGAAGCTTTCATTCGGAAAGGATGGCTCTAGGATAAATGTGTTGTATGAATATATTCTTTGAATTTAAAATTTTCATTGAGTTGTGGCAACACACAAGGGCTTGATACAAGAATTTTGGCACATTAATTCAGAGCTAGTTAAAGTGACTTCCAGTGCATTGTTGGAAATATATACACTGGACACAGTTTTATTGGAGCCTATGGTTTTTGCTTTCAAACCCTGCACCTTTGGTATATTATGTTCTGAATGTTTCATTATATTCTAATCCTACAGTCTCATTGGGTTACTCCATCTTTCTCAGACCCTGTTTTTTTCCCCACCCTGTCCATGCAATCTTTGCAGCCATACTCAATCCTCGACCCTCCCCACATAACATGCACAATAGGGACACAATAGAATATTTAAAACTCTATAACCCGCTGGTGAGCTGGATTTGGCAAGAGGGTTGGGTCTGCTGCCCCTGTACAAAGAGTTCTGGGGAAAAATCCACACCTCCACCTAACCTCCTTCACATGGAGCCTATCTATCTTTCTGACTCATCTTCTGCCTGCTTCCTGGCTGGTATGCTGGTACTACTGGAGCCCAGCTGTAACAAGGCTAGGGCCTCAGCCTCTTAAGGAAGAACTGTAAGCCTCTTAACATCTCAGAATTTTGCTTCCACTAGCTTTCCTAACTGGCACAGAACTCTTTGATATATGCATCTGAAAGCTGTAGCTTCTTTAAAACCATGCCTTCCCTTGATGCAGATTCCACAGATTTGGGTTAGCCTTGTTCTATGGCCTTGGTTGTTTATATTGCTGTTTCCTCTGAGGTAGGCTGGAGATCTTTTCAGCGGCTCCACTTTGTTTTCCAAAGCCTCTGACTCATAGCAGCCCCTGCTGACCCCCCAGTCCCGCTCCAAGCACATAGCACATACCTCAAAGCCACCTTAATGAAATCAAATTCTTATTCTTTTAAAAAAAATTATCTGCAGATTGTCACCTAATAAGGCCAAATGTTTTGCCTTTCTCACAATACACCATTCATAATAAGTTCTTGCCAAACAAATTTTAAAGAACTCATTTTATACATATGCATTACAAGTTTAAAGCCTGCATTATAGATTCAGTTCAATTTCTTAAGTGGCAGGACAGGACAATAAATGTTGCTGTTCTCTCTGGTAGGCAGTGTAGTCTGGTGTTGCAGAGAAAGATCTGCTCACAGCACATCCTCTGACTCTGAAGATATGACGCCAGATGCACACACCTCAAAAACAAACAACAACAAAAAACTTCCCCTAAATACCAAGATAATTTGTAGAAAGGCTGTATGGTTACAAAAGCATTTTGGCAGGGCTTAAGGAAATGAAATAAAGGAGAAAGCAAGTGCACAAGACATTGAATTTCAAGTAAGAATGGGCTCAAACACTTTAAAGCCAAAAATAATCTGTGTACCCTAGAGCTTGGGGACCGTCTGCCTCGGCTGATCACAATCCTGCAGCCATGTGTCACCAAACAACTAAAGAAGATGATTCAAGAGGATTACCTGTTGGCACCGACTTTTAATGCTGACAAATGTGGCTAGTTTTGAAGGCAGGTGCCTCGCACAGCTTTTATTTGCTGTGGAGTTTTTAACATACGTAATGCTGTTTTAATTTTGTTTCTACTTAGATCCTATTATCTTAGACTCTGTCCTGTGAACTGAGGATTTGCCAGTGATAGTGCCTTTCAAGAACATAATCCCAAAATATTCTTCTTTAAAATTATCTACTATAACTTTCTCACCATCTTATTCCTCTTTGCCCTCCAACAATCTTGCCTCTCACCTTAACCCCTCAATCAACACTACCCACCCCAAGGTCATCAATGACCTCCTCTTTGCCAAATTCAGTGGCCTCTCATTCTGGGGACCAATCCTTTGTTTTTGAAACTCGCAGGCCTCCTTGACACCCTTCTTAGCCTCGATTTTAGAGAGATAAAAATGTCCTAATTCTCCTATACTTTTCTGTAGAATACTTCTTGTGTTTGATTATATTTTTGTTTTTGCTTTCATTTTAATAAATGCTTACCAGTTGATCAATTCAAAAACCTCTACTGGAAATTACTGCTCCTTCTGTGACCTAGCTGACAGAACAGACTCAGCTTTGAATGAAGTTCTATAGGAAGCAAACAATCTATACAACTCCTGATCTATTGCATGATTAGGAGTATAAATTTTGCAAGTGTTTGAAGCAGTTTTCCCAGCATTATTGACATATTGATTAACAAATGGTAAGATGAAAAGAGTAATCACTGATGATACTCATTCCACCAGGAATCCAACTACCTTGGAATGTTCTACAAATTTCAGGAAGGCCAGGAAAGAGGAAACATGCCAAGGATTTAGTAATACCTTATAAAGATTGATTTCTAACGTATGTTGATCACAAATGTGTGCCTCGTTGGGGCCTAAGATTCACACTTCCTGGAAGGCAAAGTCTAGGCTTAGGCGTTGACTACAAAGAGCTATTTATTCCTAGCCAGCAATTTACACAAACCATCATTGAAAATCTAAATATCGTTAAACTTGACAGTCATTCAAATGCACACAGAAGAATAAGAGGGCCAGCTACAAATGAAAAGGATGTCAATTTTAAATCTTTAATGCTTATATGTATTCCTCCCTTTGGAGATGGTGTTTCTAATTGAATATTTTTGTATATTGTCAGATAAGATTTTGCATCCCAAAGTCATATACAATTATAATATTGAGTTTTCTTTTCTCTACAAAAGGGTTTATCTAACTAACCTCTTTAGTTAAAAAAATTTTTAAGGCCATGATGAATATTGATTAACCTTGGGAACCGAAGAGTAAACATAAAAACAATTTCTTATGCTAAGTTCAGGTTTAACAATGTGCTAATAGCCCATAATGAAGATAGCAGCCATCAGTTAATCAGCCCATTAAGTTGGGATCAGAAGTGTCAACTCAAGTGCAGTCTACTAATTTACTGACCCTTAATGGGTCAGCAAGATCTATAACCCAAAGACTGATCTTTCTGCTTCTGTTAAAGTCACTTTGGAGGCCAATTCACTTCCTTCCATGATTCTGATCTCTGACCTGGTATGGGCAGGGAGTCAACATAAAATCCATTTATGAGAATGTGCTCGGGGTTACTCAGTAATGGAGTCTCATGCTAACTGGTGAGTTAAGTGTCTGGGTGGAAGCTCTTTGTGGAAGTACCAACTTTTTTTTTTTATAAAGTCCACACAACCATGAAAACAGACGTACAATCTTCAGTGGGAGCTTCTGACTCCAGGAAGTTCTGGGTTCCTGAGTTAGCTAAGGCTTGCCACCCACTCCCATTCCTATCCTGCTCTGTGAGTAAATCTTAGTTTTTGAAATGTCAATGGCTCAAAAAGGAACTGAAGAGTGAGTGGCAAGGTGTAGGGCTACACCTACCAAATAATAATTATAAAGTAAGTTTTGCTTTATTAAAGATGTAGTGGGCTGGATAGAACATTGCTTTGGTTATTACTAAGCAAAAATAGATATAATTTGGTTGAATCTAATAAGTGAGACTCAATTACCCAGTGTTCGCTACTTTTAAGGGGAAGGGGAGGAAAACAGGAGCATATCTTACTCCAGATGGGCCTTTGAGAGGGTATAATAAAAATTATGAATCAAAAATTCATTCACTTGAATCATATTTGTATAGAAAAGATATAATAATAATTGTCATAATACAAGTGTCTTTTTTTTTTTTAAAAAAAGCAGCATTTTCTTTCTCAGGTGATAAAACAGTTCACTGAACTACAAATTACAATGTCCATTAGCAACCTGTTAGCCACGTGATGTCAGAGACTCAAACATATGCAAGAGGTGCCACTGAGTTTGGTTCTGTTGCCCTGGTCCCCAGCCAACCCTGTGGCAGGCTACTTAAACGCCACCAACTCTAATCCTGCTCTGACATACAGTCCTGGCTGTGATTTTCCCCCAAACAGGACACAGGCAGACAAGATATATTAACTGAGGTTCTAGAAAGGGGAAGCAAGACAAAAAAAACAAACTACTAAATGCACTAAAGATAAAAAAAAAGTTTCATGGCAGGAAAAATTGAGATTAATTTAAAGGATCTAGGATTTGTTTTTCTCTCTACAAAGGAAATTTGTCACTTTCATGCCAACGATGCTTGAAGGATTCCCGCAAAGGAAACCATCTTTGCTGGGAAAATAGAGAGCCCCCTCTGTTGTTGGTGCCATTGCCCTGTCTTTTCCCCTATTTGTTGCCTTTGTTTTCCGCCCCTGTCATTAGCCAGCCTCCTGGTACCACTGTACCAACCTCAGCACAAAGACAGCTAAAAGACCGCTTAAAAGCCTCTGTAGGAACGACAGAGTTCCTCCCTATGGAAAAAAGCGAACCCTGGGGCCAAAAAGATGAGGAAAAAGATTCAGCCTTTGGAAAAGCTCTCACAGACGTGGGTGGTTTGGCAAGGTCAGCCTCTGGAGGTGACCGCCGACGCAGGTTCTCAACCTTAGGGCCAGCCTGAGGGACGCAGCGAGGGGAGCAGGAAAGGCGGGGGCAGCGGGAGAGAAAGGTCGTGGGGAAGCGGGCAGGAGAGAGGGAGTGAGTACACGTCGGAGACCGCTGGACCAGAGGCAGGAAGGCTGGGGCCGGGCTCTGAGCGGCCACCCCGCCCTCAGCACCGCGCAGCCCGTGGGGTCACGGCCCGGCCCCACCTCCCGGGCTGCGGCGCGCTCCGCCTCGGTCCTCCTCAGCTCTGAGGCGGCAGAGCGAGGCGAGCGCACCCCACCAGGGAGGGCCTGACCCCGGCAGGCCACTAACAAGAGGAGGGGCCCTGCTCTGCACGCGGCGCTGCTGCCCCCACCCCAACTCTCAGCATCCCTTCCCCGCGGTTGCAGCAGCCGCAGCAGCAGCAGCAGCAGCCGAGGACGCGAGCC